>NC_047109.1:103555858-103864608 GCF_902500255.1 Thalassophryne amazonica
TTCTTTAGGTGTTCTCTTATTTTAGTGTGCACTATATTTCTCAAAGTATTTTTTTTTTTGCAACAGGATCCTTTGAAGGATTTTATCCTGTGAAAGGGAATGACTCACATCATCTCTAAGTGTAATAAAATCATTTGAGCCACCTCAGAGCCTTCTTTAGATTCCCACAAAGAAGCAAAAAAGGAAAAACTAGCACACTCATATAGAAGAGAACAAACGGTTCCACACAGACACAATTGATTTGCTTGGTAGTGCGGCAATAGCCCTTACTCAGCTAGGGTGATGTGTAAGTGCTAGTCTGGCTGTTTTTTTTTTTTTGTTTTTTTTGGTAAGATTGTATGGATCAATGCCACATTTAGGAGACCCTTACACCATACCTTGACAAAACCAAGAACTGAGCCCCACACCATCAGTGCCTCCACTCCATTCTTTTGTTGATTGGAAGGGGGTTGGGGTGTCGGCAATAACAGGATGCTGCTGCTTCAAACCCTTGTTGAAGTGCACGATCATCTGAAAGGATTTTCTGATTGTGAATCTTTTATGTGGTTCTATGTGACACTTGTCTCTCAGGGTTTCACAATGAATGTTTATTGTAACAGTAATTCAGGTCCAAAACACGAATGCCGACCTTTGATTTAATAGATGTTTTCAATAGTTTTCTTGCAGAGGTTCCAACAATCGAGATGTACCCCAGCAAACAAAGACTTACAGGCAGGTGGTGGTGGTAAGATAACCACTATAAAATGGTGAAAAGACAGAAATGTAGTTCTGGTGAGTGGATTCATCATCCAATATATTTGTGAGGAATGTGAAAGGAAGAGAGAATTATTTACAAGAAAATACAGTCTAAGGCACACTTGTGCACTAATCATGGTGTCTAATCAGCATCTTGATATGGCACACCTGTGAGGTGGGATGGATTATCTCAGCAAAGGAGAAGTGCTCACTATCACAGATTTCGACTGGTTTGTGAACAATATTTGAGGGAAATGGTGATATTGTGTATGTGGAAAAAGTTTTAGATCTTTGAGTTCATCTCATACAAAATGGGAGCAAAACCAAAAGTGTTGTGTTTATATTTTTGTTGATTATATATATATTCACACAAGCAAATTGTTCATAGGGGCAAGGGACACAACTGTAAGTTGATTTTTGACTGTCAGTACATTTTTTTTTTCTAAAAGTTCAAATTTGTTACATTTCCTACTTGAAACCCAAAAGTCAGTAAAAAAAAAAAGGCATTTATAAATATCAGAAATGTACAACTTTTTATTTATTCATTTTGGCAAGCGGAACTTTGAGTTCCCTGTATTAATGTATAAAAATCTTCAATTTTCTGAGTTTTATGGTTCATGAGTTTTAGGATGTGGAATGTTTCGCGTACGGATGGATGGAAGGACAGCATTTTCTCTTTGATAAGCACAATGTGTAGTTGTGAACAAATTAGACATGTAAAGACAGAAAGAGCTACACTCAACAAAAATATAAACGCAACACTTTTGGTTTTGCTCCGATTTTGTATGAGATGAACTCAAAGATCTAAATCTTTTTCCAAAAACACAATATCACCATTTCTCTCAAATATTGTTCACAAACCAGTCTAAATCTGTGATAGTGAGCACTTCTCCTTTGCTGAGATAATCCATCCCACCTCACAGGTGTGCCATACCAAGATGCTGATTAGACACCATGATTAGTGCACAGGTGTGCCTTAGACTGCCCACAATAAAAGGCCACTCTGAAAGGTGCAGTTTTATCACACAGCACAATGCCACAGATGTCGCAAGATTTGAGGGAGCGTGCAATTGGCATGCTGACAGCAGGAATGTCAACCAGAGCTGTTGCTCGTGTATTGAATGTTCATTTCTCTACCATAAGCCGTCTCCAAAGGCGTTTCAGAGAATTTGGCAGTACATCCAACCAGCCTCACAACCGCAGACCACGTGTAACCACACCAGCCCAGGACCTCCACATCCAGCATGTTCACCTCCAAGATCGTCTGAGACCAGCCACTTGGACAGCTGCTGAAACAATCGGTTTGCATAACCAAAGAATTTCTGCACAAACTGTCAGAAACCATCTCAGGGAAGCTCATCTGCATGCTCGTCGTCCTCATCGGGGTCTCGACCTGACTCCAGTTCGTCGTCGTAACCGACTTGAGTGGGCAAATGCTCACATTCGCTGGCGCTTGGCACATTGGAGAGGTGTTCTCTTCACGGATGATGCAAAGGAGATGTGTTGCACTGCATGAGGCAAATGGTGGTCACACCAGATACTGACTGGTATCCCCCCCAATAAAACAAAACTGCACCTTTCAGAGTGGCCTTTTATTGTGGGCAGTCTAAGGCACACCTGTGCACTAATCATGGTGTCTAATCAGCATCTTGGTATGGCACACCTGTGAGGTGGGATGGATTATCTCAGCAAAGGAGAAGTGCTCACTATCACAGATTTAGACTGGCTTTTGAACAATATTTGAGGGAAATGGTGATATTGTGTATGTGGAAAAAGTTTTAGATCTTTGAGTTCATCTCATACAAAATGGGAGCAAAACCAAAAGTGTTGCATTTATATTTTTGTTGAGTATATTTGAGACTACAAAGAGATATATGTACGCTCTTCTGAAATATTTTCCATTTTGTTCATCCACAACTGTAGGAACTTATTTATGTGTTCTTTATGTTTAGACAAAACAGAAAGCTACAATATATTGTTGTGTGCGTCCATACCGCTTTTGACCATTAAACTTTGCTCACTTTACCAGCAAAAAAAATGTTATCAGACTGAAAGTTATTGGAACTAAATTTATCGGAAGTTAATTGGTCCAATGATGGTTTTAAAACTTATCTGAGAAGCTAAACCACTAGCAATAACATTAGCTTTGATAATTATCTGTTATCGAATTAGCTGAACTGTGCACACCACTGATTACATGCCACCCACTGACTTCCAGTCAGAAACTTTACCACTGAGCTACCATCACTGTCCTATGAAATCTGCAGGAAACTGCCTGATATCAGAAAGTACATGGACATATAAAAAAAAAAAAACAAAACTGTATACCATATAAAAATAAATATAATCCGTCTGTTCCTCTGTCGATGACCCATGGTCACTGACGTACAGTCATGAAATGACATGAATGAGAAGCAGTGTGCTCTGATCATGTCCACATCTGCTGGCACGTGTCCAGCTGGCCCGTGCGCATGTCCTGCCGGTGCACCAAAGGACTTACACCTCATCATATGGAACAGAGCTGACGTCGGTGACATGACAGTCAGATCGCCTGATGCGCAACCTTGGGGCAGCCTGTCAATAGGCTGTCACATGCCCACACGCTCGCTCACTGCAGACTATCACCAAGCAATATATATTTTTATTTATGTCCACATGATGACAGCAAGCAGACACACATGCGTCACAGTGGGCAGTTGTTAGTCCATGTCTGTCCAAACACAGAACGTGTTGTCCAGCTGGGATGTCCAGATCAACAGATCTCCACAGCTGCTTCTGTCGGCGGCCACACCTCCTGTCAGTTTAGTACACACACCAAAGCCACACTCATGGCACTTAAACAAATTTCACTGACAACACGACAGTGACTGTCTGCTGACTGTTGTCATGTTAATAGTGTGAATGGCCACACATTTTCTAAGTGCCATGCGAGCGATGTTAGATGTTCATCTGTGTCAGCTGGAATTTGCTCAACACCTGCCACGAGAGGGATCGATGGGCTCGCACAATGCACACTCTGTCTTTCAGCCGCTGGTGTTCGCAAATAGATGTAGCAACAGGTGTACGAGGCAGCTACAATTTTACACGTGTTGCACACGATTCCTGCTTCATGCGCACTTTATGCGCAAATCAATCAAATTCACACTATGTGTGAAGGGGCCCAAAAGTATGGCTGTTTCTCATGTTAATGAGTCAAGTGCAATAGTAACATAATGTATGGAAAACTATTTTGAAGGTGACATAACACCATTGCTGTAAAAATGATGATATGCATTAAAATATTAATTTTCTTTATTTCAACTCCACTGTGGTGTTGAGTCAAATAAAAAAGTTTAAGTTTGATAACAATGTTTGCTGCAATTTCTTCATGTTACTTAGGTGTAGAAATACACTCAGAATAAGATAATGTTTCTGACTTTTTTGTTGACAACTCATTGTTGACAGTTGCAAAAACTACCAATATTATCAGTTCAATATTATTATTATTATTATTATTAATATTATACATTCAGTTTGGCCTTCAGCCTCAGGGTGTATGGTTTTCTTCAGGGTGTATAAAGCCATATTCATTGGTGAATAACTTGATAACAATTTTATCATATACAGTGGTCCCTCGTTTATCGCAGGAGTTACATTCTAAATATAACCCGCGATAGGTGAAATCCGTGAAGTAGTCAGCATTATTTTTTACAATTATTATAGATGTTTTAAGGCTGTAAAACCCCTCACTACACACTTTATACACTTTTCTCAAACAGGCATTAACATTTTCTCACTTTTCTCTCCTGTGTAAACACTCAAAGTTCAAACCTTAGTAGAAAAAAATAGAACGTTTTCCTATAAATAATTATGATGACTTTTAGAACTAACAAATTTAATTTTAACAATCAACCTACAAGGTTGGACACATAAGAAATTATTAATAGTGACTCACCAGTATTTCACAGTTCCTCTGACCACGCCTCTTCGTCGTGGCGCCGCTCCGCTGTCCGGATTGGCTGATTACTCGGGTGGTATGAAAAATATTACCCATCTGCGAAAAGGGTGTATTGCTATTTATTCTTTAGTGTTTTATCCAATCATATTGGCGTATCATTTATAGGTATATGATAATACATTGTATATTATTGTCTTGTACAGCATAATTATTGAAAGCTATGGTTTACAATATAAAATAATATTTTACTTTGCAAATTTGGCTTTTGCATATGATTTTATTCACAACATGTTTGTGTTTATTTGAAATGGGACAATGCATATTAATGAACATAATTAGATGCAAATATGCTAGATTATAGCAGGATGCTAATTTCCATCCGTAGTCCCAGTAACATAGAAACAGACTAAGACCACACAACCAAAATAAATAGACTTTATAGAAAGACTTGCTTATTACTATGATAAAAAAATATTTGTTTTTAATACTACTCACAATATTATGCTGTTTTTCCATGAATGAGTGGATTGTCCAGTTGTGATGAATTTCTGGATCCACCCCTGGACAGACAGACAGACGGACAGACAGACAGATAGATAGTGAAGGGGAGGTGATGGTCTAGTGGTTAAGCATTGGGCTTGAGACCAGAGGATCCTTGGTTCAAATCCCAACCTGACTGGCACATCACGAAGGGTGTCAAGGACCTTAATCCCCTAGCTGCTCCCGGTGTGTAGTGGGCACCTTGTATGGCAGCAGCCTGACATCGGGGTGAATGTGAGGCATTGATGTGTAAAGTGCTTTCAGCATCTGATGCAGATGGGAAAGTACTATATGAATGCAGTCCATTTACCATTCCACAGATAGATAGATCAATTAAAGATTTGTTTCAATATTAAACATTCATTATTTATTGAATTGAGACTGATTCAGACATTTAGCTAATAATTACACAGTGACTTGATATCTTTTAACATCTTTAACAGCCACTGTGGTGAACATCTTGGGTCATTTAAATAGAAGGATTGACTCATCCAGAGAGGAAAAACACAGAGGTAGATGACAATTAAAACACTCATAGTAGTAATGAAAACTGCTGGGGTTTGAAATTAGAGGTGGCACAAGGGTAATACATTTTCATTGGGGTCACTACTACAGAGGACCCAATAATACATTTCTTTATCTCTTCAGCTGTGTTAAAAACAGCTGTTGGGGGCTGTAGCAGATAATTCAAGTGAAGCTTGCTTTTTTTTTTTTTGTCTGTCTGTCTGTGTGTGCTAGCAAGGAGACAATGGAGACCCATCGATTGGTCAGGGGCTCGACATCCTGGCTTCTTGTCAGCTGAATAAAAAGACCATTACAGCCCTTCAGCGCCAGCTTGATATACACCACAGAGGAAGAAAGAATTAGTATGTTTTCTTCCTTTCCCATCAGCCCATCTTTGTTCTTTCTTTCTTTTTTCTTTGTCTCTTCAGTTTGTCCTACAATCATCACAATCTTGTCAACATTACCAAGCCAAGTTTGTGAAACAATGGAAATTGGATAATAACTTTGTTTGTTGCCAAGGGGAAAAAGGGGAGGAAGGTGATGATAAAAGGACGGTGGCCTTGGCCAAAGGTCAGCCACTGTGATCTTATTGTTGTTCCTTGTGGCTCTTTCAAGAAAGGACTCCTGTATTTCATTACACTGGAATGGAATTCAACCTATTTTTTTCTCTGAAAGTCTCACAAATAAAGGCTGTTTAAAAGCTGTGAAGATAAAAGACATATGGAGTATTTTCTAACTTTATTCAAGTGGTGTCATTTGATCAATATTGTGGTTGTCAGAAATTCTAAGAAAAACAAGTACTAACATTACACAAAATTCCTGACTTCATGAGAGAATTTCCAGTTGTATTTAAGTCTCAAAATTCCAACTACATCATCCTGGACGCACGTGGATTGGTTTATCGACCTCTGTAAAACTACACTGAGACAAATGAGAAACATTACTGAAAAATTGCTCCTGAGATCAAATGTATCTTCTGCCAAATCTTGTAAGTTTCTTAGTCTTGGCTTCATTAGGGTTGTGGTTCTCAAATCATTGATGATTAATGACCTAGTTTTGCAGCACTGCTTACCAATTATTGGCTTACAGGACACGTGGCTGAAGCCAAATGTCCTTCTACCTTTAAATGAAACTTGCCCACCTGTGCACACAGGTAGTCATGTTGCCTCTGATCCTAGACAAGGCAGAGGTGTTGCTTTATTTTCTAAATCTATGTTTACTTAAAGGCAGATGGGGGACCAAATTTAACTAATTCTCATAGCTGGTTCTCTGCCCCTCTCACATCACCATGAGCAGTCACGATCAGACTGACAAATTCCAGTGATGTTTTGTTACTGTACCATATATATATATTTCTATTCTATTCTATTCTATATAAACCTCCAGGCTTACACTCCAATTTCTTAGATGGATTTTGTGGGTTTTTTTTTTTTTTCTGATCTAGCAACCAAATTAATTGCTTACTGATTGTTGGTGATTTCAGTATCCTTGTAAGTAAGGCTTCTGATTACCTCAGCAAAGTGTTTATGGATATAAAAATGTTGGGATATACATACTGGTCAATAATGGTTTACTGGCTTTTTCAGTTTTTTTCAGTCTGTTGGTCCTCTTCTGTGGCTGAAGAGGCTCCTCTGGTTGCTGATGGTAATGTGCAGAGGGTAACTGGCACCATCCATAATGTCCAGCAGTTTGTCCAGTGGTCTCTGCCACTGTCACTGGAGAGTCCAGGTTCATGCCAACCACGAAGTCAGCCCGCCTGATTAGTTTGTCAAGCCTGGATGTGTCCTTCTTGGATGTGCTGCTCCCCCAGCACATCACTGTGTAAAAGAGGATGCTGGCTACTATGGACTGGTAGAACAGCCACAGCAGTTTCCTGTGGATTGCTGGATTGGCTCAAGAGTTACTATGGTATTACTGACCAGGTTCGCTTGTGGTTGACATCATACTTATGTAGTCATTCTCATTGTATCTTGCATAACAGAATTACTTTGAAATGTGTATTGGCAAAATATGGGGTACAGAAGTTTGTGACAGACCCAAGACGAAAAAGACCATCCAGTTTTATCAGAAACAAATCCAAAAGCCAGGGTTTGTCATGGTATGGGGTTTTGTCATTTTGCTTGGTAAAGGTAATTTACACATCTCTATGATGGCAAAATTAATTTAGATAAGCACACTGACATTTTAGAGCAATATATGCTACCACATTCCTTCAAGACAGTCATGCATTTTTCTTCAAGACAATGCAAAACCACATTCTGCACACATTACACAGAAATTGCTGCAGAGGGAGGGATTACAGATACTGGATTGGCCTGCCTGCAGTCTTGATCTGTCCCCAATAGAGAATGTGTGGAGAATGTTAAAACAAAGAATGAAATGATGATTATCTTGTAGTGCGGCATTATCTTGTAGTGGAAGAATGGGACAAAATACCTGAAAACTTTCATCTGTTGGTGTCCACAATGTAACAATATCTTTTTAAGTGTTCAGACAAAGAATGACAACATTACAAAGTGGTAAATGCCTTAGGATACTACTTTTTTTTTTTTAATGTGTTGCAAGCCTTGAATATAGGAATAGATGAATGTTAAATGAAAAAAAAAATATTTCACTTGGTAAAACATGAAATGTCTTGGCTTTGTTTGGACACCAAAGAAACAAATGTTAAAGACAAGAATCATTTATTTTATTTTATTTAGTTATTCATTATTATTATTATTTATTTATTGGTGTATTTTTTTCATTCATTTATTTCTTTGTATTTTCCATACGATTCCATCTTTTTTATGATTTGGGTTATAGAAGGAAGCCAAATTTTTATTTTGTTGTCATAAAATACCCCTCTCCCCCATCAAAAAAATTGTAAATTTTACAACCACAGTTTCATTCCATTCCTATTACATTGCACTGTGTAAAAAGCTCAACATATTTAAAGCCTTTCATTCCACCATATTGAATATTTAAATGACATATCACAGGAAACTTCACGTGTAGAGCTGAAAATATTAACATTGTATGAAGACATTTGAGATTTGTTACACAGTAGAGAATAGAGAATGTGTGGAGAGAATGTGAGAATGTTTGGAGAATTTTGAAACAAAGAATGAAATGATGATTATCTTGTAGTGCTGCACACCTCAAGACATGTTTGCAGGAAGAATGGGACAAAATACCTGAAAACTTTCATCCGTTGGTGTCCACAATGTCAAAATATCTTTTTAAGTGTTCAGACAAAGAATGACAACATTACAAAGTGGTAAATGCTTTAGGATGCTAGTTTTTTTTTTTTATTTTTTTTTTTTTAATGTGTTGCAAGCCTTGAATACGAGGTCTGTCCATAAAGTATAGGTCCTTTTTATTTTTTCAAAAACTATATGGATTTCATTCATATGTTTTTACGTCAGACATGCTTGAACCCTCGTGCGCATGCGTGAGTTTTTCCACGCCCGTCGGTGACGTCATTCGCCTGTGAGCACTCCTTGTGGGAGGAGTCGTCCAGCCCCTCGTCGGAATTCCTTTGTCTGAGAAGTTGATGAGAGACTGGCGCTTTGTTTGATCAAATTTTTTCTAAACCTGTGAGACACATCGAAGTGGACACGGTTCGAAAAATTAAGCTGGTTTTCGGTGAAAATTTTAACGGCTGATGAGAGATTTTGAGGTGATTCTGTCGCTTTAAGGACTTCCCACGGAGTGAGACGTCATGCAGCGCTCCCAGGCGCCGTTGTCAGCCTGTTTCAAGCTGATGACCTCCACATTTCAGGCTCTATTGATCCAGGACGTCGTGAGAGAACAGAGAAGTTTCAGAAGAAGTCGGTTTCAGCATTTTGTCCGGATATTCCATTGTTAAAGGAGATTTTTTTAATGAAAGACGTGCAGGCGGATTGCAGCATCGGCTCGCAGCCGCCGCGACACTCCGCCACAGGAAAAACACCTCCGTTGGAAGCCTTAAGGACAAGTTGGAACATGTCCAGCTGTTAAACAATTTCTCATATACTCACTCCACTGAAAGCCATCAAAAGCCGCCTGGATTTTACAAATGGTTATCAACGCGGAGGTGTTTTTCCTGTGCCGCCGCACCGCGCTGGCTGCGTACCGACGCGCGGACCCGTCCACACGTTTTTCATTAAAAAAATCTCCTTTAACAGTGGAATATCCGGATAAAATGCTGAAACCGACTTCTTCTGAAACTTCTCTGTTCTCTCACGACGTCCTGGATCAATAGAGCCTGAAATGTGGAGGTTTTGAGCTTGAAACAGGCTGACGACGGCGCCTGGGAGTGCTGCACGACGTCTCGCCCCGTGGGAAGTCCTTAAAGCGACAGTATCACCTCAAAATCTCTCATCAGCTGTTAAAATTTTCACCGAAAACCAGCTTAATTTTTCGAACCGTGTCCACTTCGATGTGTCTCACAGGTTTAGAAAAAAGTTTGATCAAACAAAGCGCCAGTCTCTCAGCAACTTCTCAGACAAAGGAATTCCAACGAGGGGCTGGACAACTCCTCCCACGAGGAGTGCTCACAGGCGAATGACGTCACCAACAGGCGTGGAAAAACTCACGCATGCGCATGAGGGTTCAAGCATGACTGACATAAAAACATATGAATGAAATCCATATAGTTTTTGAAAAAAATAAAAAGGACCTATACTTTATGGACAGCCCTCGTATAGAAACAAATGTTAAAGACAAGAATCATTTATTTTATTTTATTTAGTTATTCATCATCATGATTATTTATTTATTTATTTATTTATTTATTGGTGCATTTTTTTTTCATTCATTTATTTCTTTGCATTTTCCATACCATTCCATCTTTTTTCTGATTTGGGTCATAGAGGGAAGCCAAATTTTTATTTTGTTGTCATAAAATACCCCTCTCCCCCATCAAAAAATTGTAAATTTTACAACCACAGTTTCATTCCATTCCTATTACATTGCATTGTGTAAAAAGCTCAACATATTTAAAGCCTTTCATTCCACCATATTGAATATTTAAATGACATATCACAGGAAACTTCATGTGTAGAGCTGAAAATATTAATGTTGTATGAAGACATTTGAGATTTGTTACATGGTGAACTTGCACAAAAGATCTTCATGCATTGTATTTCAATGGAGCACCTAAGGTCAATCAATCAATCAATTTTTTTATATAGCGCCAAATCACAACAAACAGTTGCCCCAAGGCGCTTTATATTGTAAGGCAAGGCCATACAATAATTATGTAAAACCCCAACGGTCAAAACGACCCCCTGTGAGCAAGCACTTGGCTACAGTGGGAAGGAAAAACTCCCTTTTAACAGGAAGAAACCTCCAGCAGAACCAGGCTCAGGGAGGGGCAGTCTTCTGCTGGGACTGGTTGGGGCTGAGGGAGAGAACCAGGAAAAAGACATGCTGTGGAGGGGAGCAGAGATCGATCACTAATGATTAAATGCAGAGTGGTGCATACAGAGCAAAAAGAGAAAGAAACAGTGCATCATGGGAATCCCCCAGCAGTCTACGTCTATAGCAGCATAACTAAGGGATGGTTCAGGGTCACCTGATCCAGCCCTAACTATAAGCTTTAGCAAAAAGGAAAGTTTTAAGCCTAATCTTAAAAGTAGAGAGGGTGTCTGTCTCCCTGATCTGAATTGGGAGCTGGTTCCACAGGAGAGGAACCTGAAAGCTGAAGGCTCTGCCTCCCATTCTACTCTTACAAACCCTAGGAACTACAAGTAAGCCTGCAGTCTGAGAGCGAAGTGCTCTATTGGGGTGATATGGTACTACGAGGTCCCTAAGATAAGATGGGACCTGATTATTCAAAACCTTATAAGTAAGAAGAAGAATTTTAAATTCTATTCTACAATTAACAGGAAGCCAATGAAGAGAGGCCAATATGGGTGAGATATGCTCTCTCCTTCTAGTCCCCGTCAGTACTCTAGCTGCAGCATTTTGAATTAACTGAAGGCTTTTTAGGGAACTTTTAGGACAACCTGATAATAATGAATTACAATAGTCCAGCCTAGAGGAAATAAATGCATGAATTAGTTTTTCAGCATCACTCTGAGACAAGACCTTTCTGATTTTAGAGATATTGCGTAAATGCAAAAAAGCAGTCCTACATATTTGTTTAATATGCGCTTTGAATGACATATCCTGATCAAAAATGACTCCAAGATTTCTCACAGTATTACTAGAGGTCAGGGTAATGCCATCCAGAGTAAGGATCTGGTTAGACACCATGTTTCTAAGATTTGTGGGGCCAAGTACAATAACTTCAGTTTTATCTGAGTTTAAAAGCAGGAAATTAGAGGTCATCCATGTCTTTATGTCTGTAAGACAATCCTGCAGTTTAGCTAATTGGTGTGTGTCCTCTGGCTTCATGGATAGATAAAGCTGGGTATCATCTGCGTAACAATGAAAATTTAAGCAATACCGTCTAATAATACTGCCTAAGGGAAGCATGTATAAAGTGAATAAAATTGGTCCTAGCACAGAACCTTGTGGAACTCCATAATTAACTTTAGTCTGTGAAGAAGATTCCCCATTTACATGAACAAATTGTAATCTATTAGACAAATATGATTCAAACCACCGCAGCACAGTGCCTTTAATACCTATGCATGCTCTAATCTCTGTAATAAAATTTTATGGTCAACAGTATCAAAAGCAGCACTGAGGTCTAACAGAACAAGCACAGAGATGAGTCCACTGTCCGAGGCCATAAGAAGATCATTTGTAACCTTCACTAATGCTGTTTCTGTACTATGATGAATTCTAAAACCTGACTGAAACTCTTCAAATAGACCATTCCTCTGCAGATGATCAGTTAGCTGTTTTACAACTACCCTTTCAAGAATTTTTGAGAGAAAAGGAAGCTTGGAGATTGGCCTATAATTAGCTAAGATAGCTGGGTCAAGTGATGGCTTTTTAAGTAATGGTTTAATTACTGCCACCTTAAAAGCCTGTGGTACATAGCCAACTAACAAAGATAGATTGATCATATTTAAGATCGAAGCATTAAATAATGGTAGGGCTTCCTTGAGCAGCCTGGTAGGAATGGGGTCTAATAAACATGTTGATGGTTTGGATGAAGTAACTAATGAAAATAACTCAGACAGAACAATCAGAGAGAAAGAGTCTAACCAAATACCGGCATCACTGAAAGCAGCCAAAGATAACGATACGTCTTTGGGATGGTTATGAGTAATTTTTTCTCTAATAGTTAAAATTTTGTTAGCAAAGAAAGTCATGAAGTCATTACTAGTTAAAGTTAATGGAATACTCAGCTCAATAGAGCTCTGACTCTTTGTCAGCCTGGCTACAGTGCTGAAAAGAAACCTGGGGTTGTTCTTATTTTCTTCAATTAGTGATGATTAGAAAGATGTCCTAGCTTTACGGAGGGCTTTTTTATAGAGCAACAGACTCTTTTTCCAGGCTAAGTGAAGATCTTCTAAATTAGTGAGATGCCATTTCCTCTCCAACTTACGGGTTATCTGCTTTAAGCTACAAGTTTGTGAGTTATACCACGGAGTCAGGCACTTCTGATTTAAAGCTCTCTTTTTTAGAGGAGCTACAGCATCCAAAGTTGTCTTCAATGAGGATGTAAAACTATTGACGAGATACTCTATCTCACTTACAGAGTTTAGGTAGCTACTCTGCACTGTGTTGGTATATGGCATTAGAGAACATAAAGAAGGAATCATATCCTTAAACCTAGTTACAGCGCTTTCTGAAAGACTTCTAGTGTAATGAAACTTATTCCCCACTGCTGGGTAGTCCATCAGAGTAAATGTAAATGTTATTAAGAAATGATCAGACAGAAGGGAGTTTTCAGGGAATACTGTTAAGTCTTCTATTTCCATACCATAAGTCAGAACAAGATCTAAGATATGATTAAAGTGGTGGGTGGACTCATTTACTTTTTGAGCAAAGCCAATAGAGTCTAATAATAGATTAAATGCAGTGTTGAGGCTGTCATTCTCAGCATCTGTGTGGATGTTAAAATCGCCCACTATAATTATCTTATCTGAGCTAAGCACTAAGTCAGACAAAAGGTCTGAAAATTCACAGAGAAACTCACAGTAATGACCAGGTGGACGATAGATAATAACAAATAAAACTGGTTTTTGGGACTTCCAATTTGGATGGACAAGACTAAGAGTCAAGCTTTCAAATGAATTAAAGCTCTGTCTGGGTTTTTGATTAATTAATAAGCTGGAATGGAAGATTGCTGCTAATCCTCCGCCCCGGCCCGTGCTACGAGCATTCTGACAGTTAGTGTGACTCGGGGGTGTTGACTCATTTAAACTAACATATTCATCCTGCTGTAACCAGGTTTCTGTAAGGCAGAATAAATCAATATGTTGATCAATTATTATATCATTTACTAACAGGGACTTAGAAGAGAGAGACCTAATGTTTAATAGACCACATTTAACTGTTTTAGTCTGTGGTGCAGTTGAAGGTGCTATATTATTTTTTCTTTTTGAATTTTTATGCTTAAATAGATTTTTGCTGGTTATTGGTAGTCTGGGAGCAGGCACCGTCTCTACGGGGATGGGGTAATGAGGGGATGCCACTAAATTACAGGAAAAAACACAAGCATGCTAAAATTGCCGTTGAGAAAGGTGTAAATCAATGTTGTACTCTGTTTTGGTTCAAGGGACATACCCCTTTATCTTGTAAACCACTTTAACGACACACTTATGCATTCAAACACAGCGTGAGGCCTTACTTGGATATGGATCATGGCTCATATTTAAGTTGATATGTCTCCCCTCACACTCCAACCCCCTTCATCACCAATTTGATTAATACACTCCAGTTTTCCCAGAGACAGTTTTCTTACAAAGAAGAGATCCATTTCGCCCACAAGATCGAAAGTTAGTAGCCACGGCATAATTGATGACCTCCCGGGACAAACGCTCTCATATTTATCACCACCTGACCTTTTTGCTGATCTCATCCATCATAAATTAAAGTTGTACAGGGGTGACGTGGCCCTTGCGCCTCTCTCAGCACAACCTTTTGTCCAGAGGTCCTCTCCACCGCTTCATTTGGAGCTGTTGGAAGGAGCAGCTTTAAAACCTGCAGTTCAGCACCTCTGCTGTTCAGGGCAGATGGTCATCACTGAAAGCATCTGTCAAACTCAGGGGGCCCCTCACCAGTGGCCAATCGGCATCTTCTCTCCTCACTTTTCCTCTACTATTTTCTTTTCTATCATTTCATGAAATTCTTCTTTTTACCAGCTGCTTGTCTGTTATCAATGCCAATGCTGCTGTTTGAATCAAATTATCACAAGGGATGCATTACTGACTCCCATCTATCATTGTCAGTTATTGCAGCCACCACTTCAACAAGGAAATAAAAGGGGAAAAAGTTAAAGAAGAGATATTTATTTCCATCATAAAATTTCCAAAAGTAACAAGAGTTGATACCAGCAACTAAAAACATCCCAGTAGAATAAGTGAAGTGCACATCTGGACCCGCGCGGTGCATTATGGGTACAAAAAATTTTTCGTCTACCAATCCACATGCTATGACGGCGGAAAGCAGCGAGGAGTGCTATGATTTGGATCATTTCAACTGCTGGAAAGTTGACGGTTTAAAGTGTTTTTGTAAGCTCCGCAGATTGCCTGTTACAACCAGGACTACATACGGCACTGGACAGAAACAGAAAGAAGAGCTGGCAGTGCTTGCGTATGCTGCATCGTTACAGAAACTACTGTTGGTGCCCACAAAGGAGGAAGAGCGCGCTGCTGTCGAAAATGACCAGTCCTTGTTGATAGTTGGAGACAAACAAATTTCTGACCCCTTGAAGGCAACTGACGGATGGTTAGATGAAGTCCAGAGTCTGAAACTGTGGATATTGCAGATTATCATATACCTATAAATGATATGCCAATATGATTGGATAAAACACCAAAGAATAAATAGCATTACACCCTTTTTGCAGACGGGTAATATTTTTCATACCACCCAAGTAATCAGCCAATCCGGACAGCGGAGCGGTGCCACAACAAAGAGGCGCGGTCAGAGGAACTGTGAAATACTGGTGAGTCACTATTAATAATTTCTTACATGTCCAACCTCGTAGGTTGATCGTTAAAATTAAATTTGTTAGTTCTAAAAGCCATCATAATTATTTATAGGAAAACGTTCTATTTTTTTTCTACTAAGGTTTGAACTTTGAGTGTTTACACAGGAGAGAAAAGTCAGAAAATGTTAATGCATGTTTGAGAAAAGTGCATAACGTGTGTAGTGAGGGGTTTTACAGCCTTAAAACATCTATAATAATTGTAAAAAATAACGCTGACTACTTTGCGGATTTCGCCTATCGCGGGTTATTTTTAGAACAGTAACTCCTGCAATAAATGAGGGAACACTGTATATGATAAAATCGTTATCAAGTTGTTCACCAATGAATATGGCTTTTTACACCCTTCAGAAAACCATACAACATTTATCATTTATAGGTCTTTGGCCTCAGGGTGTATGGTTTTCTTCAGGGTGTATAAAGCCATATTCATCGGTGAACAACTTGATAACTGATAATATTTGCTAAGCAGGGATGAGAAATTGCGACTCCGCCGGCTTCATAATGACTACAATGAAGGTGGGTCTCACATATAACCTCTTTGGTGTCACGTTTGTTTTGATAAGTTGACAGACATATGATATGTGCATGCATGCAGTTCATTTATAGAACATGTCAATATTACAATATTACGCGCCACATCATTCATGGCGCGACATTACAGTCATAAGCCAATGCACAAAAACGGCGTCATCAGCCACATTATAATTCGGCACAGTTTCAAGATATTGGCAAAATAAATGTGTGCAAGAAATTTACAATTTTAGTCCATCTTTTACATCCGTCTGGATCTTTTTTTTCTGTGGGCAAATTGTGTAGAATGAACAGAGGTTTATAACCACATTTCTTCTTCTTTCCGTCTTTGGGTGGACTCAGCGGAGCCTTGCAATCGTGTGTTTTCAGCCAACTTTCAAGCCTATAAATTCCGTTTGAGCATTTGAAAACAGCACAATGCGCACCCGTCATTATTGTATGCATCGCTTAAGGCTTAAAGCCTTTGAAACAATCCCTGTAAGCCTTAACTTTTACAGTCCACTAATGCTACTGTATACAAAATTCAATAGGAGCGATGTGAGTTTGGTAGCTGGAATTTTTGCCCCCGTTTGACCCACGCATGCACAGATGTGTTGCACACTTTGCTTATTGCAAACATTATTAAATCCAGGTTCAGAGAGTTAATTTAAATATATGTTGTGAAGCAATTAGTTATTTCCTGGGCAAGTAATTGGAAAGTGCCCCACTTTGTTTTTTGCAATTTTGCCTCTGAACTCCACCACAACAAAGTTGAAATGAAACAATCAAGGTGTGCTGATAATGCAAACTTTCAGCTTTAATTTAAGGAGTTTAACAAAAATGTTGCATTAATCATTTCAGAATTACATTAGTGTCATTTGTGTATACACAGTAAAAAAAAAAAATCAGTTAATTTACAGTAAACTAAAAACTACAGCTGCCAACTTTATACTGTTATTCTATGGTACATACTGTTTTTTAACAGCAGTGTGCCTACTGTAACATACAGCAGATCAAACCAAAAAGCAACATTGTTGTGTTTCTCTGATATCCCATTGATGTGTCTGCTACCTACTGGATGGTTAATGTATGGTGCATTGATGATGGATTAGGAGCAGGTGTGGGTTTCATTGCAAATGATCAAGCATTTCCAACCTGCACTTTACTAAATCTGATAAATAATCAATTAATTTCTCAGTTTCACAAGTTCTAAAATTCAACTAACACGGACATTCCTCCACACAACCCAGTGCGGATGATTTTGTGTGAATTTAGTCACAAATGAAAAACAAAGAGAGGGAGATGGTTGAGCTCAATACACAGTGAATGGGGTCTGTGAGAGGCAGCATTTCTGCACTGCAATGTACTAAATCAGGAAAATAAACCATTTCTTGTTTGACAGTGGTTATTTTATAAAACTCTAACATTTACATACTTCCACACATATCAGTGGAAATCATTTTGTATGAATTTAGCCATTAAAGAAAAAGAGAGCAAGGGAGATGTTCAGCTAGGTGCACTTTGAATGGGGTCTGTGAGAGAGAGTGTGTGTGTTTTGGCAGAGAAATGCAGTAAATTTAAAAAAATGTATTTCCTGTTTCTTTAACAGCAGTTACATTCTAAATCTCAAATAACATGGTCACGAGTCCACATAACCCTTTGGGGAAGGATTTTTGAATATAGTTTGAATATAAAATATACTGTAGTTTGCTTTGGTCTCTCTCTCTCTTGTCTGTGTCAACATATTTGAGCTTCTTTATTTACTTTAATTTCCAAATCTTAGGAACTCTTCACACATAGTGCAAGTTTCATCGAAGCAGGAATCGTGTGCAAAACGTGTAAAACCATAGCTGCCTTGAACACCTGTTGTTACATTTATTTGCGCACACCAGTGGCTGAAAGACAGAGTGTGCACTGTGAGAGCCCATCAAATCCTCTCGCAGCAAGTGACAGCCAAATTCCAGGTGACACACATGAACATCTAAAACCGCTTGCTTGGCACTTAGAAATTGTGTGGCCATTTGCACTATTACAATGACAACAGTCAGCAGACAATCATTGTCATGCTGGCAGTGAAATTTGTCAAAGCGCCCCATGAGTGTGGCTTTGGTGTGTGCGCTAAACTGACAGGAGGCGTTGCCACCGACAGAAGCAGCTGTGGAGATCTGTCGATCTGGACATCCCAGCTTGACAACACATACTGTGTTTGGAGTGACATGGACTAACAACTGCCCACTGTGTGTCTGCTTGCTGTCATCACATGGACATGAATAAAAACATATATCGCTTGATGACGGGCTGCAGCCAGCGAGCGCGTGCATGCTGCAGCCCATTGACAGACTGCTCCCACGTTGAAGCGGACTGTCAGATCATTACACGCAGCGGGTGATCTGACTGTCACGTCACCCACATGAGCTCTGTTTCACATGACACAGTGTAAGTCCTGCAGCACACCGGCAGGACACGCGCGTGGGTGGGCTGGACACGTGCCTGCAGATGTGGACATGATCAGAGCACACTGCTTCTTATTCATGTCATTTCTTGACTGTATGTCAGTGACCATGGGTCATCTACAGAGGAACAGACGGATCATATTTGTATTGCCCGCTTGATGAATGGGGTGTTTTTATATGGTGTGTGTGTTTTTTTTTAAATAAGTCCATGTCCTTTCTGATATCAGGCAGTTTCCCGCAGCTTTCACAGGACAGTGACAGTAGCTCAGTGGTAAAGTTTCTGACTGGAAATCAGAGCTTTTGGAAGGTGCAAGTTTGATTCCCGTGGGTGGCATGTAATTTTTTTTTCAACCACATTGTACAGCTGCTGTAAAAAGCTGCTGCTGTGTTCCCGCATGCATGTAACTGTTGCAGCATGTATTTTTTTTTTATTATTTTTAATAAACAAAATGACAATTTTTTAATATGTATCTGAATATAGTGGTCAAAGCATATGTATGTATGTATGTATGTATGTAGCACACACAACCCCCCCCACACACACAAAATGACCCCCCCCGCCCAAAAAAAACACCTTGCCCATAAAACAGATTTTTGCTAGTTCCAATAATGTTGCCATTCCCAATGCCAAGATATTCCAGACAGAGGTATACACTCTAGCAGTGCCTCTGCTAAGATAGTTTTTATCAACTTGCAGTATGTCCAGTCCAGAAAAAGCTCTGCTGTCTGCTGAGCATACTGATGGTTGTCATTGTTCACTTACCCACCGTGTACCTGCACATTCAACATGACGTCCCTCAAACCTCTTCTCTTTCTGTCAAGCAGCCTCTCCACATACACATTGACACAGACCCTTTACTAAAGGCATCTATTAATATTAATGAAGCGGAATGGCATTAATGTTAAAACTGAGCTTTGGGGCCAAGCCCTTATGACTCCACTGTAGTGATTAACAAAAAGCAATGGAATAATTTATCATTTCCTCCATATTACCTCTGTGAATTTTTTAAATCTCCCATGAGAGAAGGTCAGTAATTATGGGCTAATATCGCTGCCAGTTATGGATTTGAAATGTCTGACTTAATGATGGGTAAAATCTGTCTTGTATTTATATAGAAAATACACATTTTAAACATGTCTGTCAGATCACCCCAGGTCATAACATATCATTAGAGTTAAAGTGTTATTCCTCTCTTGTGTTTCATTTATTGGTTCAAGATGCTGTGGATAATTCACTGACAGTTGCAAAAAGCAAACGACACCACATGGGGGCTTTAACACACTGTGAAAAACACAAACTGGAAAGGATATTCATTGGAGTGAATAAAAAATATAGACACTCAAAAAATGTCACAAACATTCATAAAAAAGAGAGAAGTTAGAAGATCTGCTTTGACTACTTTCAGACAAAATCCTTTCTGCAGGGTTGTGTGGCAAGATGACAATGTCAGTCGAGTTGTAGAACCTAACTGCAAAATTAACTGAAAGACTAACTAACATAACTGAAAAATTCAGAGAGTAATGTTTAATTATCTGATGCAGTAAGCCTACATTTTGCATAGAAATAGTATGTCTCAATTTCAACCACACCTGCTCCTAATCCATCATTAACCCTGTATCCACTAATGGTGGCAGACATATCTGTTTGGTATTGCACAGCCAAAACTAAGTTGTACTTTGGATTGGTTGGGAATGTCTAAGTTCACGCTCTTTTAATGTTTGTCCTCAATGTATGTTATTGTAATTTGGTGATTTACAAAATGAGAGCATTTAGTGTTTCTGAATTATCATGGTAACAAACTGGAAGGGATGGACTATTGCTGAGACTTCTTCAAACAACAACAACAACAATAATAATAAAGTTTACTCTTCAAATAAACCTCAAGTATAAACATTTCCTTTAAAAAGAAACATTTAATATTACTTTCTTAATGTATTCATTACTAAAGAAAATGTAAATAACTTAATTATTTTTAGTACGACTACTATTACTAATTATGATGATTATTATTCATTCACTGACTTTCTATACCTGCTTGCTCCAATCAAGGGTCACTGGGGAAAGGTAGGGGTTGGAGCCAATATTCATTCACTCATTCATTCATCTTCTACCGCTTAGTCCAATTAAGGGTCGCGGGGGGCTGGAGCCTATCCCAGCAGCCATAGAGCACGACCTTGGCTTCGACACCCAGGACAGGACGCCAGTCTGTCGCAGGGCCACAAATAGACAAACAAACACAGACACACCCACACCTACTGACAATTTTAAAGAGTCCAATCCACCTGACCCGCATGCCTTTGGATGTGGGAGGACACCGGAGCACCCGGAGGAAACCCACGCAAACACGGGGAGAACATGCAAACTCCACATAGAAAGGCCACAGGAATTGAACCCACGACCTTCTCGCTGTGAGGCAACAGTGCTAACCACTAAGCCACCTTCCTTTATTCAAATGTACTCATAAATTTGACATTAAATGTTGTTGGATAAGCCCAACTTTTCCAACAAAATAGGTTCTAGTCAATGTATTATATACAGTATCTGGGGTTTTCCTACCTATTTTACTGGTTGCCTGTTGAGGACACATCCAACCTTTCAACATGTTTTGGCAAACTATATTTATTGGCTTTTAAGTGATCTGCAAGCCAACCTACCAACAAACAATGTGCAATGAAAGCATAACCTCTCAGCTGAATTTAAAATTATTCTGTACAGACTGCAAAAAAACGTTTAGAAAACTTGAATATCACAAAGCCAAATTAAAATTATGCTGCAAAGAATTTATCTTTTCAGGCAAGATAAATCTTGGAATCCTATATACTGGTCCTTGGTAGCTATTGAAGAGAAGTGACTTGCAGGGAGCGACTTATATGTTTATATATTATCATTCAGTGCATGATTACCCCGCACTCCCACCAGAGGCAGCCTACAAGTGACCCCTGAAAAGAGGAGGTCAGGGAGCAGGTCGTGTGGAATGGCCCAACTGTTGGCTTCGACACTCTGACAGCTTTAAGTAGATCTCTTTTTAGCCATTTATTTGGAGTGTCCGCAGGGAGAGAGAGAGCAGGACGAACAAGAGCAGAGCATGACTTCCGCCTGAAAGAGAAATCTGGACGGTGATGTTAGAGAATGAATTTCCTTGGATGTTGGAACAGAATCTTTGACTTAATATATCAAAGTTATTCTATGGAGCTTTAAACAAAGCAGTTTTTTTATTAGGGTGATGTTAGACAGTGAATGTTCTTGGATATATGAACAGAATCTTAGATTTAAGATATCAAAAATTGTTCTGTGAATCTTTAAACATGGCCATTCATTTTTTTAAATTAGGATAATAAGCCATAGCCCACAGATATGTGTTTCTGCATGCTCTTCAACATTATCAAGGGTTTCATTAAAAAGGAAATAGAAGTTGTAATGAAAAAGTAAGAGTTTCACACTTTTTCACATTTGCCGGTGAGGGTGTTGGGGTGAGGGTAGGGGGTTACACTGGACCTCCTCTGAATTTCAATATTTTCCTCTGGTGCCTTTCCAGAACCAAAATAAATGTCATTACATTTCATTTTACTTATAAACTGCAATAATAATCCGTTATTATTTTTGAGAATATTGGGCTGTTTTACTTTTTACATGTTACTTAAAGTTAACACCAGTTAAGCTTTCATGCAAATTGCACAACCTCTAAAAACAATTTATACTTCACCCAAAAGTGACGCATGCCAGAAGTACAGCAAATCCTATTTCCCAACAAGACCACTGAGGCATTTAAGGTACAATTAACTAAAAAAACACGAACAAGCTAATGCACTGCAAATTCTATATATGTTGTGTTGCTGTATATAGATAGTGTTGCAATGTATATAACTTGTAGCCATATCCTCCAGTTTACTGCAGTGTTGCATTTTTTTAACAAGAGAGAAACAATGACTGACAACTCTTTAGAGTAAATATTGTAATATCAAACAGCTGTATAAGCCTACTGCAAAACAACAAAATGTATGTTGATTTTTGTATTTCTGCCAATATTTCATGCAAAGTAGCCCAAGTAAATTTTGAATTGTTGGTTTTCCCCTCACATACAGTGTGGAAAATCAACTGTAGTTGCATTCTTGGGTCAATTTGGGTAAAAAGCCATGATGTACAGATACAACCATAGAACTACATAGGCAGTACTGAGTAAATATTTTTAGGCACATTTAATGCACCAGAAAGGCATTAAAAACATGATGAATATTCATAAATAAATGAAATGTGTGATGAATTTCAACTATAATGATACCTGACAACTGGGTTCTATTTACATGTAATTTTTTTTGGTATATAAGTCACACCAGAGTATAAGTCACAGGACCTCAAGAACTACAGTGAGGAAAATAAGTATTTGAACACCCTGCGGTTTTGCAAGTTCTCTCACTTAGAAATCATGGAGGGGTCTGAAATTTTCATCTTAGGTGCATTTCCGCTGTGAGAGACATAATCTAAAAAAAAAAAAAAAAAAAAATCCGGAAATCACAATGTATGATTTTTTACTAATTTATTTGTATGTTACTGCTGCAAATAAGTATTTGAACACCTACCAACCAGCAAGAATTCTGTCTCACACAGACCTGTTAATTTTTCTTTAAGAAGCCCTCTTATTCTGCACTCTTTACCTGTATTAATTGCACCTGTTTGAACTTGTTACCTGTATAAAAGACACCTGCTCACACACTCAGTCAATCACACTCCAACCTGTCCACCATAGCCAAGACCAAAGAGCTGTCTAAGGACACCAGGGACAAAACTGTAGACCTGCACAAGGCTGGGATGGACTACAGGACAACAGGCAAGCAGCTTGGTAGAAGATAACAACTGTTATGATTATTTATTAGAAAGTGGAAGAAACACAAGATGACTGTCAGTCTCCCTCGGTCTGGGATTCCATGCAAGATCTCACGTTGTGGCGTAAGGATGATTCTGAGAAAGCTCAGAACTACACAGGAGGACCTGGTCAATGACCTGAAGAGAGCTGGGACCACAGTCACAAAGATTACATTAGTAACACATGATGCTGTCATGGTTTAAAATCCTGCAGGGCAGCAAGGCCCCCCTGCTCAAGCCAGCACATATCCAGGCCAATTTGAAGTTCACCAGTGACCATCTGGTTGATCCAGAGGAGGCATGGGAGAAGGTCATGTGGTCAGATGAGACCAGAATAGAGCTTTTTGGAATCAACTCCACTTACCATGTTTAGAGGATGAGAACAACCCCAAGAAACCGTGAAGCATGGGGGTGGAAACATCATACTCTGGGGGTGCTCTTCTGCAAAGGGGACAGGACGACTGCACCGTATTGAAGGGAGGATGGATGGGGTCATGGATTGCGAGATTTTGGCAAACAACCTCCTTCCCTCAGTAAGAGCATTGAAGATGGGTCATGGCTGTGTCTTCCAGCATGACAATGACCCCAAACACACAGCCAGGGCAACTAAGGAGGGGCTCCGTAAGAAGCATTTCAAGGTCCTGGAGTGGCCTGGCCAGTGTCCAGACCTGAACCCAATAGAAAATCTTTGGAGGGAGCTGAAACTCCAAACCTGAAAGATCTAGAGAAGATCTGTATGGAGGAGTGGACCAAAATCCCTGCTGCAGTGTGTGACAACCTGGTGAAAAACTACAGGAAACGGTTGACCTCTGTAATTGCAAACAAAGGCTACTGTACCAAATATTAACATTGATTTTCACAGGTGTTCAAATACTTATTTGCAGCAGTAAGATACAAATTATTAAAAAATCATACATTGCGATTTCCGGATTTTTTTTTTTTTTTAGATTATGTCTCTCACAGTGGACATGCACCTAAGATGAAAATTTCAGACCCCTCCATGATTTCTAAGTGGGAGAACTTGCAAAATTGCAGGGTGTTCAAATACTTATTTTCCTCGCTGTATTTCAAGAAAATGTGACTTGTAATTGTGTTGTAATTGTGTTTTACAATCACTTTAATATTGCATGATCATTTGCAACTGTGTGTGAGTGGTACACTTAGAAATAAATGATTAATTATTATTGTCAGGATTTGGATTTTTGTCTTAGTTTTGTATGCTCTGTCTTAGTTGATTTGTTTTATTGTTTTCTTCTGTTGTGATTTCTCTTGCTGGTTTTTTTCCTGCTTGGGTTTTTCTGTCTTGATCTCTCTTTTCTGTCTCTTGGTGCTTGGTGGTGGGCGTTTCACTCTGTCTGGCCACACCCCTGTTCTGGTGCTTTCCACGCACACCTGTTTCTAATCTGCAGCTCATCACCTGGATGTATTTAAGGTTCACTTGGTGCTTCAGTCCCTCTCCAGATCCATGCGCCTTGTGCCTTCTTTCCAGCTCTGTTCCTTGTGTTCTCAGGGCTGGCCCAAGCCTTTATGGGGCCTTAAGCAGAATTTCATTTGGGGGCCCCCCTACCATCACCTCAGCACCAGATGCATCATTATTCCATAGGCTACACTGTTATGTGTGTAACGTAGCCACAATCATTAGCATTATTTGTAATTATCTTACATCATACAGGTGTCATTCTTGTTTTTAACCTTAAAGGGGTAGCAAACTCATAAATATGTTTTAATTAACTTCTACATACAGAGTGATGTATAAGTATGGCTCATTAATTTAACTATTTGAAAGTAACATCAGCAGGCAGGAGACTGCATTTATAGTAAACACGTTAGTTTAATTTCTTTCAGATGTGCAATGGTGTGCAAAATGTTCAATATACAAATACAAAATAGAATCAAATGACATTCACATTATCTTACAGAAAAATAAAGTTGTAATCAAAATTAAATACTTAAATAATCTCCAAAATGAACATAGAAATCTACAACATAACACCAATGTGTGTGCATAGCAATGCACAAACATTGCACTGGGGGCTATTGCTTTAACTTTGGCCTGCAAACCATTGATTGAGAGCTGAGCTACTTTTCCCCACCTTTTGCACCAAATTAATCTGAGGAGTTGATCTGCCCTGCTGTTTAACTCTAAGTTTTTCTTCGTAAGGAAGACTATCAAATGGCTTCGCCAAAATCCAGTCCCCAACATTCAAATTGTCTGCCATTATGTGCAGCTTGTTACCTAGCTAGCTCGCTAGCTGGGACTGGCGCGAGGCTGGTGTGAAGTTTGTCCGCCTGTGAGCGCTTTGTGACGGTGGAGGAGCTCAGCAGCACCCGCTGCTCGGTAGGGACAGAAACTGCGATAGACGTCAGAAAGAGTGATAAAAGTCAGTCTCCAAACACAAGCAGCTACAAAAAAAAACCCACCAGAAATAGAAGCTCGATTTGTCGCTAGTCGTTTTTAACAAACAAAATGCCGCTAAGAGGATTAGGAAAGTCTCCGGTTCAATTCAGAACAAAATGAAAATGCTCCCATGGATCGAAAAGATCGCTGATTCGCTCATTTCGCTGTCAGTCAAAAAGGGATTCAGACAGATCATCCAACCATCATGCAGAAGCTGAGCGTCCGGGCCAGCCCACTGCCCCATAGACCCCCCAGACACGCTCAGCGTCCGATGGGCGGGACAAAGCCCAGCATTTATCCAATGACTCGTCTCGTTTCGCTGCAGTCTTTGTGTCGCTATTGAAGTCTGTCACACTGTTTAAAGCACTGTGAAGCTGCGGGTTTGAGTGAGAGGAAAGCCGTGTCGTTACCAGTGATAAGAAGCTGATTCTGAACAAAAGTTGAGCGTGTTGTAGCGCATATTTAGTCAACGACATGTACACACAACAGTATATATTTGATCACTTATTTTTTGACATTTTAGGGGAAGCTGAGCTTCCCTTACACTAAACGAACGGAGCATTTCGCAAATAATGACAACAAAAATTGTAATATTGGACATGCAAACCTACCTTTGTCTTGTTGTTTTTTCTCGTCTTCCAACTTCTTCTTTTTTCTTTTCTCTGCTCCAGAAGGATAATTTCTTTTCTGAGACATGACTTGCACTCACTTCGTTCCTCACGATTAGTCATCGACCACCTGACCCAAGCGGTGCATCTAAATTTGCCCAACGGTGGCAGCAGCCAACAGGAGGCATCAATTAACCTAGTATTGGTATTTTGTAAAAATGAATTTATTTTTTTTCGGGTGTAATACAATTTTGTTTAAATTATTCAATATTATTTTAATTTCATGTATATGTTTAGTTTTTTATCACAACGTCTTGGTGCTCTCTGGGCCCCCTGGTGGCGTGGAGGCCCTAAGCGACCGCGTAGTTGGCGTATGCCTTGGGCCGACTCTGTGTGTTCTCATAGTAATACTTGCCTGTTTTTCAATCACACCTAAGCCTGATGATTTTTCTACTGCTGTATTTTCTGGACTGCCTACACATGTACAGTCCTCTGCTATCCACACCAGTACACTCTTTTGAAAACCAGAGCTGTTTGTTTGAGCTTTCCATTTGTGTCCAGCCATTCCTGAACATTCAGACTGATAATTATAGCTCACATATTTGCTTTTGTTGGAACTGATTTTGTGTTGACATGCCAATGACAAGCGGGGGTGGGTGGCATCAAACACTATTTTTATTAAAACTCTGGGATGCTTAAAACTGTTGCAAAGTACTGATATATATGTACACTTACATGTATTGTTCTTATATCCATGCATATTTCAATGCATGGATTGCATGTAATGCGTGTGTCCAATTTGTATCATTTAATTTGTCTGTCAAAATGTAGCATATTTCAAATTACTGTGATCTACGTTTTGCTAGGTTTTGACAGAGTATCTAAATGTCTGCAAAGTTAGCTGCAGTTGTACAGCTCTGCTCTGGGTGAACATTGACTGAGAGAAGTATTCAAGAATTTTGGATGAAATGGTGACTGAATGCATTTTAGATCAAAGCAAAGCAAGAGTATCTGTAGTTTCTTTGGCACATCTAGTCTAATGATATTTTTAGTATCTTACCTGTTTGAAAAAGTCGGCGTAGTATTGAGACAAGTGTGAAAATGATTGTAAAAATACACTAATTTCGTGTTACCGTATTTGTTATGGTATTTCTTTTCTTTTTTTTTTTTAAGCTTGTCTAAATCTCTGGTGTTCAGGCTGTGTCTTGAAGACCAATAGTACACTGTCTAAAATGCATAATGCAAGTGCATTTGGGATGTGATGAGATCCACTTTGCTATTTATATACTGCAAAACCTGAGTGCAATGCAGGATCCAGGGTTGTATTAATCATGGATGTAAGATGAAACAAACCAAACAGGAAGCATTCTCTTAATTCCTTTAAGCACTTCATTTGGAAATAAATACTGAAATTATTTAAAATAACTTAAACCATTATATGTTGCTTTCTGGTATTTATTCAAGTAATGCATTTTCTACTAAGGTATGGTTTTATCACATACACTGCTTTTCGATTAGGTGAAATTTTGCATAAAGATTTAATGAGATTAATTCAAGGGGTTGTATTGTACTACGAGGCCTGTTAGAAAAGTAACGGACCTTTTTATTTTTTGCAAAAACTATATGGATTTGAATCATGTGTGATTGCATCAGCCATGCTTGAACCTTCGTGCGCATGTGTGAGTTTTTTCACGCCTATCGGTTGCGTCATTCGCCTGTGAGCACGCCTTCTGGGAGGAGTGGTCCATCCCCCTCGGCAGATTTTCATTGTCAGGAAATTGGCTGAGCGACTGCCACTTTGCTTCATCAAAATTTTTTCAGAAAGTGTGAGAGACAGCCAGGTGGAAAACATTTGGAAAATTCAGATGGCTTTCGGTGAAGAGCTTAGGGGGATCACACAGATTAAGGACAATTACAACTGGATTAAAAACGGCCCACAGCAGCGGAGGGCGCGCCGCGCACCGAGCGGCGATCGACAGGCTCAAACGACCAGATCATTTCCAAAGTGAACGCTTTGTTGATCCGGGACATCGTCTGACTACCAGAGAAATGGCAAGACAGCTGGACATAGCACTTTTTCAGCACATTCCACTGTTACAGGAGTTTTTGTAATGGAAAGAGGAGCGGAGAAATTCGCCATGGAGCTGCTCATGGCGCGGGACGAAAGCACCTCCGTGTTGGTCTCACAGGACAAGCCCTAACATGCCCAGCTCTTGCACCATTTGTAAGATTCAGACGGCTTTCGGTGGCTTTTCAGTCATGTGACTATCCGAGAAATTGTGGACGAGCTGGACATGCCACAACATGTCCTGTGAGGCTTCATCACAGCGTTGCTTTTTGTTCTGTGCCCTGCGCCTCCGTCCTGACACGCGAATTCCTCCGCACATCTTTTCATGCCGAAAAAGTGCTGATGTCAAACTCTTCTGCCATTTCTGTGGTAGTCAGATGACGTCCCGGATCAACAAAGCGTTTACTTTGGAAATGAACGGCACATTCCACTGTTACAGGAGTTTTTTGTCATGAAAAGACGTGCGGATGAATTCACGCATTGGGATGGATGCGCAGGGCACAGAACAAAAACCAACGCCGTGATGAAGCCTCACAGGACATGTTGTGGCATGTCCAGCTCATCCACAATTTATCGGATAGTCACACGACTGAAAAGCCACCGAAAGCCATCTGAATCTTCCGAATGGTGCAAGAGCTGGGCATGTTAGGGCTTGTCCTGTGAGACCAACACGGAGGTGCTTTTATCCTGCGCCATGAGCGGCTCCGTGGCGAATTTCTCCGCTCCTCTTTCCATTACAAAAACTCCTGTAACAGTGGAATCTGCCGAAAAAGTGCTATGTCCAGCTGTCTTGCCATTTCTCTGGTAGTCAGATGACATCCCGAATCAACAAAGCGTTCACTTTGGAAATGATCTGGTCGTTTCAGCCTGTCAATCGCCGCTCGGTGCGCAGCGCGCCCTCCACCGCTGTGGGCCGTCTTTAATCCAGTTGTAATTGTCCTTAATCTGTGTGATCTTCACCGAAAGCCATCTGAATTTTCCAAATGGTTTCCACCTGGCTGTCTCTCACACTTTCTGAAAAAAATTTGATGAAGCAAAGCGGCAGTCGATCAGCCAATTTCCTGACAATGAAAATCCGCTGAGGAGGCTGGACCACTCCTCCCACAAGGCGTGCTCACAGGCAAATGACGCAACCAACAGGCGTGAAAAAACTCACGCATGCGCACGAAGGTTCAAGCTTGGCTGATGCATTCACACATGATTCAAATCCATATAGTTTTTGCAAAAAATAAAAAGGTCCGTTACTTTTCTAACAGACCTCGTACTTTTCAGCATGGAAAAACAGAGGTGAACAGATGGTTTGAAAACATATAAAAGGTGCATCTAATATTTCGGGCTTTAATGGCATCCTATCCAGAGAATGAAAAACCACTCCCTCTGTGTTCTGAGCTTTTCGTGCTTATTCTGGGCATGTGTGGGCATTTTGTACATGATGTTTTCAGCTGTACTTGTTTTGTGCACGTCAGTCCTACCCTGAGAAACTGTTACCCCTCTCCACACGTATAAGGTACAACAGTACTCACAACTCACCACATAGATTCAAAGGTGGGTAACTCCAGCTTCAGTTAGTGAATAAAAATCAGTCTTGTCTCTACCTGTGCACCTAAAACAGGTGATTTCATTGAGTAGCTCATCTACCTGCTTGAAGGGTTGAACTAATTACAATCACATGGTTGAGTGGCTGGATGGAACAAATATGTGGTACGACATTTACAGTGGTGGGCACAGCTAACCAAAAAGTTAACTTCAATAACCATTAAACCGATAACTGAAAAGTTATCTTTTATAACGCTAAACCAATGAACTGCTAAAAAATTTATCTTTATTACAGATAACGATAACTGATAACTTTTAGTACTGATTCGGACGTGGCCACGTCAAATTACACTGTTGGCTTCTGATAAACCAGTTTCACTTTTCGCGCCGTAGGAGCTGCTGGGTAAATTAAAAGATCACAAACACAAAGAACACATGAAAAATTAAGGAATAAAAAAATAAAACCTCAAACACTGTCATCATCTTTCAAAAGCAGTAAAACACAGTATTAGAAGTCACAGTTTATTCATTTAGTCATTTACGATCTAAAATCTGCCGCTCTTTTCACACGCTTTGAACCCCGCGGCTTAAACAACCAAAATGCATCCATTAATGCATTGATTGGCAGAATAAAAGACACATAGCAAATATAAATTCTTACCTGCTAGTTTCAGTGGGATTCATTAAATTCTGAAGAAAATATTCCACATAAAGCATCCTGATTATCCTAATCAGTCCCAATAGTCCATCACAGCTGCACCGTCTTGGTGATTAAATTATCCCGTGCCACAAAGAAATAAAATGATGTTAAAATTAGTCCATTTTGTTTGTATTGAGTGGACGGTAACAGTGTAATGTCCAAAGTACCCACAATGCTCCCTGCGTCGACCGGCCAATCACGTCTTGCACTTAATGATGACGTCATTGGCAAACAAGAGCCAGTCTGCAATAAACCACTGATCTACACTTGACTTGTAAAATGTTTGATTTTAGGGTTTACAAACGTTTTTGACTGTTAAACTTTGCTCACTTTACCAGAAAAAAAAAAAAAAAGTTAACGGACTGAAAGTTATCAGAACTAAATTTATCGGAAGATAATTGGCCCAATGATAGTTTTAAACCTTATCTGAAAAACTAATCCGCTAGCAAAAACATTAGCTTTGATAATGATCAGTTATCGGAGTAGCTAAACAGTGCCCACTACTGGACAGTTATCACCTACGATAGCAACGACTTCATAGAAATGCATCTAAAAATCACACTGACAAGCTAAAAATGCCATATACAAGGTCTGTTAGAAAAGTATTGGACCTTTTTATTTTTTCAAAAACTATATGGATTTGAATCACGTGCGATTACATCAGACAACCTTGAACCCTCGTGGGCATGCGAGAGTTTTTTCACGCCTGTCGGTTACATCATTCGCCTGTGGGCTGGCTTTGAGTGAGGAGTGGTCCACCCCTCCCGTCGGAATCTCTTTGTCTGAGAACTTCCTGAGAGACTGACGCTTTGCTTGATCAAAATGTTTTCAAAAACTGTGAGGCACATCGAAGAGGACACCATTCGAGAAATTCAGCTGGTTTTCTGTGAAAATTTTAAGGGCTGATGAGAGATTATGGACTGCTGCTGTCGCTTTAAGGACTGCCCACGGAGCGGGATGTCGCGACGCGCCCTGAGCCACCGCTGTCTGCCTGTTTCGAGCTGAAAGCTTCCAAATTTAAGCCTCTGTTGACCCAGGATGTCATGACAGAACAGAGAACTTTCAGAAGAGGTCGGGATCAGCAGTTTATCCGGACATTCCACTGTTAAACGAGATTTTGTAATGAAAGAAAGTGCAGACGGGTCAGCGCGTCGGGACGCAGCCGGCGCTGCGAGACGCCACAGGAGAAACACCTCCGTTGGAAGCCTTAAGGACAAGTTGGAACATGTCCAGCTGTTAAACAATTTCTCATATACTCACTCAACTGAAAGCCATCAAAAGCCGCCTGTTTTTACAAATGGTTATCAACACGGAGGTGTTTTTCCTGTGCCGCCGCACCGCGCCGGCTGCGTCCTGACGCGCGGACCCGTCCGTCCACATGTCTTTCATTAATAAAATCTCCTTTAACAGTGGAATGTCCGGATAAACTGCTGATCCCGACCTCTTCTGAAAGTTCTCTGTTCTCTCACGACGTCCTGGGTCAACAGAGGCTTAAATTTGGAAGCTTTCAGCTCGAAACAGGCAGACAGCAGCGGCTCACGGCGCGTCGCGACGTCCCACTCCATGGGCAGTCCTTAAAGCGACAGCAACAGTCCATAATCTCTCATCAGCCGTTAAAATTTTCACAGAAAACCAGCTGAATTTCTCGAATGGTGTCCACTTCGATATGCCTCACAGTTTTTGAAAAAATTTTGATCAAGCAAAGTGCCAGTCTCTCAGGAAGTTGTCAGACAAAGAGATTCCGATGGGAGGGGTGGACCACTCCTCACTCAAAGCCAGCCCACAGGCGAATGACGTAACCGACAGGTGTGAAAAAACTCACGCATGCCCACGAGGGTTCAAGGTTGTCTGATGTAATCGCACGTGATTCAAATCCATATAGTTTTTGAAAGAAATAAAAAGGTACGTTAGTTTTATCACAGACCTCGTATATGTGTGTGTGTGGGTGTGTGTCCCATAATCTGTTTGAGTGGATCCCACAATACAAACTGTCTCAGTGGCCATGTCTCACAGAGAAGAAGTCCAGGTATGGGCTTTGGTGCTATATGTTATCAGTCAAAAACAACCCATTTTAGGCCAAAATATAGCAGTGTAGTTTACACATCATTTTCACAATATGACCCTTTTGAAGTCAGGTGGCTTCAACAGTTGAGGTTGAAAGGTTGGAGTATTGGGTTGGTGTTAATATGATTGAACCCAAGAAATGCCCCTCTAGTATTTATTAACTTTTCCCTCTTTGGTACTATTTACAACTTAGAAACTGCACCAATGGGCCACATTGTTGAAACCATTACTTTAAAAATGAATGAAGGGAACAAGCCTCTGGAGGCCTACAGCAGATCATGTGACTGCAAAGTACTATTGTATAAATGCAAATCTTGATTTTCACAACAGACTGCAACAAAGTTCCAGATCTTGCCATGTATAAGCAGTATAAATGCTTTTTGAACAGCATATCCCAAAGTTTAACACCGAACAGTCACTGAGATGGGATTTACTCTGCTGGAGCTTTATTCACGGCAGCACTCTGATGCTAAACTGTACCTTTTTATTCAGAGACTCCACTCCCTGCTTTGAGATGTATAATGCATTTTTATCTCCACCAGCACCAGCAGGCCATAGATTAGCATTATAGATTCTAATTTGAAGTCTTGTCACTGCTTCCCTTGTCTTGAATTGTAAGTGCAAGGGCTGCCATCTGCTTGCAATAATGAGCCTGACAACCCTGGTAAATGTGCTTTTTACTATCATAATGGCTGGTGTATTGATCTTAATGGACGTACCGTTGGCTTCTTCAATCAGTCAGAGGGAAACAGTGGGGCACGGTGAGCAACACCACTCTAACAGATTTGTTGCTCCTCTGCAGACCTCACGGCCATGTCATTGATATCATTAAGTTGCCATATGTTTTGCTAATTAACTTCAGTTTTCGGATGCCGTGCATAATAAGACACGCTCACCGTGAACTTGCTCCCGACACTGTGACAGGCCGTAAAGAATTCGACTCGCTCCTCTCTCCTCTCCTGTGAATATCCGTGTGTAGTTTTTCTTTTTTTTTTTTTTTTTTGAGGAAAAGATGCAGTTGTTGGCCAGGTTTTATTATCCATGCAGTTATAGTTGTTATTTGTCTCGATACCACAGCCAACATGTTAACCCTGTGAGATCTATATTTTTTTCCACCACAGGTACACATTTTTAATTGAAGATTATTATTATTATTTTTTTTTTTCCCCCAGTTTTAGCGATTATGGGGCCCAAAGTGATATTAATCCTACAACTCAAAATGTGTTGCTTCAACCCAAATGTGTTTCAAAATTAACAAGTCATTAAGTCATGATCAAATTGAGAAACAAATCAAATATATAAAATATTTTGTTTTCCAGGTATTCTCAAAGTTAAGGGGCTGACTTTGCAGAACCAAAAATCTAGATGTTTTTATTTTTCATGCTGATTGGCAGTACTGTTATGACTCAGTGGGCGAACACAGCCCATACACTGGGAATCACTGCTTTTTATTATTAAATGTGTATCTAAATGTGTATCTATCGGGGAAAAAAAGTTTAAACAATCTAAAATTATACTCCACTTGTAACATATGGCCAGTTTTATTGAAATGACATTTCCAGGAAAGTTGACGGTGTAGTGCAACCCAGTCTCATGGCAGTTAGTGGGACTGGGTTATGAAAAGTACATTAATCTATGAGTTTGTAATGGGGGTATGAAAATGGGGCATTTTTCGCAACAGGGCACAAATTTATTTCGTGATGGCGGCACAAAATGTGGGGTGAAAGAGCGGGAGTCTGGAGGGGTCATGGTTAATGGTTGAGGAGGGTACACGCTTACACTATGGTTATGGTTAAAATTAGGAGAAGGGGAAGATTGTAAATAGCAAAATAAAAAAAAGTATCACGAAAAATATGAGACATGCTGTGTAGTGACTAGCCAGCCTTCCAGTTTACTCAGCAATAGCAATATGACATTAGTGAGCTACCTACTCAAAGGCATAATGCACTTACTACTTTCTTTATGTTTACTGTAGACATGGGACACATTAGATGCAACAGGCATTGCAAATTTGATTTTTTTTTGTCTTTTATCACTGCAACATGCATGTGGGTGGAGCTGACAGTTATATGTTCAGAAATTACCAAGTTAATGCTAGCCCACATGCTAATGTTACTGATGACATTAGCTACTCAATGATATTGCCACATTCATGTGGGTGGAGCTGACAGTTATATGTTCAGAAATTACCAAGTTAATGCTAGCCCACATGCTAATGTTACTGAGGACATTAGCTACTCAATGATATTGCCACATTCAGCTAGCTGAGCTAACACCAGCAGTAGTTCCTAGGACTCACAATCACTCACCAAATCTCACTGAATAGAAAGATGTTGTGCAACATGTTAATTCACTAATAGTGCAACTCTATAATCTCAACTGATAATAAGTCTTTGAATTTTTATTGAATGTGCAGTAAGTTGCAAACTTAGATGATGAAAGCATACACATCAGATTGGAATTTGGTGAGATCTGTGTTGGAGTCTGTTGTTGTTGTTTTACTAGTCTAGGAGGTAAGTTATTGGTATGACGTCAACTATGACAAAATGTCTTGAAGTGGGGTTTCGATTAGAAATTGTTCCCCCATCTTGAAAAAGGCATCACCACACTCTTTGTTGTTTTCAGACCATTATTACTACAAAGTCAATCCAGAGCAGGACACTACCAATAGCATGCCAGCAAGTAGGACAACAAAGGTTTGTACATCTTTGTGTGCACTCATTTGTTAGATTCAATTTGACCCAACATGTTTGAAGTGGTGGGAAAAGATTCATCACAAAGTCTCATTTGTAACATCTTTGACATGGCAATAATGACCATTTGGCAGTACAGAGTAATGGGTGGCTATGCCCTTTAACCCCAACCAATGAACACATTCAGTTTAGGCCAGTGCACAGTGATTTATTTCTGACAATATTACTGCTTCTGCAGTCATAGAGCTGGACACATTAGACATTGAATGGGACACTTATTAACTAGGCAGGATACGGTTAATTTTTGCTTTCATTCTGTTCTGTGAAGGCATTTAGATTTCATTCACCTTTCAGATTGTTACTGGTTTATGGAGAGAAACTAATGAAGCCACATTGACTGAGGACCACACAATGTTTTCTCACACCTACAACTGACGCCACATTCATGTATCTTTGTGTGTGTGTGTGTGTGTATGTGCACCAAATTTATATATATATATATATATATATATAAATTTGGTTTGGTTGGCAGAAGATTTTCAGATGTCAAAGTGGGCTGCAATGTTCTTAAATGGGAATTTCAGCAAAATTACAACCGAGGCTTTATTTTTAAATATTTTGGGGCTCAAATGAATTCAATTGATGCACTATTCATTTAGAATGCAATCACCAACATAACAAGCAGAAGATAACTGGCTGAGATAACGTGCACAGGCTGTTGTGCACAGGCTAATGTGGAGCTAAATGTGCACAAGCTTAAATGTGAATCATTTTTTTTAATTACTGACTACATAGTTCGCTGCTTGCTTTAGCCTTGCTGTCCTTCTCTGTTGCTACTCACCCCTGAGTGATTACAAGTACAGCAACAAGGTCACACTGGGTCTTACAGAAAGAGAAAAAAAAAATGTTTTGCAAAATTAGCCCTGCAATACATTTGCTGCAATTTTTAAGGCATTCACCTAAAATAATAATGTTGTTGTTTGCCTTTTGGCTACCCCTGCTTTTCAGATATCCCACAGCAGATCCAGCAGAGGTCTGCATTGGGATTTTACCCTGGATGCATGGAGAAACACGAACTGCCCCTTGTCATCCCAGTCAGTCTCCCAGCCAAGTATCACAACCTACTCTGCCTCACTTCTGAGACCTGACAGGATCACATGCACACAATGCAGAATGATGGCAGTATTAATAATAACAGCAAGCAAATTGCCCATAAGGGCAAGGAACACAACTGAAAATTTTATTTTTGGCTTGTTGTTGCCCAAAGTAGCACGGTGGCTTAGTGGTTAGCACTGTTGCCTCACAGCGAGAAGGTCATGGGTTCACTTCCCGTGGCCTTTCTGTGTGGAGTTTGCATGTTCTCCCCGTGTTTGCGTGGGTTTCCTCCGGGTGCTCCGGTTTCCTCCCACATCCAAAGACATGCGGGTTAGGTGGATTGGAATCTTTGAAAAATTGTCCTTAGGTGTGCATGTGGGTGTGTCTGTGTTTGTTTGTCTATTTGTGGCCCTGCGACAGACTGGCGTCCTGTCCTGGGTGTACCCCGCCTCACGCCCTATGACTGCTGGGATAGGCTCCAACCCCCGCGACCCTTAATTGGACGAAGCGGTAGAAGAAGATGGATGTTGCCCAAAGTTAACTTCTCAGTTGTATAAAGAGTTGAGCTCTTGTTGCACATTTGAACAACATTTGTCGCCAACAGGCGACGTGAGCATTTCAAGGCTTCAGTACACAGTAAAAACAAAAAAGGCATTTATAAATGTAAAAAATGCACCATTTTTTGGCAGGCAGATCTTTGACCTCCCAGTATTGATGTATTAAAAAAAATAGATTTTGAGAGTTTTACAGTTCTTGAGTTTTAGGATGTGAAGGATTCACCACCACCAAAAAAAAAAGCCTGTCGAATTCTGGGTCCCATTAGTCAACTTAATTTTGGCTAAACCAAAGAATGTGCTTCAATTATTCAAAATAGCTAAACATAGTTAGATAGAGGCAAATGGTTTCCTCAAACAGTTTGAGTTGAATTAACTTATCTGGTTGCTCAGTGATTCTGTACCAGCCTTGGATGGGGTTAAGTAATCTGCTTTGGACTGGTGTCCTGTTCAGGGGGAGACACAGACGCTCATCTGTTTCATGCTGCGGAAAATGGAGATAAGCACCAGCACCATTGGTCCTTGTGGTCGATATAGGACTTACTCCTTCTGTCCTGTGTGAGTCATTACAGTCACCCCATGAGTAGTAGCATGTTAACAGGAATGAATCCACCTGAGAGACAGAAGTGTGGCCAAAACAATGTACTGCTTGTGCTGAAGACATCAAAAGTGAGCATGTTACCTGGACGTCTGAAGGAACAGGAAGAGGTGAAATATCTTCAACAACGAATCCTGTGGATGATTCAATTGATTGTGTGGTTAAAATCATATTTACTTTGACAGACTTTGTAACTGCTGTTGTATAAATGACCATGTATATTATGTATTGAGAATCTCTACATGTAGTGTGAAAATAGGGAAGGTCAAGGATGTATCTAAAGAACCATTGCCCCCATTGGTGCTGATAACTAATTCTTAAAAATATAAAAGAAAAATTCCACCATGCTTTGGGTAACATACAAACACAAAGGGCAGGATAAGAGTTAAACAGGTGAAATTATAGCAAAGAGCATTAAGACAGAGTAAAACGTAGAATGGAGGAGAATGGATAGACTCTGAGAGATAGAGAGAACGCAGAATGGTCTTAGGCCTCTATAAACAAATCAACACATCTATCACCCAGAGCCTCCTGTAAGGGCCATTGGGTCATTGGTGTGTTTGCACCAAACCCATCAGTCACTCTGAGTCGACAGGTCAGCCATTCCCAACCCACCACAGTCTGCTTTTCCAATCCAGTCAACAAAGCCCAGGCCCTGGCACTGTCTGTTTAGCTAGAGGGGAAAACTGTCAGGAAAAGTAAGACGAATGAGGTGCCCTGATTGACTATTTCCTTAGATACTGAATCAATGGGCTTATTATCACCAGCAATTACAGTACTAATACAAACAGATGCTTGGGGAAAGACATCTGCTTAGAGAGATGATACAACTAGATTTCCAGTCAATATAGTGAAGAAAGCTTTGCTCTGACTGGCCCTTAACAGAGATATTTGTATTCATGTGAAGACAACGAGCAAATGCACCGTAGTACTCACACACGCACACAAACTGAAAAAAATTTAGGGGAATGACTGCTCCTGAAAAACAAAGGTTTAAAAGATAGTGATGCCTAAAATAAGGGATATCACTACAATTCCGTACCTTCATCCATTTGCTGCTAATTAGTCCATAAAGAAGAAATGGCACACAAATCAAGTGCAAATGCACCTGGAGAAATACTCTAAGTCAGTAACATTTAAAACTGCAGACAGTGCTCCATAGGCTTTGTTTTCTTATTTCTTTTCAAGTCCAAGTATTTACAATGACCTCATTGACAACAGTGCATTTGTGTACTAGACCACATCAACAATTTTATTTGGAATTTTAAGATTAACTGAAATGACAGCCACAATTCCCAGACAATGGCACCCACTTTGGAATTTGTCCACCTGAACCTTTAATCACATGAAATTAAGATGAGCTATTTCCATACATATATGATGTCAAAATATGCCAGATAAATGAACACTAATGTATAAGTTAAATCAAATGGCTTTATTACTTCTGATGACATTTTTTGAAATAATCAAACATTTTAAGGTAATTTTAATCTTTAATGTAAAATTGAAAAATCAAGACTTTTTAAATCTATTTTTAATGACCTTATTGCTCACATGCAATACCTTTATGGCCCACTAGGGGACCACTGCCACACTTTTGGAATCACTGCAATTGCACATTGAAGGTACATCAAGGTATTGTTTGAAATTTCAAACTGCCTGAAATGTACAACATCGTCTTTTAAAACAAATATTTAGGTTAAGTAAGGTGATGTGGATGTGCATGTTAAAGTTACTGGCCTGAACAATCAATGGGTGTTTCAGAACTACTAAAATTTAGTAAGTACTGCTAAATGCCATGCATACAGACGAGATCATTGAAGAAAGGAACACAAAATATAAAGCTATACGGCTTTTCAAATTTCACAAATCTGGCAAAATTTAGTTTCTATCAAAATCCAAGCATTATAATGTAGGTTTATTTTTGAAGTGTGTTGCAGAATTACAGCTTATTTTAATGAAGAGAACATATTGACCTAGGGGGAATTCCATAAGTAATATTTAATTTTCTTTTTAATGCCATCTACAGGAGGAAGCACCTATGTGCATGTATGTGGTTTTCAACTTACCGGAAATGACCTTTAATCATGTGTTTGATGCGCATTCTCGGGGCGTGCATGCTAACACCCATAAGATGTCTCATAAATCACTTCAGAGGTGTTATCTGGTTTCAAAAGCAGTGTTTTGAGATTTAGAAGTGTTTATTTCCACCAAATTTGGCACATTTTCTGCCATATTGGTTTATTTTGTTTGAGTGAGCAGCCTGCTGACATCACACTGTCTTTCTCTACTCTGATTGGCTGTTGCTGTGTGCTTCCCAGCGTCTCTCGTGAAAGTCGGGGGATGCCCCTACATGATCTATGATGTTGCTACCAAAAGTAGTTTATGGCTGTCTGTTTTAATTTTTTTCCCCTTCAAGGGATTTCATTATTCATTTTTTTTCCAGACTGTGTGAATTTTGATTATTTTGGCAATGTCACATTATGAATCCATTATTTATAAAGACTAAGGAATAAAATGATAGTCGTGCCAAAGAAAATTATTTTTATGACTTAAATCTTAAAAAGCCCAGTGGCGGTACAACTTTAAGCTATATTTTAATGATGGGTATGTCCACATAACTACTGTTATAAATACCAGTCAGGTTGATGATGAAAAGAGGTACTTAAATGGATTTGTATAAAATAAAGTTTGAATCAGAGTATATACTTTATTATTATTATTATTAATTTACTTATTTTTGTATTATCTGTACTGGTACCCTTTTGAGTAATGGAGGAAAAACATGTAGTCACCCAGATATGTACATATGCCAGTCTTATTGCAAGTGAAAATGCTATGGTTTGTACTTGTTTTTTTTTTTTTTGTTTTGTTTTTTTTTATCTAAACGTGAATGAAATTTATAAATCACAGTGAAATTGTATTGTTATTGTTATGGCATATAGTGCTAAATCACAGAGGAAAAATAGATGTGTTAGAGGCCCTGATGCCCCACCTGAGTCAGTGCTTACCCCCAGAATCTGGTGCATGAATCTGACGAGATCCTGAATGGGTTGTTAGTCTGAGGCACATGAATCAGCCAAAAAAAAAAAAAAAAAAAAAAAAAAACCTAAAAAATACTTGCCTTAAATTTAATCACTTCACAAGGTACTGATTAAAAAATATATAAAATTGCAGAATTATTTTTTTAGTTTAGTTTTTTTGCATAAGTGTGTTTGGATATTTGCCTATTTGTTGTATTTCTCCCCATTTCATTGCTTTCACCTTCTCAAGTGACCTGTTTGCTCCTCAACAATAGCTTGCTTAATCCAGCAGTGGCAACATATTTGACCAGGAGACCAAACATGGGCGCCATGTCACGTCTTGTTGAAGGAGAATAAAAAATAGAGCTGCTCCGCTTCACTTCCTTATTATGATGTGATTCGGGCCACAGATCTCTACACAGAGCCCCGACAGAGACACAATCATTTTTAACACTTTCCTCCCTCTCCCATTATCTGTCTCCAACAATGGCCTCAGCTCAACACCTCGCCTCCCATTGGTGCCGCGCAGAATCCACACTGTGGACTTTCAGAAGGGAGTGAGGCATATCATTGGAGTTCAGGCCGCGCAAACAGCAAGAGGGCCCATTCAGCGAGGGCTCTGATGGACGTGGTGCCACTCCAAGAGGACATGCCTGACTTGCCGGTCCCTGACAACCATCTGTGTTTGCCAGGTGGAGCATTAAGGAGCTGTGCCTTCCTTTTTGTCACGGTCTGCTCCGTTACCGTTTCCACACTGCAGGGCCCTCACCATATACAGCCATCGCTAGCTCTCTTGCTAGCTCCACGCCTGAGCAGGTAGCTTCAGGAAGGTAGCCGTGCAGAAAGGGCCATCCCCTTTCGCTCTTTCTACACCGTTTCTCACATTTAATTATCTGATTTCTTCTCCTCCCATGGCCAGGAGGAGAAAAGAATTGCTCCTCACGCCTCCTTGCTGAGGAGAGCTGTTGATTGTTCTCGCTTAAGCCCACAGTGGACTTGAATGAAAGACACCTTCTTGTTTCACATCACATATTAGAGCGCTCAGCACAGGCCTCAGTGTTTGTGAGCGCTGGACCTGTGTTTGGAGTCAATGAGGAGAGCATTTCAGCTGTGTCACCCCAGCTTTTCCAAAAGAAGGGGAAATCTTATTTGAGATCTGTTGCTCTGGAAACAAGGTTTTACATCCCGCTTTCTCTCCATCATGAGCTGAAGCTTGACTGAGACAGTGTCTTCTCACAAGTAGTCGGATATTGTCTGTATCCAGACAGTAGAATAAAATACTTCAACCTGCTACATGAGTATCCATGTGGAGAAAGGGAGTCTACTCTGAAGGAGGTGTAATATCTAATTCTTTGGCAAGTTTAATATAGGTCATAAAGGATACTATTTTCCACCTGGTGCAAAGGGATGTACACTGCAAGTCAACAAACAGGGATGGGACATGGTGGGACTGTGATAATGATCTAAACTCAAAAATGAATGCAATAAAAGGAATAAGTAATAGAAAAACACCGTGTGCTTTATATTGTAATTTAACATCACTTTTGTTCCCATTTTCACAGGGGGTCTGGACTTGCGACTGATAATACTGTACATTTATAATTCGTTTGTACATTGGCAAGCTGCACTAGCCATTATACAAAAGGTGTGTCTTAGAGGGGTCCAGTACTCCAAATACACCATATGTTCCCAACGCCAACAAGAAAACATGAATTTTATGATGAGTGTGCTGCATCTGAATATTAAGCAGGTACTAACGTCAGTTAGGAACCTACTACCCAACCTGTGGCATGTACAAGAAGAAGCAAACTGCAGAGACACAATTTGGCCATAGTTTGTCACTGCCATCTAACCTTTGGCACAGATGTATACAACTGATGTACTATATCCACTTATGCCATGAAAATTTGTATTTTGCATTGCCAGAATCTGTACACAAATCAATTTATTTTCATTTATACAAGTATTGCACCAAATCACAACAAAATTGCCTCAAGGTGCTTCACACAAGTAAGGTCTAACCTTACCAACCCCCAGAGCAAGCACACAAGTGACAGTGGTAAGGAAAAACACCCTCTGAGGAAGAAACCTCAAGCAGACCAGACTCAAAGGGGTGACCCTCTGCTTGGCCCATGCTTGGGACATAAATTACAAAAACAATTCACAAAATGAATATACAGGAAATGTTGCCGGTGCACAGGGCAGGAGGGTTTCAAACCAGACACACACAATTCCTGATACTTAATACATGAAAATTCAGTAAGGTATATCTTATATATTATATTACAATTCTAAGGTGGAACTATGCCAGTATACAAAGGTATATCTAAAAAGGAAGAGTAAAATAGGAGAGTAGAAAAGAGTAGAGTAGAACCACTTCGGTGCCTGGTCTTGAGAACCAGGGATGGTAGGTTAAAAAGCTCTTTTATCCCATGGAAACTCTCCCTACCCACCCAAGCAGCTCAAGAAAAAGGTATATATAATATCAAATCAAATCAATTTTATTTATATAGCGCCAAATCACAACAAACAGTTGCCCCAAGGCGCTTTATATTGTAAGGCAAAGCCATACAATAATTACGGAAAAACCCCAACGGTCAAAACGACCCCCTGTGAGCAAGCACTTGGCGACAGTGGGAAGGAAAAACTCCCTTTTAACAGGAAGAAACCTCCAGCAGAACCAGGCTCAGGGAGGGGCAGTCTTCTGCTGGGACTGGTTGGGGCTGAGGGAGAGAACCAGGAAAAAGACATGCTGTGGAGGGGAGCAGAGATCAATCACTAATGATTAAATGCAGAGTGGTGCATACAGAGCAAAAAAAGAAAGAAACACTCAGTGCATCATGGGAACCCCCCAGCAGACTAAGTCTATAGCAGCATAACTAAGGGATGGTTCAGGGTCACCTGATCCAGCCCTAACTATAAGCTTTAGCAAAAAGGAAAGTTAAGCCTAATCTTAAAAGTAGAGAGGGTGTCTGTCTCCCTGATCTGAATTGGGAGCTGGTTCCAGAGGAGAGGAGCCTGAAAGCTGAAGGCTCTGCCTCCCATTCTACTATTACAAACCCTAGGAACTACAAGTAAGCTTGCAGTCTGAGAGCGAAGCGCTCTATTGGGGTGATATGGTACTATGAGGTCCCTAAGATAAGATGGGACCTGATTATTCAAAACCTTATAAGTAAGAAGAAGAATTTTAAATTCTATTCTAGAATTAACAGGAAGCCAATGAAGAGAGGCCAATATGGGTGAGATATGCTCTCTCCTTCTAGTCCCTGTCAGTACTCTAGCTGCAGCATTTTGAATTAACTGAAGGCTTTTCAGGGAACCTTTAGGACAACCTGATAATAATGAATTACAATAGTCCAGCCTAGAGGAAATAAATGCATGAATTAGTTTTTCAGCATCACTCTGAGATAAGACCTTTCTAATTTTAGAGATATTGCGCAAATGCAAAAAAGCAGTCCTACATATTTGTTTAATATGCGCATTGAATGACATATCCTGATCAAAAATGACTCCAAGATTTCTCACAGTATTACTAGAGGTCAGGGTAATGCCATCCAGAGTAAGGATCTGGTTAGACACCATATTTCTAAAATTTGTGGGGCCAAGTACAATAACTTCAGTTTTATCTGATTTTAAAAGCAGGAAATTAGAGGTCATCCATGTCTTTATGTCTGTAAGACAATCCTGCAGTTTAGCTAATTGGTGTGTGTCCTCTGGCTTCGTGGATAGATAAAGCTGGGTATCATCTGCGTAACAATGAAAATTTAAGCAATGCTGTCTAATAATACTGCCTAAGGGAAGCATGTATAAAGTGAATAAAATTGGTCCTAGCACAGAACCTTGTGGAACTCCATAATTAAACTTAATATAATAAATAATAAGACATAAGAAGGATAAGACATCTCAGGAGACCATTGTAGTATAGGTAATTAGTATGTAGACTAGTAGTAAAATCAAATATATTTAGTAGGCTAAGCTGTAGAAGCAGAAGCTGTGAGTGTGAGTGTACTGGTATCTATCTAAAGTAACTCTGTTAGCATACTATAGGAAAATAAAAAGTATAATCATTATGCTATCAAATGGAAACCTAAGAACTTAGGTACTATATGTTGTCTTTAGAGGAACACATAAACTGATGAATCATTAAAAATCTACACCATGTAAAATAGAATTGTAAATGGCGAAAATAAGCTAGTGGAAGAGCTAAATTAGCTGTGAATAAGTCAACCGTACCCAGCAAGCTAACACAATAAGCAAAAATGGTAATTAGTGTATAAAGTATAATAGCGTAGTTAAACCTACAGTAACTGTATTAACAAATACATATAAAATAAATGTGGCCAAAAGTATGAATTAATGTGAGTTATCAAACACAAAAGAACCAACTATTTTGTAAGCTACGATGAATGTTGCTAAGACCGGCTAGATAAGATAACGTTAGCTGTTGGGTATAACTAATTGTACCCCACTCCTCCAATATTTACTTAAATATAATAATATTAGAAAGGGGAGAATACAAAAAAGTAAAGCATGTAGACATATGGAGACATAAGTACATATATTTGCAGAAAAGAGAAAAACAGCAGCCGTGTTAATCACCAAACCTGCAGCTGCCAGCGTTACACATCTTGCTGTTTCTTCTTCTGCTCATATTTCTAACACAGTATTCAGTAGCTTCGCCCTCGTGTGGGAACACGTAATTACAGCTGATCATCCCAGTAACCACTTAAAGCGTTAAATGTATATTTGTACAATGTACATGTATATTTGTACAATGTACATGTATATTTGTACAATGCCATGGCTCCTTGCCTTTTGTATTAAGGAGTCTCAAGCAAATCGTTACTTGGAATCATTATGAGGGACAAATCTTGTGGCCACAAAATACTGTTGTGAGAAGACCAACTGTTTCATGACTTCATTTTTTAATATGTATAACAGGGTCATTTGCACATGAGAGCAAATGGTTAGCAAGTTTACCTCCCAAAAAATATGCCCCCGGTTCACGATCATGCACACCCACTTTACATGTACATGGAGAGTTGTGTGAGGAAGAATATCTGTTGGGGCGTGAATCTCTCCCATATAAAATGCGCTAGACACACTGAGATACATGAGCTACGTTGTATGATATGATTCAGGGACGATACTTTTTCTTGTGAAATTATTTGGTTCAGTGTAATATGATGCAATAATTTGTTGTAGACATTCATTTTGTGTAATAAAATAAGCCGAAAGTGGCATTGCTTACCTTCAAATACAACCTTCAAACTTTTCTGACAGTTTGAAGACATGGAAGTAGCCGTGTAACGGCCTGAACAAAAATGGGAGAAACCAAACGAAGTTATGTTTAACATGTAAAGACATGGAATGGTGCAACTTCAAACATGTTTAACATGAAATCTAAACCATATTTACCAAGAAAATGCAGGAAAAACTAATTTGCATAATACCCCCCCTTTTTTATTTTTTTAATTACTACTTACACAGTAAAGCAGGTTTCAGCTTCACTTCATATTTTAAACAGGCCACATAAGACATCAAATTCTATATTACTCCAGTCACAACGCTATCTCCCATTGGTATTCAGTGCTATTCTTCTACTCTTACCAAAGATTTCTCTTGGACATTTTCCCTTCTGACCCGCCACCCCTCCCCTTTCATGCTCATTCTGAACTCCACACTGTATGATACAGCAACCTAAAATGCCAGCAAATCAGATAAATAGATCAGGAGGAAAATTAACCCCATACTTATGTGGCGATTCCATTTGAAAATCACCTAATTACGTGATTATGTCATTAGGCATGGGGGAGCAGGAGGAGGGGTGGGAAGGGGAGGCGTGCATTTCAAAAGACCCTAGTGAGTTTGTCTGTGAAATAAAAGACGCAAAAGAACCTTAAAGGTAATTAATCCACTTAACTCCTCAGCTCCAGCTCCACATGCCACAGCAGACAACACAGCGGCCCCACAGAACGGAGCAAAGAAGAAAAGAATGCTCGTGGATTGCTTTACAGCAGCAGCCCTTTGAAATATATACAGAAATGACAAACGTACCATTCTTCTGAAGAATGGGTCACATTGGGAAAGTCCATTTTCCCGTCTCGCTCACTCATTCACTCTTTAGTCTTTATGCTGTAGTTATTATTGGTTTATGTACTGTACAGTGAATACAGAACACCTGACCTGATCATGCAATGGTTGAAAAAGGAGGTACAACATATGTACATTCCCAAGACACTGTCATGTAATGAATATTTATTTATTAATTTCTGTATTACTGTAGAGGTACGGTCGGAAGTGTGTAGGAGTGGCGTCTGTGGACAACGGGATGCTGGACTGACATGCGAGATGCCATGCCTGATGCTGATGCAGAAGATGTCTTGAATTCCTATGTTCTGTTTTGGCTGCTCTATAAAACTTTGTAAAAACCTTGTAATTGTTAGAATGGCCTAAGCAGTGGGTCACCCCTCTGAGTCTGGTCTGCTTGAGGTTTCTTCCTCATTATCATCAAAGGGAGTTTTTCCTTACCACTGTCGCCTGTGTGCTTGATCTAGGGGTTGGTAAGGTTAGACCCTGCTTGTGTGAAGCGCCTTGAGGCAGCTTTGTTGTGATTTGGCGCTGTATAAATATAATAAATTGAATTGAATTACTTACTTTAATGAAGGTCACGTCAGGTCTGGGACTACATGCTAGTTCTGGGTGTTGCTCCATTCACGCTATGAAACTACCTTGAGTTCTGGAAGGCAACTACATGGGCAACTACAACTGTTCCATCCTCACCTCTTGAAAATAGGCATCTGCCCCAACCAGATAAAATGTGGCATCGCATTGACCTTTTGCAGTTACCATGGTCCTAAAAACTGAGAAACCTGCATGCTGGATCATGCCCAATGAAACATGCCACCTGGCTAAAGTGTCACCGTTGATGTTTTGTTACAATGCAAGTGGTACTTCTCATCTGTATCTCTCTATGAAGTGCTATGAAGTAATTTGGCCTTTTCTCTGAAAGAACCTAGTACCAAATACATCCAGTTGTCTTTTTAAGTCACTGCTTAGCATCCAAGTCTCACAACATAAGATGGGAAAATCCAAGACCCGAAAGACTCAGGCCTTCATTCTCCTGCAAAGTTAACATTGCTAAACACCACTGTTCAATGACCTCATGACTCCAGAAGCTCTTCCAAGGAATCTCTCAATCATAAAGGTTGTTGACCCAGAGATGTGAATGTCACTGGTGATGGAGGTGAATCTTTCTACCAGTTTCACAATTTCACCACATACAGATACTTTTTTGATGGCTGAGTCCAGGAACTCAATGAAAGCATGAATCTTAGTCTTGAGCCAAGACAATCACAAACCAAGACACTCTGACTCCTATCATAGCTTCTCAAGTACAATCATGGCATCGATTCATTCCATAAATACAACAGCATCATCCACAATATCAACTTCAGCCAAAACTTTCCTCACCAAAAAAGGCCACAAAGCTACCGGTCTCCACAACCCTCAATACCCAGTCTATATCTATCTATCTATTTATATATAGCATTGGGCACATATACATATGTAGGTAGGATCCTAAATTACTCAAGCAAAATGAATTTGCAAAAGATCAGTAATTGGGATCAAAGATCAAATTTAGGCTGTCACACTGATTTGCAACAAACCTGGAACACATATGTAGCTGAGTTCTGAAATTTTTCAGGAAAGGTCAATGACTGTCATGACTGTCTGGTTGATGGTTTTTCCTTCCAGGTACTTTGATTTTTACAACAGACGAGAAAAAATTGTAACAGTGCAGAAAATGGTGGGCAGGGAGCAACAAGAAAAAAAGCTCAGATTTTTACATTCATTTGGCCTTTATGTCATTGCAGTTTGAATACAAGATGCTTCATGTTCAGGTGTGGAACAGTATGAGGTCATTGTATTATTCATTTCAAAATTCTTCACACATTTTCAATTGGGGACAGGTCAGGACAGCAGGCAGGCCAGTCCAGTACCCATGCCCTCTGCTTCCACAACCACGCTTTTGTAATGTGAGCAGAATGGGGTCTTGCATAGTCTTGTAGAAAAATGCATGGATGTCCCAGGAAAAGATGTCATCTTGAAGGCAGCATACATTGTTCCAAAATCTCAATGTACTTTTCTGCACTGATCCTGCCATCACACAAGTCTCAATTACCTTTACCAAGGGAAGTGACACAACCCCATACCATGACAGAAACTGCCGTTTGGACTTGTTGCTGTTGACAATCCGGATAGTCCATTTTGCCTTTGGTCTGGAGCACACAGTGTCCATTTATTTGAGAAAACAAAAAAAAACAAAACAAAAAAACAAACAAAAAAGATCTGGAATACTGATCTGTCTGATCACAATACACATTTCCACTGAGTGATGCTCCAACCCAGAGCTCAGCCATATGGGGTGTGCAGCCAGTACATTCTGAGCGCCGGTCTCCCTGGCCAAATAAATGTGGAGGGTAGAAGGAGGCAGGGCGTTAATCTTAAGGGCCCCTTCACACATAATGTGAATACATGCATCTCTGGGCGAATCACGGTGGTAGCGCTCGGATGAGTACACCACGAAACGTGCCAACGGGCAGGCATGCACGATGCTGGTGCAATGGTTCATGCACGCGACGGTGTCTTTTGAGCAAGAACACAGTGCGAGCAGCTGCTCGCACTATGTTCCATGGGACGAGCTGCACCACATTGCGCCGCTGATGTGGAGGAAAATAAAATAAAAACCAGCTGTATAATTAATGAATATCACTGGGTTGATTATAAATAATACATAAAAAAAATACATAATCCCATGGTTAAATAAAAAAAAAATGCCACTCATGGGATTTGAACCCAAACAGTCCAATTACCAGACAGAAACTTTACCACTGTGCTACAATCACTGTCTTGTAGCAGGAGCATGAACGGCTAAAATCAACAAGCAGATAAATGTATTTTCTAAAAAAAATTAAAAAAGTGCTGTGATAACTGACCAAACGGCATTCAATACGACTTATTTCTGCTGATATGTGACTGCCCTGTTGGACATGACATTCAGATCACCTGCTGCATGTCCAAATGGACTGATGGTCCATTTTTTGTATTTCCACACAAGCACACACACGTGTGTCCTTCAAATCACGGGATGTGTGCTGCAACTGTGATGTCCAAAACCGGAGATGTCGCAACAGCTGTGGGCAGCCAGACACGCCCCCTGTCCTGTCAGCGAACAGATCAAGATGTCACTCTGTGATCAGATCAGATGAGAGATGCCTTGCCTGCCGGGGGGGAGGGGGGTTGGTGTACAAACCACTTGTGGGGGAAGCCGACAGTCTGGCATGCCACATGTGCAATTTCACAGTCGTGGGGCACTTAGACAAATTTCATATCCAGCTCGATAATAATTGTCTGCTGACTGTTGTCCTGTTAACATTACAAATGGCCACGCATTTTCTCAATGGCATGTGAGCCGTGTTAGATGATTGACTCGTTAGCAGGCTTTTAATGAGCCTTTCATTGGATTCAGGTGTGTTGGAGCAGGGAGACAACTAAGAGTATCAGGAAGGTAGCTCTCGAGGACCGAACTTGAGCACCCCTGTCATAGAGCTATACTATGCCAGTATGCTCACCATACGAAAGGGAAAATCAGCACTCTTTCATGCCCAAGCATGACTTCAATGGACATGCTGGCAACGGGAACAGAGGTGATGAGGAAGTAATGGGTAGATGTGGTATCAAGGACAGGAATGTGGAAGGACAGTTGTTAGTTGATTTTGCAAAATGGATGGAAATGGCTGTGGTGAATACCGACTTTAAGACAAGGGAGGAGCACAGGATGACATATAGGAGCGGAGGAAGGTGCACACAGGTGGATTACATTCTTTGTAGGATATGTAAGCTAAAATAAATTGGAGACTGTCAGGTGGTGGCAGGAGAGAGTGGAGCTAGACAGCATAGGAGGTGGTTCATAGGTTGACTTCAGAGCAGGATCACCAACCCTGTACCTGGAGGGCACCTGCCCTGCATGTTTTCTAACTCTCCCTGTTCCACTCCCAGGCAGTTAACTCTATAAGGTGTGCTCAGCCAATCAACAGCTGGAAAACACCACCACTTTTTCTTTAAGAAGCTCTTCTGTCCTCCACCTGTTACCTGTATTAATGGCACCTGTTGGAACTTGTTATCCGTATAAAAGACCACTATCCACAGCCACAAACAGTCAGACTCCAAACTCAGCCATGGCCAAGACCAAAGAGCTGTCGAAGGACACCAAGAAGAAAACTGTAGATGTGCACCAGGCTGGGAAGAGTGAATCTACAATAGTCAAGCAGGTTGGTGTGAATAAATCAACTGTGGGAGCAATTGTAAGAAAATGGAATACATACAAGACCATTGATTGTTTTGCTTTATCTGTTAGCTGTTTAATCTGCGCAGTTAGATTGATCTAGTTAACTAGATAACGATTTGTTTCACAGTGTAATCTTCACGTGACTTAACTAAAGCACTCCCTCTGCTGAATCACCTCTAAATTATTTACACATTATTCACTTTGAGTGTTTTTAGGAATCCGCTAGCATAGCGCAGCTACTAGCTCTTAGCCGGTTTCATATGGCGGCTTCTCCTGTCTCTCCCGCACTTTTCTGCTCTGGGTGTGAAATGTTTAGTTATTCCTCGGCCTCCTTTAGCAGTAACGGTACTTGTAATAAGTGTAGCTTATTCGTAGCTTTGGAGGCCAGGCTGGGCGAATTGGAGACTCGGCTCCGCACCTTGGAAAATCCTACAGCTAGCCAGGCCCCTGTAGTTGGTGCGGACCAAGGTAGCTTAGCCGCCGTTAGTTCCCCTCCGGCAGATCCCGAGCAGCCGGGAAAGCAGGCCGACTGGGTGACTGTGAGGAGGAAGCGTAGTCCTAAAGAGAAGCCCCATGTACACCGCCAACCCATTCACATCTCTAACCGTTTTTCCCCACTCAGCGACACACCCGCCGAGGAACAAACTCTGGTTATTGGCGACTCTGTTTTGAGAAATGTGAAGTTCGCGACACCAGCAACCATAGTCAAATGTCTTCCGGGGGCCAGAGCAGGCGACATTGAAGGAAATTTGAAACTGCTGGCTAAGGCTAAGTAAATTTGGTAAGATTGTAATTCACGTCGGCAGTAATGACACCCGGTTACGCCAATCGGAGGTCACTAAAATTAACATTGAATCAGTCTGTAACTTTGCAAAAACAGTGTCGGACTCTGTAGTTTTCTCTGGGCCCCTCCCCAATCGGACCGGGAGTGACATGTTTAGCCGCATGTTCTCCCTGAATTGCTGGCTGTCTGAGTGGTGTCCAAAAAATGAGGTGGGCTTCACAGATAATTGGCAAAGCTTCTGGGGAAAACCTGATCTTGTTAGGAGAGACGGCATCCATCCCACTTTGGATGGAGCAGCTCTCATTTCTAGAAATCTGGCCAATTTTCTTAAATCCTCCAAACCGTGACTTTCCAGGGTATTGATTTATTCTGCCTTACAGAAACCTGGTTACAGCAGGATGAATATGTTAGTTTAAATGAGTCAACACCCCCGAGTCACACTAACTGCCAGAACGCTCGTAGCACGGGCCGAGGCGGTGGATTAGCAGCAATCTCCCACTCCAGCATATTAATTAATCAAAAACCCAGACAGAGCTTTAATTCATTTGAAAGCTTGACTCTTAGTCTTGTCCATCCAAATTGGAAGTCCCCAAAACCAGTTTTATTTGTTGTTATCTATCGTCCACCTGGTCGTTACTGTGAGTTTCTCTGTGAATTTTCGGACCTTTTGTCTGACTTAGTGCTTAGCTCAGATAAGATAATTATAGTGGGCGATATTAACATCCACACAGATGCTGAGAATGACAGCCTCAACACTGCATTTAATCTATTGTTAGACTCGATTGGCTTTGCTCAAAATGTAAATGAGTCCACCCACCACTTTAATCATATCTTAGATCTTGTTCTGACTTATGGTATGGAAATTGAAGACTTAACAGTATTCCCTGAAAACCCCCTTCTGTCTGATCATTTCTTAATAACATTTACATTTACTCTGATGGACTACCCAGCAGTGGAGAATAAGTTTCATTACAGTAGAAGTCTTTCAGAAAGCGCTGTAACTAGGTTTAAGGATATGATTCCTTCTTTATGTTCTCCAATGCCATATACCAACACAGGGCAGAGAAGCTACCTAAACTGTGAGTGAGATAGATTATCTCATCAATAGTTTTATATCCTCATTGAGGACAACTTTGGATGCTGTAGTGCCTCTGAAAAAGAGAGCCTCAAATCAGAAGTGCCTGACTCCGTGGTATAACTCACAAACTCGCAGCTTAAAGCAGATAACCCGTAAGTTGGAGAGGAAATGGCGTCTCACTAATTTAGAAGATCTTCACTTAGCCTGGAAAAAGAGTCTGTTGCTCTATAAAAAAGCCCTCCGTAAAGCTAGGACATCTTACTACTCATCACTAATTGAAGAACATAAGAACAACCCCAGGTTTCTTTTCAGCACTGTAGCCAGGCTGACAAAGAGTCAGAGCTCTATTGAGCCGAGTATTCCTTTAACTTTAACTAGTAATGATTTCATGAGAAAAAAATTGCTCATAACCATCCCAAAGACATATCGTTCTCTTTGGCTGCTTTCAGTGATGCCGGTATTTGGTTAGACTCTTTCTCTCTGATTGTTCTGTCTGAGTTATTTTCATTAGTTACTTCCTCCAAACCATCAACATGTCTATTAGACCCCATTCCTACCAGGCTGCTCAAGGAAGCCCTACCATTAATTAATGCTTCGATCTTAAATATGATCAATCTATCTTTATTAGTTGGCTATGTACCACAGGCTTTTAAGGTGGCAGTAATTAAACCATTACTTAAAAAGCCATCACTTGACCCAGCTATCTTAGCTAATTATAGGCCAATCTCCAACCTTCCTTTTCTCTCAAAAATTCTTGAAAGGGTTGTTGTAAAACAGCTAACTGATCATCTGCAGAGGAATGGTCTATTTGGAGTTTCAGTCAGGGTTTAGAATTCATCATAGTACAGAAACAGCATTAGTGAAGGTTACAAATGATCTTCTTATGGCCTCAGACAGTGGACTCATCTCTGTGCTTGTTCTGTTAGACCTCAGTGCTGCTTTTGATACTGTTGACCATAAAATTTTATTACAGAGATTAGAGCATGCCATAGGTATTAAAGGCGCTGCGCTGCGGTGGTTTGAATCATATTTATCTAATAGATTACAATTTGTTCATGTAAATGGGGAATCTTCTTCACAGACTAAGGTTAATTATGGCGTTCCACAAGGTTCTGTGCTAGGACAAATTTTATTCACTTTATACATGCTTCCCTTAGGCAGTATTATTAGACAGCATTGCTTAAATTTTCATTGTTATGCAGATGATACCCAGATTTATCTATCCATGAAGCCAGAGGACACACACCAATTAGCTAAACTGCAGGATTGTCTTACAGACATAAAGACATGGATGACCTCTAATTTCCTGCTTTTAAACTCAGATAAAACTGAAGTTATTGTACTTGGCCCCACAAATCTTAGAAACATGGTGTCTAACCAGATCCTTACTCTGGATGGCATTACCCTGACCTCTAGTAATACTGTGAGAAATCTTGGAGTCATTTTTGATCAGGATATGTCATTTAATGCGCATATTAAACAAATATGTAAGACTGCTTTTTTGCATTTGTGCAATATCTCTAAAATTAGAAAGGTCTTGTCTCAGAGTGATGCTGAAAAACTAATTCATGCATTTATTTCCTCTAGGCTGGACTATTGTCATTCATTATTATCAGGTTGTCCTAAAGGTTCCCTGAAAAGCCTTCAGTTAATTCAAAATGCTGCAGCTAGAGTACTGACAGGGACTAGAAGGAGAGAGCATATCTCACCCATACTGGCCTCTCTTCATTGGCTTCCTGTTAATTCTAGAATAGAATTTAAAATTCTTCTTCTTACTTATAAGGTTTTGAATAATCAGGTCCCATCTTATCTTAGGGACCTCATAGTACCATATCACCCCAATAGAGCGCTTCGCTATCAGACTGCAGGCTTACTTGTAGTTCCTAGGGTTTGTAAGAGTAGAATGGGAGGCAGAGCCTTCAGCTTTCAGGCTCCTCTCCTGTGGAACCAGCTCCCAATTCGGATCAGGGAGACAGACACCCTCTCTACTTTTAAGATTAGGCTTAAAACTTTCCTTTTTGCTAAAGCTTATAGTTAGGGCTGGATCAGGTGACCCTGAACCATCCCTTAGTTATGCTGCTATAGACTTAGACTGCTGGGGGGTTCCCATGATGCACTGAGTGTTTCTTTCTCTTTTTGCTCTGTATGCACCACTCTGCATTTAATCATTAGTGATTGATCTCTGCTCCCCTCCACAGCATGTCTTTTTCCTGGTTCTCTCCCTCAGCCCCAACCAGTCCCAGCAGAAGACTGCCCCTCCCTGAGACTGGTTCTGCTGGAGGTTTCTTCCTGTTAAAAGGGAGTTTTTCCTTCCCACTGTCGCCAAGTGCTTGCTCACAGGGGGTTGTTTTGACCGTTGGGGTTTTTCCGTAGTTATTGTATGGCTTTGCCTTACAATATAAAGCTCCATGGGGCAACTGTTTGTTGTGATTTGGCGCTATATAAATAAAATTGATTTGATTTAATAATCTCCCTCAATCTGGGGCTCCACGCAAGATGTCATCCTGTGGGGTCAAAATGATCATGAGAACGGTGAACAAAATTCCCAGAACTACACGGAGGGACCCGATGAATGACCTGCAGAGAGCTGGGACCAAAGTAACAAAGGCTACACACTACACAGAGAGGGACTCAAATCCTGCAGTGCCAGGCGTGTCCCCCTGCTTAAGCCAGTACATGTCCAGGCCCATCTGAAATTTGCCAAAGAGCATATGGATGATCCAGAAAAGGATTGGGAGAACATCATGTGGTCAGATGAAACCAAAATAGAACATTTTGGTAAAAACTCAACTCGTCGTGTTTGGAGGAAGAAGAATGCTGAGTTGCATTCCAAGAACACCATATCTACTGTGAAGCATGGGGGTGGAAACATCATGCTTTGGGGCTGTTTTTCTGCAAAAGGGACAGGACGACTGATCCGTGTTAAGGGAAGAATGAATGTGGCCATGCATCATGAGATTTTAAGCCAAAACCTCCTTCCATCAGTGAGAGCATTGAAGATGCAACATGACTGGGTCTTCCAGCATGACAATGATCCCAAACACACTGCTCAGGTAACAAAGGAGTGACTCCATAAAAAGCATTTCAAGGTCATGGAGTGGCCAAGTCAGTCTCCAGACTTCAACCCCATAGAAAATTTGTTAAGGGAGTTGAAAGTCCATGTTGCCCAGCGACAGCCCCAAAACATCACTGCTCTAGAGGAGATCGGCATGGAGGAATGGACCAAAATACCAGCTACAGTGTGTGCAAACCTGGTGGAGACTTACAGGAAACGTTTGACCTCTGTCATTGCCAACAAAGATTGCGTTACAAAGTATTAAGTTGAATTTTTGTTCTTGACCAAATACTTATTTTCCATTATAATTTATAAATAAATTCTTTAAAAATCCTACAATGTGATTTCCTGGATTTTTTTTTTCTCATTTTGTCTCTCACAGTTGAAGTGTACCTATATTGAAAATTACAGACCTCTCTCATCTTTCTAAGTAGGAGAACTTGCACAATCAGTGACTGACTAAATACTTGTTTGCCCCACTGTATAGCTTGACAAAGTTTCCAAAAATAATCCCTTGCCCATGTGGTTATATCAGTTATTTATGAATTACACTTCTTGATTCTGTGCCATCTGAGGGATTGAGATCACAGGTGTTCTATTTAGGCTCTTGCCCTTTATACAGTGAAATTCCTCCAGATTCTTTGAATATATGATATGAATAAATGATATTATGTGCTGCAGATGGAGAAATGTGCAAATCCCTTCCCTCTGAGGAACATTGTTTTTAACTTGTGTTTATAAAAAAAGGGGGAACTATCTTTTTCTTTTTCTTTTTTCCAATTTCCAAAAGGAAGCCTGCAAGTAAAAAAATGAAGACAACTTGGTGTAATTGAAGCTTTTGTCAACATATTTCATCCTGAATCAGAAATGAGCCTTTCATCCTTTGATTAATGGCTGATATGGAAATATCTTAGTAAATCTCTGGTTGCTTTGCAGGAACACATTTTTATCGAACATATTTCCCATGGATGTTAAATATATCTAGAACTTCAACAAAATCATCAATATTTCATTCCCTAAATGCAAATGGTAGTTTTGCAGGTCAACTAATTAATGTCAGCTGATTTATGCCCCCTGTAAGGAAAAAAGAACAATATAAAATTCATAATAAACTGGAAAATATGATATATACATCACCACTTATAGAATTTATGAGACTGAAATAAAATAGTGGTGGATGAATTTTAATGGTCCTTGTTATTATTAAGCCTTGGTGGTGGGACGCGGGGGGGCAGTGGGTTTGTGCAGTTCCATAATGATAATAATATGTGTGTATAATACAACTGTAATGTAAACAAAGTGCAGCAATGCGTGACTGATAAATGAACAGTGCTTTTTAAAACATTCTTTTCATGTTGTGTATTTTTTGTTTGAAATCACGACTGTAAAATCCTAACAGACATTATTATTGGTGTGTTTGAGCAATGCCCATTTGGATGTACGGCCGGTTAACACACAGCAAGGCTGACTCTCCATCCAAGCCTCCATCCTGCACGCTGCAATAACTCACCACGGCTGTCCTTGTCAAACCACCTAGCCTGAAGATAAATATGTCATTCTTTATGGCCCCCATCAGAGTGTTGAACGGATTCATTTGAGAATAAAAGCAGGATTCCCCCACCCTGTAAATCCATCAGGGTGATGAACAGTTATTTAAAGTGAGTGCACAACTCTTGACATTTGACTTTATGAGACAGGGAATTCTACACTCAACAAAAATATAAATGCAACACTTTTGGTTTTGCTCCCATTTTGTATGAGATAAACTCAAAGATCTAAAACCTTTTCCACATACACAATATCACCATTTCCCTCAAATATTGTTCACAAACCAGTCTAAATCTGTGATAGTGAGCACTTCTCCTTTGCTGAGATAATCCATCTCACCTCACAGGTGTGCCATACCAAGATGCTGATTAGACACCATGATTAGTGCACAGGTGTGCCTTAGACTGCCCACAATAAAAGGCCACTCTGAAAGGTGCAGTTTTATCACACAGCACAATGCCACAGATGTCGCAGGATTTGAGGGAGCGTGCAATTAGCATGCTGACAGCAGGAATGTCAACCAGAGCTGTTGCTCGTGTATTGAATGTTCATGTCTCTACCATAAGCCGTCTCCAAAGGCATTTCAGAGAATTTGGCAGCCAACCAGCCTCACAACTGCAGACCACGTGTAACCACACCAGCCCAGGACCTCCACATCCAGCATGTTCACCTCCAAGATCGTCTGAGACCAGCCACTCGGACAGCTGCTGGAACAATCGGTTTGCATAACCAAAGAATTTCTGCACAAACTGTCAGAAACCGTCTCAGGGAAGCTCATCTGCATGGTCGTCGTCCTCATCGGGGTCTCGACCTGACTCCAGTTCATCGTCGTAACCGACTTGAGTGGGCAAATGCTCACATTCGCTGGTGTTTGGCACGTTGGAGAGGTGTTCTCTTCACGGATGATGCGAAGGAGATATGTTGCACTGCATGAGGCAAATGGTGGTCACACCAGATACTGACTGGTATCCCCCCCCAATAAAACAAAACTGCACCTTTCAGAGTGGCCTTTTATTGTGGGCAGTCTAAGGCACACCTGTGCCCTAATCATGGTGTCTAATCAGCATCTTGATATGGCACACCTGTGAGGTGGGATGGATTATCTCAGCAAAGGAGAAGTGCTCACTATCACAGATTTCGACTGGTTTGTGAACAATATTTGAGGGAAATGGTGATATTGTGTATGTGGAAAAAGTTTTAGATCTTTGAGTTCATTTCATACAAAATGGGAGCAAAACCAAAAGTGTTGCGTTTATATTTTTGTTGAGTATATTTGAACGCACCCTCACTGTAGTTCTGGTAGTTTCTGAGTAACGCAGACACACTGCGGTCCTGTTAATACTGACAAAAACAGTGATGTTAATACTGACAAACACATGCTCGTATTTCTTTTCAAACTGGGTTATTGGGTACAATTCTGCACGCGGAGCAGCTTTTGGGTGATAAAACAATATACATTTTTTAAAGCCTTGGCTCCCTCTGGAAAAGTTTGAAACTCATCAATGTGCAGTAGTTAGCAATGATAAACTGCCTCACCTGCAATCCTCAGGGTGTCCACGGGTGCATTTCAGAGCCAAGCTCCAACAGATTGGCTGAACAGTGTGGTGTAGGCCATTTGGCAAAGACTACAGTTCACTTTGTGCGCCACAGGAACACACTCCCTGACCTTATCCCTCATAGTCCCTCGATACTGCAAATCACACAGCCCAAGAAGTCCCATACTATTAAAACACCTATCTGTATGTTCTGCATGCAAGTAAAAGTTCCCCAGTTATTGTATTTTAGTTTGTGTAAATGCCTGAAAATCATTGTGTATGTTTTGCAACTGCTTTTCAGGTCATTTTAACATACATCGTCTTTTTGGCTTCTCCCATTTTGGTTGATGCAACACAAGTTTTACACCAATACCCTTTCTGATGCATCTCCAGATGGACATGGAGATTGGGACATAATTTGTTTTCAAACTTTCCAAGGCAAAAATGTTAACCCCTTGCACCAACATTTTCAACAGTTGTCCAGTTATGTAGCTAGCTATTTATTTATTTTTGCAAAAGTCATGCCGTTAAAGACTTTTTTTTTTGTCTTCATGAGTTTGTCATTTTGAAAATGTTGCATTTGCTTCTGCACTGCCACTGTTTTTCTAGTTATGCTGTTAAAGTGCTTTTCTCACTTTCACTAATCCCAATTGAAATCCATGAATCAGTTTGGGGGAAATGCATTCACAAAGTCAGTATCCAAGCATTCAATTATGTCTCCTTGAAGATGTTGGACTAGATTTTTTTTTTCTTCATGCACCTCTTGACGTGCTGTTGTACGACCGTGTCAAGTTTTATTTAAATCCACTAGCTGTTAAGGAGGATGCACATGATAGATTCATGGAAGGATGAACAGGATGATTTGTACTCGGGTTGGGACGACTAATGAATATCATTAGTGGACTAGTCGGGTACCATTAGTCATTGACTAGTCAACTAATCAGCGACTAAATTTGACATTGAATAAATTAAGCCAATTTTGAATCTTCAAGGTGAAACTCAAATGTGACATTCATTTTAACAAATATAAGTACAAAATCACAAATACAAAAAACCACATTAGCATGAAGACAATACCTGGACTCATTTACTAGTCACAGACTACCCATTTGAGCTGACTAATTCACCTGCCAAGGTTCACACATCACATGCATGTATGCATGTATGTATGTGTGTGTGTGTGTGTGTGTGTATATATATATATATATATATATATATATATATATTTATATATATATATATATATATATATATATATATATATATATATATATATATATATACACGAGGTCTGTTAGAAAAGTATCCAACCTTTTTAATTTTTGCAAAAACCTGATGGATTTGAATCACGTGTGCTTGCATGAGCAAACCTTGAACCTTCGTGCGCATGCGTGATTTTTTCACGCCTGTCGGTTGCATCATTTGCTTGTAAGCAGCCTTTGTGTGAGGATGGGTGGAGTCTCTCATCATTTTTTTCTTTGCAAGGAAATGGAGGAACGACTGGAGCAGCGCGACTGCATCAAATTTTGCCAGAAACTGGGTGACAGCCAGGTGGAAACCATTCGGATTATTCAGACGGCTTTCGGTGACGATGCTATGGGCATCACACAGATTAAGGAGCAGTACAACCGGTTTAAAGATGTCCGCACAGCGGTGGAGAGCGCGCCGTGCTCCGGGCGGCCATCAACATGCTGAAATGACCAGATCATTTCCAAAGTGAATGCTGTGGTGATGTGGGACCGCCGTGTGACTATCCAAGAAATTGCAGAAGAGGTGGACATCAGCACTTTTTCGGCACATTCCACTGTGACAAACATTTTGCCATGGCAAAATTCATCGGCACGAAGCTGATGGCGCAGCAAAAGCGCCTTCGTGTTGAAGCCTCACAGGACATGTTGTGACATGCCCACCTCTTCCACCATTCGGAAGATTCAGACGGCTTTCGGTGGCTTTTCAGTCGTGTGACTATCCAAGAAATTGTGGACGAGGTGAGCATGTCACAACATGTCCTGTGAGGCTTCATCACGGAGGCTTCTCCCAAAAGTTACATTGGATGAGGTGTAGCCTCATCCAATATAACTTTTCTTCATCCAATATTTCTCTGTGTTGGACTCCTTACCATCTATTATTTGTATTATATATATATATATATATATATATATATATATATATATATAAAATTTAAATTTTCTTCCACATAAATCTAGGTGTATTGTTGCATCAATAAACACATCATCAGTACAGAGGCCAATAGGGGGCCACAACATTTAGAAAGTAAGAGAACACCAGCTAATGAAGAAAAATACAAATACAGCAAAGGAAAAAAAAAGAACAAACACCTGTATCATATCTACAGCAGGCCATTGCATCAAACATATCTTGGATTTTGCAAATATAAAGAATACAAACATAACTACACTACAATTTAATAATTTGTCTGCTGCAAATTCTTTTTTTATTTTATTTTTTGTGTTTTTTTCTTAACTCTCCATTTGAGCTACTGCCATCAGGCAGGGCCATTAAAGCAAGTACAAATAGATTGAAAAACAGTTTCTACGCAGTCTGCTTTTACAGCTATGAATGCCACTGGAACCAAATAAAATAAAATATTTGAAATGAGTGCAGTATTTGTTAATGTGCAATATCCACTGCCACTGAAATATCCACAGTTTTGTACATACTTTTCTGATGTTTTTTTTTATATGTAATCTCTTCATTGCTATGTTCTTATAATTTTTTTCTTTTTTATTTTGTGCTCTGGACATACCTTGTTCATTCTGTTAAATTTTATTTTCTTCTCCAGACCTTTCAAATCTGCGTGTGGTTTACTCAGCTTTATATTTGCACTGAAAGGCTTGTACCTTACCTTTTGTTGTACTTGTTACAATGACAATAAAGAATCTGTAATTTGCAAGTGCAACTTCTAGCAACGATCATTAAATTACAAACATGAATGCTGAGGAACGTTAAAAAAAGTAAGAATAAATTTAATGTTTTTTAAAAGTGCATTTTTTTAAAAAACTCCACCTTGCAAAGTCAGCCAGCAGCAGAGGGCAGAGGGCAGAGTGTCGGTGAGAGCCGCTCGACTCCACTTAACCATTCCCCTCGTCTTCCAGGCTCTACTGCTAAATAGTTCTCTATCTCCTTCTAACTCTCTCTTTAACTCCTTTTCGCTCACGTTCACTGTCCTGTCAGTTTTGGTCCTCTTTCAATCTCCTCCCTCACTGTCCCTCTCTAATACTCTGAGAAGCCTCGCTTTGCACTTCACTCCTTCGCCGAGTGATCTCACTGGCATTTACCAGGCAACCCTGGTGACTGCTGGGCTGTAAAATGGCCATACGAGGGAAAAAAAGGAGCGAGTCGGAGTGAGAGGTGTTAGATTCTTGACGGCAGGGACTCCCATTATCTCTGTAATCTGGTGATAATTAGAATTAGTGCTCAGGCACCCCCAGGGCAAGACTTTCAATCCCTCACAGTGTCTCCAAAAGACCTGGAGGTACTCTATGTGCACAGTGCGCTCACAAAATCCTCGACCTATCCCCCGCTCGCTCTCTTCTCACAGATACAGGCCCTCATGCTTTTAATTTCTCAAACTGAGCTATTAATGATAATTTTTATAAAAAGTAACACCATCACTCTCACCTTTAACCTCCAAACGTGCACGTGCAAACATTAATGCGCCCGGGCAGCCACCGCGTTAGCCCTCTCCCTCACCCCGGGCGGTGTGCAGCTGAAGCTAGCATTAGCGTGGAGCCTTCACTGCCCATTAATCTGCTGCTAATTAGAATGCTCAATAGACTCCTAAAAGAGATGTTAGCTGCCTAATTATACTATCAGCCTGCTAGCTCACTATTAAAGGGCAAATGATAAGTGAAGCAATGAGAACTTGAGGCTGAAAAAGCCTGAGCTGGCTATGTTTTTTTTTTCAGTGGCAGGTGTGGCTAACGCTAACTCTACTCATGTTTGATGATTGCTTCTCTTTTTTCCTCAAACTGCTGAAAAGGAAGCAAATGGGTAGTAGTACAGCTCAAACATAAATGTATTTATAAAGCACTTTAAGAGAATTGGAGTGTTGTCTAATTTAAAACACAACGGACACAGAGTAGCAGACAAAGGATAGCACACACACACACACTTATCTTCAACCGCTTACTCCAATTAAGGGTCGCGGGGTGGGATGCTGGAGCCTATCCCAGCAGTCACAGAACGCGAGGCGGGGTAGGCCCTGGACAGGTTACCAGTCTGCCGCAGGGCCACATATAGAAAAACAAACACATTCACACCCGCACGCACACCTATAGGAAATATAACGTTTCCAATCCACCTAACCTGCGTGTCTTTGGATGTGTTGGACAGGAATCGCTCCAAGCGCGCAGGGAATGATGGGACTCTGACTGTATTGAACGTTCTAGAAGACAGAAGAAATGGACGGAATTAATGGGAAAAGCTTCTCGATGACTAATTGGCATAATTCGGGTTAACTGGGCACCATTGGCTGTAATTAAGCTCATACCTGCAGAATCAGTTCTTGCATTTCTGATGAGTCAAGTCTGAGAGTATGTACTGCTGCCAGTATCTAACACCCCATAGAACCACATTTAAGAGAATAATATATATATATATATATATATATATATATATATATATATATATAGCTAAAGAATTAAACCAAGGCTTCAGAGCAGTTTTGGATCTCCACCAGTACTGTTCCTCTTTAGGAGTCAACCCAAAAAGATGTTTGGCCCCATGGACATACTACTATGGCCTGGAAGTCCCTGTCAGACAGGAAACTCACTAAGATGCCCTTGAGCAAGGTCCTTAATGGGATAAATGGAAGAAAATGGATGTTGGGCATGTATCCTGTAAAATCCAATGAATAGGTCGTTAAATGAATACGTCCATCATCACAGTTTAGCATAATACCTCAAATAATTCATTAAATATGGATGATTAAAGATGTATATAGTGAGAACACAAGGAATAAAATCTGGTCAAATTTGATGTGATCAATGCAGTGAAAAAGCAGCTTTGTTTTATTTGCGTCATATCCCTGTTACCTGCTTCAGGACTTGTGGATTCTGGATGGATGATGGAAATTAGGAGCACGTGTGGTTATTAGTGAGAGGGATCATTCATGTCTGCACAGAAATATGTGAATGTGAGAGAAGCAAACTGCTGTTTTGTGATTGTTGAACATTGCATGTTACATTGCTACATTCAAACAGCATGTGTGAATGTATCCAAAACAGACATTTGTTTCTCCCTCACTCTCTGTGTTTCTCTTAGCATGTTTTGACATTATATGTATCTTAAAATAAGATTGTCAGGGTTCACATACATACATACATACATACATACATACATACATATATATATATATATATATTGGACATTCTGTTCCACTGGATTTTGAGCAATCCTCTGAACAACTTGATGCACCACTGGGATTCCAGTAATGACACTTACATGTGCACGTGTTGTACTTTTATAGGAAAAGCAAAAATTTATGTCCTGAAAAATGTTTCTACCCTTTTTTTTATGGTATTCCTTTTTTTTTCAAAATTTACACTGGAGTTGCAAGAACCATGGTCATCCCAAAAACCATAATGGGTGCTGTCTTTCACAACAAAAACAACAAAAAAGAGTGAAACTCACCATTACAGAAATTGTCTGTTGGTGCTCAAGGTGTGGTCAGTCAGCGGCGGCCTGGCCTTTAACCAGTGTCGTCTGCCATGAAATGTTGTTTTGGTGTCAGTCACAGCCCGTGTGACCCCCACTGCCTCCACATAATCCCTCCTGTACCCCCCCCAGCCCAGTGTGCCGCTCATTCACAGACTCAACACACATTCCAACCATTCACTTCCCCTGGAGACTATTTTCTCCCCCTCTTTCTCCCTGTCTCCCCATCACTTGTGCTCCCTTTCTTCTGCTCATCATCTCTTCTTCTATCTTGTATGACTCGCAACAGACCAGCTCACAGCAGTGCAGCTCAACAGTAGAGCAGCAGAGCACCTTAAAAAGAACATTACAGCACAGACAGAAATGACACGGTGGCAGTTTGGCTTTTTTTTTAACTCTTTTTTCACTTTAACCCAACAAATGGTGACTCAAATTCAGTTTCAAGAAAAACAAAATAAATTCCAAATGCTGAGATAAAGATTCACTTATACATGAAAGTGCAAACCTGTAAAGGGTAATGTGGAACAAAATTTAAAATCAAATTTGTTAGATTTAATGATGTAAATTTGAGTAAAGCACTGTACCATTTTTTTTCTGAGGATATAGAATCAATATTTTAAAACCAGCATAAGAGACATTGTAGAAGTCATTAGGAAGCTCAAAATAACTACAGATTTCTGTGAAAGTTGTTAAAGTTTCTTTAAAAAAAAAAACTGTTTTCATTTTGTAAAATCAGTCATAGGTGCAATATGAATTCAAATATTTTTCAAACTAAACGAATCATGGTTTATTTGTGTTATTTTTCAATGTAAACATTTCCAATTTTCAAACAATTTCAAAGCAAGAATCTGCAGAAGGAATTTTAACGTAATTCAAAATCTAATCAATACATGTTTGTAATGAGAACTATTAAGGCTATTTTCAGTGTCCAACAAATTTTCATTTTACATCTTAAGTAGCATAGCAGTGTATTATTTGTTTGAGGATGTAGACATTTTTTCAAAACAAAGTAAGAAAAGAAGGACACTTAATTTGTGAAGGTCGTTGAAGGATTTTTATAACTATGTTTATTATAATAAAGTTGGCAACCATTTGTAAAATTGTTTAATGGTGCAAATGGAATTTGTCTCACTTTCAAAGTAAAACTGTATTTTGTTGCTGTTTTTTTTTTTCATATACAAAAATACAATGAAGGTGCATAAAATTTCATAATTTGTAAAAAAAAAAAAAAAAAAAAAAAAAAAAAAAAATCCCAGCAGGAATTTAAAGAGAAACAAACTTGGATGGAATTCATAATCTAATGTAATCAACATAAACCATGTTTGTAAAGACAGGCAATTTTCTAAAGGCAACATTCAATGTTTGACAGACAATCAATTTAGATCCTGAGTACAGTGGTGTCCCATTTGTTTGAGGATGTACACATTTAAAAACAACCTGACTATAAAATCACTTATGGCTGCAACCTGAATTTGCCAAACACACTCCTCTTTTGTTGCTGTTGTTGTTGGTGGCGGTGGTATTGTTAGTTTATATATATTTATGAAATTGCATAAAATTTGATAATGTGTAATAATTTACAACAGGAATCGTCAAGGGGGAAAAGAAGAAAAAAAAACTTGGATGCAAGTCAAAACCTAATGTAATCAATAGAAACCATGTTTGTAACGAGTACCATGAAGGCAATTTTCAATGTCCGACAGCCAATCAATTTACATGTTTGAAGAATCAAGTGCTGACCTAAACGAAAGTATGTCGAGGAGAGAGCAGGTTACTATTGATTTTGTCTTAAATAAAGATAATGCTTTGTAAGTTTCTTTGTGGTTTGTGTATAATGTGGTTTGAAATTGACAAAATGACCATTTAGTCGGGGAGGATAGTGCTTTCATTAATATGTTGATCATGCATTAAATACAGAGACGTGGAGGAAATGCTGAAAAAAAATCGAAGCCGTCTGTCCAACAAGACCTTCGACCTTTTTCCCCAATATGAGACTGTAATAGAAATGAGCTAAAATATGAATAATAATAATCAGAATTTTAAAAGAAAAACAAAGGTTTGTGTCTACTACAAAAATGATTTTATTACAACTTGTTGACTGGCAATCCCTTTCTAAAACACATCGGTCACCTTTTTCTTTCCCTCCTTCACATCTCTCTCTTTCTAGCTGGTGTTTCTAGATCGATAGAGTCACCTTGGTTAGCTATTTGTAGCCTCACGGTTGGTGGAGTTGTGTGTGAGTGTGTGTGTGTGTGTGTGTGTGTGTGGAGGGGATGGGCTGATGTGTGTGTACGGGGGTTTGAAGAAAGCCACGGGGATTAGCATTAGCTACAGAGCCCTTTTTGCTCCTCTTTAAACTTGATCAAAGCCAAGAGTAGTTGAAACCTATTAAGCACGTCCCTCAGAAATGTGTCGGATAAGAACGCAGCATATTCAAGAAGGACCTTATTTAAAACCTGAAACACAAATGTATAGTTTTCTGAGGAGATAAATGGACAAAACTTTAAAAAAAAAAAAGTAATAGGAGGAAATACACAAGAAAGTTTTACTTGAAACAAAAAAAAAAGAAGAATTCAAAGGCACACCTTTGAAAATCTCACACAGCCTGAGCCACACTTGGTAACTGGTTTATCAAAATCACCAAAGTTTTAATGTAGCGCAAAGGTGACGACTGCTTTTTTTAGTTCATTTTTCACTTCATATTGTTATAACTTAATCACATTTCGCTGTCTTTTTTTCTATATATAAATGCCTGAATTTACTTTACACTTACTTAAAAAAAAAAAAAAACTTGGGATATTCTGTAACAGCAGCTAAATAATTCAAATGATCTAAATGCTAATTATTTTCAGAAAAGTGATTGTATTGGAACCAGCAACCTTAATTCTTAAAAGGAGCAATCGATCATAAATGTTCAAGGGCAAAACAGCTCCCCCACCCTGAAATACATGTTTTCATCCTAAAGGGACTGTTTTTATTTTGAAACAGTGAATAAAACAAAACATAGGACTCGAACAAGGATTTTGGGGGACACCGTTTTAACCTTGAATTGTCCCAAAATGTAACATTAGCAAATCCATACCACCAATTATTAATCAGACTGTAAAAAAAAACTTTCAGTGTGCGAACTGTATGTGATTTATTAAATACTCTGAAATTTATTTGCTGCAGTGAAAAGAATCTTAAAGTCAGCACTCTATTCTGCGTCTTTAAGTGTTTTGCTGATGAAATCGATCCATGTATTATGACTTAAAATGACAAATTGAGAATGGCTGAGCGGATGTTATGCGGGGATTGAGTAGAGTTCTTCGAGTGGCAAGTTTCTCCAAAGCTTGTGCAATCCTCCAGAGGGACGAATTAGAATAAACATATATAATCAGATAATTAGGCATTCACTACTGATCTACGCCTGCACGCCTCAGGCTGGGAAAGCCAACGAGAGCAGATGTTTAAAGGCAACAGCATGGGATGTCTGTGTTTATTTTTATGTCATTGTTAATTTAAGGTTCAGTTTTCTGCAAGGGTTCTATTTCATGAGACGTTTGCACCTGTTCCACAAAATACATGTTTAAAAAATGAACATAAAGGACGCAGCTGATGGGTTTTGTTGAGAATTTTCGGAGACAAGCCACCCAAACATCAACGGCAAACCAGCGTGTGATGTTGCCCTTGTTCATCCCTGTCAAATTAATTAGTACCCGTCATTAATTCTGCACCAAAACTGGCCGTGACCTGCTAATCCAGCCCCACAATGGTATCAAATCAGCCGTGTATACCTGTCAGATGAACTCTCATATCCTGTCCCATTTCTTATTCAGGAAATGTGTCAAAGTTACCTCAGCCTTACCCCTTCTCGTGAACAATCAACCAGGAAGGATTTGCCTTTGACAGTTATGACAAAGCAGAGGAGGGGCGGCTCAGTTTCAAGGTGGAATGACTGCACCCCCTAAAGGTCTCAGGAGGAACTTCAGCTCCACCTTCAACCCTCATCTGCCTCACCTCAAGACATTCAAGAGAGAGGGAGAGGGAGAAGAAGACATGGTTGTTCATGCCACCAACATCATCCTCTCCACCGGCCTGTTCCCTTCTGCCAGGGTGCTTATGATCCATTTTCCCCAGATATAAGAAAGTTGCTCACTTAGAGGAAGAAAGCAGTCAATCAATGCTACTGAAATAGCCCCAGTCCATTAGCAGCTGGTAACAGGAGCTGTGCCCTTGCTTAGGGGACTTTGGCTCAGGCGGCTCCAGCCCCGTAGTCTCTCTTGCTCTCTCTCTCTCTCTCTCCTGTCTTTGACTCTCTCTGTCCCCACCTTCCCAAACTAAAACCAGATCCAGATAGTTTTACAGATATTATGGCATATCTTCCAGCAGCTCCTTCGTCTTTATTTCCTCTTACCTCAACGCCCGCCGCAACAGTGCACCTTCTGTGATTTCTAAAGTCAGTTTGCGCCCATCTAAACATCCCCGTCTTTGTCTTGCCAAGGCAGCCGGTCAGTCAGCCAGCGCCTTGTCTGTCTCTGAAGACCCCTAATTGTATTAAAAGTACTCCCCTCTGTAGGCCCTTACACCCCGATCTTTGTGTCAACGAAAGCCGATACCTCAAAGCTCCTTTGTTTTATAAGGGAAAAATCGTTTGGGAGTGGACCCCGGGATCTCCACCTGGTGTGCATGCCTCTCTCAACTGCAGATTATTACAAGGAACATCTGCTCAAGGGTCACCAGCAGTGTCAGTTGGCATGGAAAGATAGGCAACATGGATCATCTTCACTTAAGCCCTGCATCCTTCTCTGTTTGAAGTGTACAGGAGGGATGATATCCTGAGTAGCAAGCCAGAAAAGTTAAATAAAAAAAAAAGTCATACAGGATGAGATGAATTATTTGGGTTTGGGTCAGAGTTCAGAGTTGGATTAGGGTTAATCCTCTAATGTGGATTTGTAGCAACACTAAAAGACACATAATGTCCAGTGCAATAAAAGGTAGTTTTTTGTATAACTGGAGCTTTATTAACATTTACACCAAGACATAGTGCAAAGAAGACACAAATCCTGTCATGTTATAGAATGCGACTTGGCCTTATTTGGTTTTAATGCCACTGCAGCATCACACAAAATTGATGGAGACCAATGAAACCGCATTAATCTCAAGGATGTGCACATGCTGACATCTTCCAATCTCAATGCTGTCTTTCCTCAGGCGCATACGGCCTGCCCCGCCCGAACCTCCTTATCAACCCCCGCCTTGCCTGTCCAACCCCAAACTCAGCTGGGCGGCACAGAGATCGTAGCTGCGTGTAACGCTGTGTCAGGAGCTATTAGAGGCTGTTAGGTGGAAGCCTCCATCACTCTCCGCCTCTCCGTGTCCACTCCAGGGGTGAGGCAGTGCAATTGCCTTACATACACCTGCACCGCAGTGCGGTGACAGGAAGGCCTGATTGGCAGTGACACGGCCATGTAGCACAGGGAGGGAGATGGAGGACCCAGGTGGTGTCAGAGCAGCTCCACACGGTGTTATTCCATCTATCCCGTTGGACCCCAGAAGCTGATGGGAGAATCTGTGTGTGCTTGTGAGTCCCAGGTGTTCACACGGACATTTCCCCCCAGTGCTCTGTTGGGACATATTCCATACACTGTACAATGACACAGACGGCCCTGGATAAGACTCGATGCACCAGCCGGGGGAAAGGTGGCGTTGTACATGTGACAGACTGACAGATGTAGTTATCTGCTCAAGTGCAAGCTTCCAAAGAGCTGGTAGACAATAAATGACTGTTAGGTAGAATATAATTACAGTTTTGTGACCGTAAATGACTTTCGGAGAAGTCTTTCAAAGTCTGGTCAGATGCTACTGGCTGTGACTTAAAACTGAAGTTGACATCAGGTCCTGTTCTGCTGCCTCATTATGGTAAATGTACTAGAGGTGATTGAGAAGTTTTGAAGACTGCAGAAGTTTCTCAACACTACACCCAGTGTGTCAAAACATCACACATTCTCCAGAAGTACGGGTCTCAAGATGTACCATGAAAATTCAATAAGGTATGTCTTCTATAATACATTCCAATTCTAAGGTAGAACTCTACTAGTGTATACTAAGGTATATCTAAAAAAAAAAAAAGAAGTAGAGTAGAGTAGAGCCACTTAGGTGTCTGGTCTTGAGAAACTTTGATGTGATGTATTCCTCAACATTTATGGTCAAAACTTGTATTAAAGGTTAAAACAGCCGAGGCATTTGACATAATCTGGTTACTGTTTTGCTTTTATTCTGATACTATGGCTTCCGCTAACCAGAAGGTTGGAGAACATCTCTAGTTTATCTCTAGCACTGACGCTATGCAGTACGTCCAAAAGTTTTCACCCAATACTTGCCTGTGATAGTCCTGACACATGAAATTTAGAGTAATTATTGAATAAATCATTTGTACTTGTGAAAGTGGATATACGAGGTCTCTTAGATAATAAACCGACCCTTTTATTTTTTTTTTTAACTATATGGATTTGAATGACATGCGATTACACCAATCATGCTTGAACCCTCGTGCGCATGCGTGAGTTTTTTCACGCGTGTCGGTGACGTCATTTCCCTGTGGGCAGGCCTTGAGTGAGATGTGGTCCCGCCCTCTCGGCTGAATTCCTTTGCTTCACGCGCTGCTCGAGACGGCGCGCGTTGCTTTATCAAAATTTTTTCTGGACCTGTGAGGAATATCCGAGTGGACACTATTCGAGAAATTAAGCTGGTTTTCTGTGAAAAGTTTAACGGCTGATGAGAGATTATGGGGTGTTTCTGTCGGTGTAAGGACTTCCCAAGGAGCGGGACGTCCTGCAGCGCTTCCAGGCGCTGTCGTCGGCCTGTTTCGAGCTGAAAACATCCTAATTTAAGGCTTAATTCACCCAGGACATCGTGAGAGAACAGAGAAGATTCAGAAGAGGCTGGCATGAGGAATTTATGCGGACATTCCACTGTTTAAGGACATTTTTTTAATGAAAGACGTACGCGCAAATTCGCCGAGTCGTTTCCGTGACGACTCGGCAAATCTGTGTGCGCCGCGACAGGAAAAACACCTCCGTGTTGAAAACCATTTGTAGAATTCAGGCGGCTTTTAATGGCTTTCAACAAGTGAGTAACTGAGAAATTGTTTAACAGCTTGGGCATGTTCCAACTTGCCCGTTAAGATTTCCAACGGAGGTGTTTTTCCTGCCGCGACCCCCCGCGGTCGGGTCCAGCCCGACATGCGACTCTGCCCGCACGTTCTTTTATTACAAAATGACCGTTAACAATGGAATGTCCGAATAAACTCCTCATGCCGACTTCTTCTGAAAGTTCTCTGTTCTCTGACGACTTACTGCGTCAACAGAGCCTGAAATGTGGAAGTTTTCAACTTGAAACGGCGAGACGCTGCCGCCTCGAAGCGCAGATCGCCGTCAGGCGCCGTGGACCGTCCTTAAAGCGACACTACCAGACCAAAATCTCTCATCAGCCGTTAAAATTTTTACCGAAAACCAGCTGAATTTATTGAATGGTGTCCACTCAGTTGTGCCTTACAGTTTTGAAAAAATTTTTATCAAACAAAGCAACAGTCTCTGAGCCATTCCTAAACAATGAAAAAAATCGACGAGCGGGTGGACGACTCCTCACTCAAAGACTGCCCACAGGCGAATGACGTAACCGACAGGCGTGAAAAAACTCTCGCATGCCCACGAGGGTTCAAGCATGTCTGATGTAATCACACGTGATTCAAATCCATATGGTTTTTGAAAAAAATAATAAGGTCGGATACTTTTCTAATAGACCTCGTATATGACATAGCACTGTGATGGATTGTCACCCTGACTGGTGTGTGACCCACTTCCTATCCACGGTGTGAGGGGTGATTGAGAAGTTTTGAGCCTGACCCAGAAAAAGTAGGGTGGAGTTCTCCATCTTTTGCATTCCAAGAAACCAACATATCTCAACATTACAGCCAGTGAGTCAAAATTTCACACATTCTTGAGAAATGTTGGTTTCTCAGAAAGCAAAAGATGGAGAACCACACCCTACTTTTTGTGGGTCAGGCTCAAAATTTCTCATTCATCCCTCATAGGCTGTGATAGGCTCCAGCTCCCTGGCAGTCTCAACAGTATGAGTTGAAGAAAGTAAATGCATAGACAAATGAGAGACGGGTGGCTCGAAGAAGGTGTTCCATGGATCTTCACCGAATGCATTTCTCAAAATATCTTCTAGTTCCTCTTACATTGTACAATAAAACATTGTGATGTGTTTACGTAGAAAGCGTGAGTTTGCAGTTACGAAACGTTTTTGCCTGAAAGATGTCAAAATGTGAAAATACACAAATGCAACAAGCAGCCAATGTCATGACAGAAACCAGCACTCTTTGTGATGAAGAGGAGTGAAAGGTTCACAAGTAGAGTGAGCGCTTGGCCACCCTGTGGGGCTGCCCTTGTCAAGCCTGATGCACTGTGCGGATAAGTGATGGCAGTAAACTGGCAAGACATCACGTTTGTTTCGGTCATTGCGCACCTTTTTGATTACATTCATCTGCTGTGTGTCCATCTCCATCTTCTACTTCCTGCAATAATTTTAAACAAATAAGGCTGCAGATTTGCTGGATCATTTTGGATTTCCGTACTAAAGATCGCAAATGACCTCCTGTGTATTAGCATTCATTATTTTGAGGATTTAATTGACGAAAACGGCACTTTTAATTAAAGGCCATAAAGAACCCCTAAAACTGAATCAGCTGCATGCCATGAATATTTCCAAGTCATAATTCAGCCTTCTGCTGTAAATTGAAAGCCATATTCAAGATTAGCAAAGGAGAAGTTGAAACACTGCCATCATTGTAATTTCTTTGACTTTATTCACACCAAGTCTATAATGTTGAGAATGTTGGGGTAGCATTGCAGACTATATGCAATATGGTCATGTTATTCTAAATAACTACAAATAAGATTTTGACACTGAATGTTTGAGGTTCAATGCATTAAGCCACAGTTTAACCAGATGTTCTATTGATTTAATAAGAAGTAAGTCCTATCTAGGTCCTGAGGCCTACTGGTGCTAACTCCTGATTTGGTAGCATGAATCAAATCAAATCAAAATCAAATCAAATCAATTTTATTTATATAGCACCAAATCACAACAAACAGTTGCCCCAAGGCACTTTATATTGTAAGGCAAGGCCATACAATAATTACGGAAAAAACCCCAACAGTCAAAATGACCCCCTGTGAGCAAGCACTTGACGACAGTGGGAAGGAAAAAACTCCCTTTTAACAGGAAGAAACCTCCAGCAGAACCAGGCTCAGGGAGGGGCAGTCTTCTGCTGGGACTGCTTGGGGCTGAGGGAGAGAACCAGGATAAAGACATGCTGTGGAGGGGAGCAGAGATCAATCACTAATGATTAAATGCAGAGTGGTGCATACAGAGCAAAAAGAGAAACAGTGCATCATGGGAACCCCCCAGCAGTCTAAGTCTATAGCAGCATAATTAAGGGATGGTTCAGGGTCACCTGATCCAGCCCTAACTATAAGCTTTATCAAAAAGGAAAGTTTAAGCCTAATCTTAAAAGTAGAGAGGGTGTCTGTCTCCCTGATCTGAATTGGGAGCTGGTTCCACAGGAGAGGAGCCTGAAAGCTGAAGGCTCTGCCTCCCATTCTACTCTTACAAACCCTAGGAACTACAAGTAAGCCTGCAGTCTGAGAGCGAAGCACTCTATTGGGGTGATATGGTACTATGAGGTCCCTAAGATAAGATGGGACCTGATTATTCAAAACCTTATAAGTAAGAAGAAGAATTTTAAATTCTATTCTAGAATTAACAGGAAGCCAATGAAGAGAGGCCAATATGGGTGAGATATGCTCTCTCCTTCTAGTCCCTGTCAGTACTCTAGCTGCAGCATTTTGAATTAAACTGAAGGCTTTTCAGGGAACTTTAGGACAACCTGATAATAATGAATTACAATAGTCCAGCCTAGAGGAAATAAATGCATGAATTAGTTTTTCAGCATCACTCTGAGACAAGACCTTTCTAATTTTAGAGATATTGCGCAAATGCAAAAAAGCAGTCCTATATATTTGTTTAATATGCGCATTGAATGACATATCCTGATCAAAATGACTCCACGATTTCTCACAGTATTACTAGAGGTCAGGGTAATGCCATCCAGAGTAAGCATCTGGTTAGACACCATGTTTCTAAGATTTGTGGGGCCAAGTACAATAACTTCAGTTTTATCTGAGTTTAAAAGCAGGAAATTAGAGGTCATCCATGTCTTCATGTCTGTAAGACAATCCTGCAGTTTAGCTAATTGGTGTGTGTCCTCTGGCTTCATGGATAGATAAAGCTGGGTATCATCTGCGTAACAATGAAAATTTAAGCAATGCTGTCTAATAATACTGCCTAAGGGAAGCATGTATAAAGTGAATAAATTGGTCCTAGCACAGAACCTTGTGGAACTCCATAATTAACCTTAGTCTGTGAAGAAGATTCCATATTTACATGAACAAATTGTAATCTATTAGATAAATATGATTCAAACCACCGCAGCGCAGTGCCTTTAATACCTATGGCATGCTCTAATCTCTGTAATAAAATTTTATGGTCAACAGTATCAAAAGCAGCACTGAGGTCTAACAGAACAAGCACAGAGATGAGTCCACTGTCTGAGGCCACTAAGAAGATCATTTGTAACCTTCACTAATGCCGTTTCTGTACTATGATGAATTCTAAAACCTGACTGGAAACACTTCAAATAGACCATTCCTCTGCAGATGATCAGTTAGCTGTTTTACAACTACTACTTTACTTACTACTACTTACCTACTACTACTTTCAAGAATTTTGAGAGAAAAGGAAGGTTGGAGATTGGCCTATAATTAGCTAAGATAGCTGGGTCAAGTGATGGCTTTTTAAGTAATGGTTTAATTACTGCCACCTTAAAAGCCTGTGGTACATATCCATCTAATAAAGATAGACTGATCATATTTAAGATCGAAGCATTAATTAATGGTAGGGCTTCCTTGAGCAGCCTGGTAGGAATGGGGTCTAATAGACATGTTGATGGTTTGGAGGAAGTAACTAATGAAAATAACTCAGAACAATCGGAGAGAAAGAGTCTAACAAATACCGGCATCACTGAAAACAGCCAACGATAACAATATGTCTTTGGGATGGTTATGAGTATTTTTTTCTCTAATAGTTAAAATGTTATTAGCAAAGAAAGTCATGAAGTCATTACTAGTTAAAGTTAAAGGAATACTCGGCTCAATAGAGCTCTGACTCTTTGTCAGCCTGGCTGTTGTGTGGGCCGCTGAAGAGGAGGTACTACTGGCCCAACACCACAAGATGGCGCCCTGCTTGAAGTGCGGGCTTCAAGCACGAGAGGGCGTCGGAGCGACCGGGAGTGACAGCTGTCACTCATCATCCGTACCAGCTGTCACTCATCCACTACTCATCACCACCACCATAAAGGCCGGACTGCAACTCCACCTCCCCGCCGAGAAATCAGCTACCATTCCGGTAATTTCTCTGCTAAGCTTAACTGTGACTAATAGTCTGATCTCATTTGCAGCCGTTATCCTGTGACGGTGTCCTTATCTGCGGTATTGGCGTTTGGTGTGGACTGTGACGGCTTCGCCTCACACCCCCAAACCAGATAAGTGGTTAAACAGGAGCTGCACGAGTGTGTGATTTTCCCTCCTAACTGTATACAGACTGTGGGATTACTGAGTGTGCGAACTCACAATCATCAGGACTGTCTCTGTTCTCTGCCAGCAGTACCGGGTCTGACTGCTGAAGACAGCGGCCACCTGGGGCACAGGGCTTGGCAGCCTCCGGTGTCTTCAGCTCCGTTGGTGGTGGAAGCTGTGTGGGATCCGGCTCTTCTCTCGCCAGGCGTCTTCTATCGTCGAGCCTGCCCACACGTCACCTGGTGTATAATTGACATTCCACCATATTGTTAATGTCTGTACGTCGTTGTGCGATTCACAACATTAAATTGTTACTTTTGGCTTATCCATTGTCCGTTCATTAACGCCCCCTGTTGTGGGTCCGTGTCACGACACTTTCACAACACTGGCTACAGTGCTGAAAAGAACCTGGGGTTGTTCTTATTTTCTTCAATTAGTGATGAGTAGTAAGATGTCCTAGCTTTACGGAGGGCTTTTTTATAGAGCAACAAACTCTTTTTCCAGGCTAAGTGAAGATCTTCTAAATTAGTGAGACGCCATTTCCTCTCCAATTTATGGGTTATCTGCTTTAAGCTGCGAGTTTGTGAGTTATACCACGGAGTCAGGCACTTCTGATTTAAGGCTCTCTTTTTCAGAGGAGCTACAGCATCCAAAGTTGTCTTCAATGTGGATGTAAAACTATTGACGAGATACTCTATCTCACTCACAGAGTTTAGGTAGCTACTCTGCCACTGTGTTGGTATATGGCATTAGAGAACATAAAGAAGGAATCATATCCTTAAACCTAGTTACAGCGCTTTCTGAAAGACTTCTAGTGTAATGAAACTTATTCCCCACTGCTGGTAGACCATCAGAGTAAATGTAATGTTATTAAGAAATGATCAGACAGAAGGGAGTTTTCAGCGAATACTGTTAAGTATTCTATTTCCTACCATAAGTCAGAACAAGATCTAAGATATGATTAAAGTGGTGGGTGGACTCATTTACAGTTTTGTGTGGATTTTAATATCGCCCACTATAATTATCTTATCTGAGCTAAGCACTAAGTCAGACAAAGAAGGTCTGAAAATTCACAGAGAAACTCACAGTAACGACCAGGTGGACAATAGATAATACCAAATAAAACTGGTTTTATTTAACTGGTTTATCTAGCATGAAGTTGATGAGAGTTCGTGACTCCCCATGGATGGGACCACCAGTCTATCACAGGTTACTTCCCCAGCTACCTAGTTACAGTTGGGTGGACTGGAACAGTGCAGATGAAGTGATTTCTCCAAGGACAGGATGGGTAGTGCGATCAGAAATTCAATACAAGTCTACATATTAGCAAATGTATATTCATGACACATTTTGTATGATGTCACACAAAAATTCTCCCTAGTCGTCTTCTCCTTTGTTGCTCGGTCTTGGCCACAGCAGATCTTATATGGATCTGCATGTTAATTTGATGTTTGTGTTTTTTTTTTATTATGAGGTTGGATGTCTTTCCTGGTGCAACTCCACATTACATGGAACTGGGGCACCAGTGGTCTTGAACCACGAATTTTCTGTTTTGGAAGCAAGTGCACTGAGTGTGATATTTCATGCATATTCCTATGAATTTCTGCATATTTCATATTTACCATTCAAAAATGCACCCTTTGGGGCTTTGATTAGATAACAATAAGGTAAATTTTCCCTGTGTTTTTTTTTTTTAAGGAAAATTTACCATATTGTTTCCAGTGATATCATCAAAGCCTGCCAACTGGCGACCAATAGGAGGGATATGTTTGAATTATAATGCATTACTTTCCTTATCTCACTGAGCTACCACCTCTGTGACCAGTGTTGTCAAAGTAACTTTGAAAAGTTTACTTTTTTAGTTGCTTTATACAGTTACTTTATGCAATACTTATTAGAATCTGATGAAACTTAAGTAACTAGTAATCTAACTTGGTAATTTAAGATTGAGCAATCAACAAATTAACTAATCAGCAATGTAACTAATAGTTATTTTTCTGAGGACTAAATCTTAAAAATAACCAAGTTAGATTATGAGTTACTTTATTAATTACATTCAGCAGCTGCCAAAGAAGTAACTGTATAAAGTAATTGTAAAATATAACTGTATAAATTAACTAATGATGTAACTTTTCAAAGTTACTTTGGCAACACTGTCTGTGACACATTCAGAAGAGGAAAAATTCTGCCACTATGATGGTACCATGACAAGATTGAAACATTTTCAGCTTTTTCTGCAACAACAAATAAATAGCATCACAAACAATTGAATTTTTAATCTAAAATCCTAGACATATTTCCCTATTTTACTATTACTCGTACATTGCACAAAATACTAAAACTGTCTTGTATTTTTATAATATGTAAATTGTCACTGTAGGTTTTTCTACCTGCTGTCTACGAGGCATTAGGAAAATCCCAAACCTTCATGACAAATAATTCTAGCATTGCTGGTCTCAAACATTGCCTAGCTTTGGAAAGAATCGACAATGGATGATGATTGTAATGAATGTAACCCTATGAATAAGACCCTATTCATAGGAATAATACAGTGCAGGATTGTTTCTTTTGTACCTTACCTTCTGACTGTTGTCACATTCCTAAGAATACACTGCACATATGTGGAGTAGCTTCACAGACCTTGTGTATTGCACTTCATGTTTCTCGGGTCACCAACAAATAGGATCCATCACACAATAATACCTATACACGTAATTGCCTTTCTTCAGGCTATAAGGCCCTGAGGTCCTCTTGTCCACCAAAAGCTCTGCTCATAAACTCCTGATTCTAAAATCTGATATTGAGGAGGCCCTGCTATTGTTGCCCATACCAAAGCCCGGCTGATACTGTGTTAACACTGGGGCTAAATCTTATGTTCTTCACATTGGGTCTCATAATTCAGTTAGCTTTTGAAAAACACAAGATTGTTTTTGCAACGCTCAGAGATGACTGTGTGTTTTAAGGGAAAGCCACAAATTGCGACACAAACAACTTGTGAATAAGTTTTACAAATACACAGCGAGTTTCATACAAACTGTATTCTACCACTATTACCCACACCATTTGGTCACCTTCTCTCCGGGTGCTTCCAATTATCAACAGAAATGATGCTTTGGGCCATCTGCTACCACTGCGGTGCTCACTTATCTTTGCTGTATCGACCATCAAGATGTATCAACCACAGAGGAGGAACTACAAACAATAAAGACAATTTAACAGTAATGCTCAGTGTAATTTTTACAATCAGACAGTGTGGTTTGTCATTTCTTATTTGATTGTGCCTCAGTAAACAACATTACGCCCTTTGCTTATGTTCTTTTGTTGCCTTTGGCTATATGCCAAATGCACCCAACAAATCAGGCCTGATTTTATAATGCATTTGCCCGGCCTATTGCATTGGACAGAGGAAGATCTGATTTATTCAGGTGTATGTGCACATTCACTATGAGCCATCACACAGTATCAGATGTGTTCTCATCAACCTATTACCTGTCATGGTACATGATTTTGTTGCAGAATTGTACACAATTCTTTTTCCAGACCAAGTTGATATTAATTAGAACAGTTGGACGGGCAGGCTGTTTAGAGGTACGATGGAATTCATGCACAATCTCAGATCTAAATGCATACCTGAGAAACTGTCTATATTCCTTTGGGTGGGGGGTGGGGGGGGGGGTGTAGGAGTGATGATTAATAGAGAAAAATGTTAAACATCAAAGTTTTGTCAGAGTGACTTTGCGTGAATACCATGGGTGTAATACTTAAATATGCACTGTAAGTTGATTTTTAAGTCAAAAATGTGACTACATCAATCCACTGACCTCTGTACAGATCTTTAATGAACGATGAACCAGTCAATGGCTCAATGTTTAACATTATAAATCTGCTGAGTTAAGCTGTTGCTACTTCTTTCTTGTCAAACTCTCATAAAAGTTCAAAGGTCAGCATTAGGCTCTTGCGAGACTGATGACAGGGATGCTATGATTTTAAGGTAAGAATAAAATCAACATGCCTGAGAGTTGTTTAACAGGTAAATGTATCCATTTGAACCTTACATTCAGTTGATAATTTGTTAATATTGTCAGACCTGTTCAGAATGGGAATGTTGGTATTCTTCTTCTTCTTCAAATAGATTCCGGCAGGCTATACGCTGGCATAGCATAATGCTGCCCCCCACAGGTAATAGGTAAATACTTTATCTCCTGTTAACTCTCAAACAGAGGTTGGTGGAATGGAGGAACTTAATCACAGCTTTATCCACTAAATGCGAGTAACTGCCCTCAGAAAAAATTGACCTAAAAGAAAACTCAGTCAATCCACAGTCTGACAAATCTTTAAACAATTTCCGCCTATCACTAGAATACATAGGACAGCACATTAAAACATGATGAACACTTTCCAACTGACCACACTGACACAACCCATCTGGATGTTTTCCAATCACTTTTAAATAAGCTGCCAACCCACAATGCCCCAGTCTCAATCTAATCAATTTGACTTGATCCTTACGACAGGATGAGGAGAGGAGTCTCTTATTTTTAATCGAAGGCTGACACATAAAATAGTGCCGCCCTACCGACTCACTCTCCCACTGCTTTTGCCACTTCTGATCACTCAACTCTTTAAAAATACTATAACAATCAACCTTTCCCAAAGGGATATTAGCATCAACTTTATTTTTCAGAAGGGACTCTTTGGCCAATGAATCTGCAATCTCATTACCTAAAATACCAGAGTGCCCAGGAATCCAAGTGAAGGTTACACAACAGCCAGCTGACTCAACGCGATGGAGGCAAGACAGAATCTCTAGCACGAGGTCAGGACGAGCTCCTCCCGAGGCTCCGCCCATCAAAGCTTACAATGCAGCTGCAGAATCAGAATAAATATGACACTCAGAAGGTCTGTTACTTTGTACCCACTCTAACGCCCACCATATGGCTGACAGTTCCGTTGAACATACAGAAGAGCAATTAGTAACACGGGTACTCTGCCTTATCTGATTATTCATAACATAAACCCCAAAGCCTGCCCTACCAGAGCTTGGATCCCTAGACCCATCTGTAAAAATGTGGCACATACTAACTGTATTCTGAGATATAAATCGATTTACTAAATTGCTGGCTACAGTCTTATTCAGCCCCAGAAGGAATGTTGGTATTTATGCCAAGCTAACAGGTTAAACACAGCTGGATTCTTCTTTTGGGCTTGTTCTAAGTTGTGGTGTCTAATACTTGTATGTGGTGGTGCCCCCGGTGGTGGGGAAACAAAAGTGCTATTTGTAAAAATGTGAAGAAGGTCCCTGTTTTTTTTTTTTTGTTTGTTTGTTTTCTTTTTTGCCCATGACATTTATTACGAAATACTACGCAAGGGCAGCTTTAGCTTATTCTAATTTGTCATGGAAAATGAATTTCTACATTAAACAAAGAATTGTATCAGATTGCATCACACCATATCCAGTCACACTGAATAAAATTGTTCAATAATAAAAAAAATAAACAAATATTGTCCCAAAATCATACAGTATGTATTGTATTGTATTGTATTGTTTAATAAGAGAAAGATGAACACCCCTAATGATCACAAAATCATAGATCTGAGCTAAATTGTCTGAAAAATCTGAAAAACCCTAACTATAAACTAAACTATAAAAAAAATCTAATGTCCTAATATACTGTCTGTATGTCACATTATGAGCAAAATGCAAAGTGTTGTAATAAAAATACTCCTGACATTATAAGCTTCATTAATAAATGCAGGAGGAGATAGATATGAAAGCAGATGGTAAAGTTACAAACAGGAACATTCAATGAAAGGCAAGTACTCATAGTGCTAATGTGAGAAGCAAACACTACTTTTGGCTGGCTACTTTTGGCTAACCCTAACCCACAGCAGATGCAAGGTAGACCTACGTGTTGGTTTGGTACAAATTTGCCCTTCTTGACACAACTCCATATCACTCAATAAACTGACTCATTGGATTGGATTTTCATCTAATAAATATATGTAGTCCCAACTAAATTATATAAAATTATCTTGCATGGATGTGCTTTATTTGAGTTGGGGCTACATATATTTAGATTGAAATCCTGGTCAGAATTTAGTTGAGTTCATCCGATGAGTCTTTTTTTTTTTTTTTTTTTTAGTGTATTGGAGAATGGGCAGGGGTGGGTTTGAACTGGGAACTTTCCATGCTGGAGGCAAGTACACTTAACCGCTTTACCACCACCCCGACCTGTGTAACAATATATTTCTAATAAGATAATATATCATTAAAAAATAAACATTTCATTTTAGAGTTAAATATAATATGATTGTTAACAATATTGCAGCTTGACCATATTACAAAAACTGCTTTAAATCGCCCTGTATCTTATTATGAGGCATTATCACACAAAGTGAATCCAAGCATAATTGTTTTTTTTTTTTTAACTCAGTGTACTAGAGAATTGGGAATAAAAAACAAAACAGTGCCTTACAGATAATTAGGCCAATTCACTTTATATATACAGTGAGCACTATCACCATATGGCCTTTGCACTTTGTAGGAGCTATGAAGGGTGTTTACATGGTCCATCCTCTTTGAGAAGGACAGACCTTGTTTGTGTTTTTGTTCATCCTTTGGCTTTTAAAATCACAGCAAATGACAAGGGAGTTAATTTTGAAACGTGTTGAGCTCAGCATGAAAGAAATCTCTGGTAATTAGAACATAGTGACGAATGATTATCAGCATCATCCCTTCATCTGGTTTAATGAAACAAACATGAATAATTATGACCTCTGTATATCCCAGTTGAACAGGATTTTTGTATATTTTGAAATTTCAATGTGGGTGGCATTGTAAGGCACGGCAAGGTTTTGCTGAATTGAATTAATGAGAACACGGTGTATATTTGCCCTTAACCTAAAACGGGGGAATGTAATATCGAAGCCGCACGCCATCCTCGTTCTTGTATACGCTAAGTACATTTGAAATGATGAAAAGCAATGCTTAGTTTGGTCAAAATGCATCAACCAAATAATCAAACCAGATATGAAAAAGTCGGTACCACAGAATGTTAATCAGCACAAATTCAAATTAGATAGAAAATATCTGCCTGCTGGTAACGTATCATTCAGGCGAACACTCCGAGGCAAATAAGAGGTAAACAGATCCATACAAAGCTTATAGAGTGACACGCGGAGAGATTCATGCACTCAAAAATCATTGCTAATTATTTCAGTAACACACTGATCAATCCTTCATAACATAACATCATTCCCCATGTTGGTTCTCTGCTACAATCTGATTCTGGTAATGTTTTTAAGGCTCTCGTGCCTTAAGGTTTTCTATTGGATTTATGGATTTTACTGCAGAGAAAAAGAATAGCAGTCTAATTCTGTCCATAAGGAGTTTATCATAACCCATCTGATTAGATTGGCAAATTATTCAATAAAATGCTTGTTAAAAGTAATCTAATAAGACACTGTGCAATGTTACCCAATGATCCAAAGTAGCTGGACTCTACGGTATTCATTCAGGCCGCATACGTTATAGAATGTTATTCTCTTTGAATGATATATGGCTTTAAATATCGCCAGAAAACGACTCCTCCTTTTGCATTTTCATGAGATTTTTCAAGACAAGAGCAGGTAGGGGTGTGAGCAGCTCTTCAAAATGTGCTCTTGTGCACATTTACAAACCCGGGAGTTTCTCGCGGCCTGGATTTCTCTGAGGTGAAAGGTTCCAAATCCCTCTTTAGATGGGTTGATCTCCTCAGGCCCATTATGCCCCTTCACTGTGACAGACTCGAAGCTCAGAGGCAGTCTGCGCAGAACAAAGATAAAAGAGGAATTAAAGTGGAAAACCAAACTCAACCTCAGCATTTGTATAACTTACCTTATCTTACACCTGAGCATTAGGACAATTCAGTTTGCATTCCCCGCTTAATGCTGTGTTTCCCATCACTCGTCAAACTACTTGGATAAATCCTTTCACTTAAATACCAGGGTTTGCAGACAAAGTTTTGGTACAGCTATAACACACTGAAGTGGAATTCTACTATTCAAGTTCTAATGTTGTGTCACTGCTTGTATTATGATGTTATTCATCATTAATTCAGCTTTTATATTTATAGCAGGAATTTAGCCATTTCCAGAAACTTTATTGAATGGGGTGGGCTTCAAATCACATTTCTTACATAAATAATATATAAATAAACTTTTGTGATACTCATGTTAGTAAATCAGCGATGAGATATGACAGTGACTTGTTTCAAACCACTTTCTGAAAGTAAAGATTCTTAAATGTACTTTCCATGCGGAGACATGCGGAGTATTGGAAGCCTGTCCTCTATTTCTTTGATCTGTACTATGATTTACTATCATGCGATACAGTGTGAGACAGGTGATAATGACATCACAAAAACAGAACAAGCCCATGTCAAGAACACTGAAAAGGGAATAGTTGAACCACTTAAAAAAAAGCATTACAATGGTAAAACCTGAATGAATTAAGTTGTTTGAACTTAAGTTAGCAAGTTAGATCAACTCTAACTTACAAACTTATATTCAAACAACTTAAATCATTCAGGTTTTTCTCATTGTAACTCTTTTTTTTTAGGTTGGTTCAACTATTCTCTTTTTTCAGTAAAGAGACTATATGAAAGTCACAATACCGCCTGACTTCATATCAAATAATGAGTTTTGTCCTTTAGTTTTTCTTCATCTGTATATTCAGAATTTTCACCAACATTCCATATGAAATCAGTGATGAGATATGGACAGTGACTTGTTTCAACCACTTTCTGAAAGTACAGCTTCTAACTATAGTTTCCATCTTTCCCCCAGACAATCCTTCACTCAGCTACTCCTATAGGCCAGAGAAGATCACATGGTCCTGCAAGATAGCGTGTCTCGCTCTGTACTTACAATGGCTGTAGCGCATGTCAATCTTGGATTCTCTGTACAGGATTTTATCAGACATCAGAATTTCCACTACTGATTAATTTTAGTTAACAATTAATTTGAAATACATACAGCCGACATTCATAAGTGATTTTTATTTTCAACAAATAACTTCTTTTGCAGTGTTTAGCTTCCTGCTGGGCATCTCCCATGCATGGTACATATTTTATTTTTTGGACCTTTATTATACATCAATCTGAACTCTCTTCATATCTTACACTATGTTTGTGAACCATTGACTTGGTAAACCCATTTCTAACACCAAAACAGTCCCCTGCTAGAGCTGTTGCCCCCGCGACCCGATCTCGGATAAGCGGTTGAAGATGAGTGATGAGTGAGTGATATTTTCAACATTAGAGTCAAATGATATCTTATGTTTAACACAAATATATGTCTTACATTCATAACATTTAGTATGTTCTGAGCATATTGATACACAACACATGGGCATTATGCTGTATACAAGTACATTAAAAGAAAATGACTGAATGCATGCTAAAATGATCCAGATGCACCAGCACATCCATGGACCCCAGAGGTTTTAAATACTCAAGCAGAAGTGATGTGACAGGCAGCACTTGTCACCCAGTTGGCATTCAGACTTGGAAAGTTTAAATTTTTATGCCGGTAATTAAGTGCTTGATTAAATACCAAGCATTATGATACATTATTTTGCCTGCATTTAGTTGGAGGCTCTTAACAGGATTAGTCTCACAGCAAAAACAGATTTTCACATGTCGCACATTAAGGTTGACTCACTTCAAGAGGACAGAAGAACTAGAGACCAGCTGTACTAGTTTATTATATTGTATTGTTCTATAGTGTATGCAAGCCTCTGTGGTGCTGTAGAAATGGGTTCACTTGCTCCATTCAACATTCTGCAGTGTTGAAAATGGAACTCAGCCAGTTGTTTAGCCGTGTATTGTTGTTATTTATTTATAAGGGTTTTGTGGAAATGCTATATAGCGGGTGTGTGTTATGGAGTATTGTTAAAGTGCCTTGACACTTACACAAATTTGGTCCCCGCAGTGGCACGTAATTTAACGTGCTGAATAAACTCATTGTAAACTGTCTGTGAACTGTGCGCTGCTGAGTTGCAGTGCACAAAGAAGATTTTGAAATGCCACTTGCATGAACTAGCTGTGAACATTGCGCAACCTATTTTCAAACACTGCGTGTCAATGCATGTCACTGCGTGCACAGTTTATGAAGATGTTACTCATTAGCATGCAAGATTCCATGCCAATGTGGGGATAAAATTCATACAAGTGTCAAGGTGTGTGCCTTTAATGACACGTAAGTAGCCTGACAAATTGCGTGGCAGTGTGGAAAATTCGTGCGTCGTGTTTAGGCTGTTGAAGATAAGCATGGTTATCATTGAGGATTGCTTGTAATGCATGACAATAAAAATGTGCATGCTACAAAATTTCAGAAATAATGGGTTTGTCCGATTTCTAAACTTAAAGTTGATTTTTGAGTATACAAGAATGTTGAATGCATGGATGTACTTGTCAGCACTATAATGTTGGAACTCACTGAATGCTATTAAGTGTAGGTGTGATTACTGACTCCAGCTCAAATCTGTCCAAGGACATTTCAACCCTAAAGAGTCAATTCAAGATAATAAAATATGCATTTTAGTAAGTGTTATTAATGTATTTTTACAATTTTGCTAATTAGTGCAGCAGATACACGAAACAATCCTTCAAATGGTGATGTAAGCACCAAATTCAGCACAAATACTCCTTAGACATTACTCTTTTGAAAAAACAAAACAAAACAAAACAGAGTAGCCACTTGAATTTTCAATAAGCAGCCGGGGAGGGGTCAATTTAAGAATTACACAGGGGTCAAAATTTTAAAATGCTCCAATCACATTGAAAACTATACCACATTATTTATCTGATCATAAAGATTCCAAAAAGGTATAGTTTGGACTATCTATGAATGAATGTTATGGAGTTATGGGGTAAAAACAGCAAGAATGGTGACAAAGGTCAATTTTAGTTTGTACAGGAGTCAAAAGTTAAAGTTACTCCAATTTTCTTAAAAAAAAACTGGTGAAAATTATTGGTTGAGCTAATAGGATTAATAAATGAAATAGTTTTGACTGTGTTGAGTGCTTGGTCTCCAAAATAAAGGTCATACAATGTCCACATCCATTGGATTCGAGTATGACATGTGCCATATGTTATCCCATAACATGATAACTAAGCATGATACATGGTGAAAACTATTCCTTTTTGAAACCCTAATAACTCAACCAATAATTTGCATTGCCTTTTACTAAAATTGTAGCAACTTTAACTTTTGAACCCCGTACAAACTGAAATTGACCTTTGTCACCATTCTTGCTGTTTTTACCCCTTAACTCCATAACATTTAGTCATAGATAGTTGAAACTATACCTTTCAAGGTTCATACAAAACTATACCATTCAGGTTCATACAAATAATGTGGTAGAGTTTTCAAAATGATAGGACCATTTTTAAATTTGACCCCTGTGTAATTCTTCAGTTGACCCCTCCCTGGCCACCTATTGAAAATTCAAGTGGCTACTGTGTTTTTTCAAAAGAGTAACATCTAAGGAGTATTTGTGCTGAATTTGGTGCTTGCATCACTATTTGAAGGATTCCTCTGTAAATATTCTGTTATCTGCTGCACTAAACATAAATTTATATGTTATCTCATTGTGGAGTGACTGGTTCGTGAGCACTTCTAGACCCCATTCAGTGATGGTGGACAGCTCCCCATGGTGGCACTGGCACACTTGTGAGACATGCGGAGTATTAGAAGTCGGTCCTCTATTTCTTTGATCTGTACCTATGATTTACTTATTATGTGATACAGTGTGAGACAGGTGATAATGACATCACAAAACAGAACAAGCCCATGTCAGGAACACTGACAAAGAGAATAGTTGAACCAACTTTAAAAAAGCATTACAATGGTAAAACCTGAATGAATTAAGTTGTTTGAACTTAAGTTAGTAAGTTAGCTCAACTCTAACTTACAATAGCTGAATAGTTGAACCAACTTAAAAAAAGCATTACAGTGGTAAAACCTGAATGAATTAAGTTGTTTGAACTTAAGTTAGCAAGTTAGATCAACTCTAACTTACAAACGTAAGTTCAAACAACTTAAAAACTTAAATCATTCAGGTTTTTCTCATTGTAACTCTTTTTAATGTTGGTTCAACTATTCTTTTTTCAGTGAAGAGACTATATGAAAGTCACAATACCCCCTGACTTCATATCAAATAATTACTTTTGTCCTTTAGTTTTTCTTCATCTGTATTTTCAGAATTTCCACCAACATTTCTTATGAACAGAGAAAATTGTTTTCTGCTACCCAACATAAAAGTTGAATCAGCAACCTCCAACAAGCAATCTGTTGTGTGTTGGGAGGGTTTGGCTGGACAAGGTTGGGTTGTTTTGTGTTTATTTTCCTTCCCAGGTGATTTGGGGCTGTTCTCTGAGGAAAATGTGCTGCAGAAGAGTCTCTCTCCTCTGTTACGATGATTGGTTGCACCTGTTGCATTCTCGTGCGGCTCTCTATCAGGACAATCCACGACACCTGTGATGTTCACGTGCAGATCTGAGGACTTCCAGCTGGTACCAATGTAGTGATGAAGAACTACATTTAAACCAGCAGTGAATTGGATAAGATTGCCGGAGAATACGACCTTGTGACGACCGTGTGGGGACGCTGAGGGCCGTTTCAGAGTCTGACATCGCGCCTGTGAAGGAGGACGAGGGTGAGAGGCAAACGTTGTCAGCACACGACAGAGGTGAATATTCTGAAAGGTTTATCCGTGAATGTAAATTGGCGTTTATACGCAGCTATAAGTAATTATTGGTGGAAATTGTTTGGCGTGCTCCTCACGGCAGTGGCATGCGGATTAATGATCCTCCACTAGCTGTGAGCAGCAGCCTCTTTGAACTAAGTTTTGAAACCAGACCTAAACGTGTAGCTGATAAGTTTGCCTCTAAACAATATTTCGTAGTAATAAGTGTTGAATAATCTCATCTCTGTTCCTCCTTCGCAGAGTACAGTCTGGGAAAGTCACCTGCGGGGGGGTCCTGAACGTTCGGACTCCGACTGTTGAACGCCTTTTCACCTCACCAGAACTATAATTATTTAGTATTTCGTGTATAGCACAAAGGGAGAAAAATAAATGTGTTTTCTTTTTGGAACTGCTTCTGATTATTTCATGCTGGGTTCAGTCAGATACTGGACCGCTCCTCAATCCGCGTCTAATCCATAACAGAATTCTCCGGCCTTACCAATATGGACCTCTAGCTCCTCTAGTGGACGAGCCAATGCAACTTGGAAGGGTCAGAACAGCCATATTGCCCCGGTCAAACGAGCGTCAGGAGACAGCATCATAACATGGCTCCAGGTGTTTTATGGACATTTTTGTGGGATATAAATGGGAGTTTTTGTAAACCAGGTTTTGTGTATAGCACTTGAGGTAGTTCTGGTGGGGTGAACAGGCTGGCTGGTCGGAGTTTGTTTGGACTCAGGTAAGCGTGTGTTTTTTTATTGTTTATAGTTATTTAATTTTTGTTAGCAGAATGGGTCGTTTTATTTTGTTGGTTTTTATTTCCCTGTCCCCTAACCCCAGCCTCACACACTTATGACCGTTCGTCTTTGGTGTTGTGGGGTGGTGCAGGTTGGTTGCTGGGCATTCCCATGAGGACCTCTGCACCTGGGGGGGGGGGGTCCAGGGCTCTTTTCTTAGATTTGGTTGTTTCCCGGTTCCTCTCCAGCCTCAGCGTGCCTCTGACCGTTCGCCATTGGCATTGCTGAGGTGTCGGGCAGTGGGGATATACTCCAGTCGGAGCGGTGGGGCCGATCAGTGCCGTACGCCTTTTCCGCTGCCCACCCCTCCCGGTAGGCTGGAGTATAGTCGGGGGGTTGGCACCGGCTGTCTTGCCGGTTTTCCGCTGCCCTTGGGGGTGGAGCTGGGTTGCGTTTTTCCTATTGGCTTCTCCAGCTTAGTAGTCCTGTGCCGATTGCCACGCCGTGTTTCCCGACGGACCTGGAGGGTCTTTCGGGGTGCTGGGGAGGTCAATGGGGCTTTCTGTGGTTTTTGTTTGCTCCTGGGGTGGTTTTTGGAAATCCCTGGGGGTTTGGGGTTTTTGTTTCCTCCTGTTTCCCCCCAGGGTTTGATGGGATGGTCCTCTGGGTCCACATGCATGCACCTAGGGCTACACTTGAGGTTGCAAGTGTACTAGGCAGAAGCCCAGGTTTAATAACTCCCAGATCCACTTAATGTCCAGTCTAGTTTAATCAATTCTTACTTGCTCATGGCTGTGCTGTCCAGTCCACTTCCCTGGTAAGACAATGAGTATCTCATTACAATATATGCTAAGAGTGCTGAGGGCCACAGCTAAGTCCCCACAGAGAAAGCTGAGATTGACTGTTGGGAAGCCTGGAACACAACTCACCCCCTGAAGCAGTTGATCACGACACAAATGACAAATAATTGACTGGATGATGGATGATGAGATTAGATTTATGGGTTTAAACAAGGTCAAACATCTCGCTTCCACCTGCTAAACCACAACACAGCTCCGAACGATGGAATCAGAATTATGGTTATGTGCTTGATAATTCTCAGGTTGCGGCCTTGGTAAGGTTGTTAAGGACTAGTGTGATATCCAATAAGCTTACTGTCTCCCCATCACTTGTGCTCCCTTTCTTCTGCTCATCATCTCTTCTTCTATCTTGTATGACTCGCAACAGACCAGCTCACAGCAGTGCAGCTCAACAGTAGAGCAGCAGAGCACCTTAAAAAGAACATTACAGCACAGACAGAAATGACACGGTGGCAGTTTGGCTTTTTTTTTAACTCTTTTTTCACTTTAACCCAACAAATGGTGACTCAAATTCAGTTTCAAGAAAAACAAAATAAATTCCAAATGCTGAGATAAAGATTCACTTATACATGAAAGTGCAAACCTGTAAAGGGTAATGTGGAACAAAATTTAAAATCAAATTTGTTAGATTTAATGATGTAAATTTGAGTAAAGCACTGTACCATTTTTTTTGAGGATATAGAATCAATATTTTAAAACCAGCATAAGAGACATTGTAGAAGTCATTAGGAAGCTCAAAATAACTACAGATTTCTGTGAAAGTTGTTAAAGTTTCTTTAAAAAAAAAACTGTTTTCATTTTGTAAAATCAGTCATAGGTGCAATATGAATTCAAATATTTTTCAAACTAAACGAATCATGGTTTATTTGTGTTATTTTTCAATGTAAACATTTCCAATTTTCAAACAATTTCAAAGCAAGAATCTGCAGAAGGAATTTTAACGTAATTTAAAATCTAATCAATACATGTTTTAATGAGAACTATTAAGGCTATTTTCAGTGTCCAACAAATTTTCATTTTACATCTTAAGTAGCATAGCAGTGTATTATTTTTTGAGGATGTAGACATTTTTTCAAAACAAAGTAAGAAAAGAAGGACACTTAATTTGTGAAGGTCGTTGAAGGATTTTTATAACTATGTTTATTATAATAAAGTTGGCAACCATTTGTAAAATTGTTTAATGGTGCAAATGGAATTTGTCTCACTTTCAAAGTAAAACTGTATTTTGTTGCTGTTTTTTTTTTCATATACAAAAATACAATGAAGGTGCATAAAATTTCATAATTTGTAAAAAAAAAAAAAAAAAAAAAAAAAAAAAAATCCCAGCAGGAATTTAAAGAGAAACAAACTTGGATGGAATTCATAATCTAATGTAATCAACATAAACCATGTTTGTAAAGACAGGCAATTTTCTAAAGGCAACATTCAATGTTTGACAGACAATCAATTTAGATCCTGAGTACAGTGGTGTCCCATTTGTTTGAGGATGTACACATTTAAAAACAACCTGACTATAAAATCACTTATGGCTGCAACCTGAATTTGCCAAACACACTCCTCTTTGTTGCTGTTGTTGTTGGTGGCGGTGGTATTGTTAGTTTATATATATTTATGAAATTGCATAAAATTTGATAATGTGTAATAATTTACAACAGGAATCGTCAAGGGGGAAAAGAAGAAAAAAAACTTGGATGCAAGTCAAAACCTAATGTAATCAATAGAAACCATGTTTGTAACGAGTACCATGAAGGCAATTTTCAATGTCCGACAGCCAATCAATTTACATGTTTGAAGAATCAAGTGCTGACCTAAACGAAAGTATGTCGAGGAGAGAGCAGGTTACTATTGATTTTGTCTTAAATAAAGATAATGCTTTGTAAGTTTCTTTGTGGTTTGTGTATAATGTGGTTTGAAATTGACAAAATGACCATTTAGTCGGGGAGGATAGTGCTTTCATTAATATGTTGATCATGCATTAAATACAGAGACGTGGAGGAAATGCTGAAAAAAAATCGAAGCCGTCTGTCCAACAAGACCTTCGACCTTTTTCCCCAATATGAGACTGTAATAGAAATGAGCTAAAATATGAATAATAATAATCAGAATTTTAAAAGAAAAACAAAGGTTTGTCTACTACAAAAATGATTTTATTACAACTTGTTGACTGGCAATCCCTTTCTAAAACACATCGGTCACCTTTTTCTTTCCCTCCTTCACATCTCTCTCTTTCTAGCTGGTGTTTCTAGATCGATAGAGTCACCTTGGTTAGCTATTTGTAGCCTCACGGTTGGTGGAGTTGTGTGTGAGTGTGTGTGTGTGTGTGTGTGGAGGGGATGGGCTGATGTGTGTGTACGGGGGTTTGAAGAAAGCCACGGGGATTAGCATTAGCTACAGAGCCCTTTTTGCTCCTCTTTAAACTTGATCAAAGCCAAGAGTAGTTGAAACCTATTAAGCACGTCCCTCAGAAATGTGTCGGATAAGAACGCAGCATATTCAAGAAGGACCTTATTTAAAACCTGAAACACAAATGTATAGTTTTCTGAGGAGATAAATGGACAAAACTTTAAAAAAAAAAAGTAATAGGAGGAAATACACAAGAAAGTTTTACTTGAAACAAAAAAAAAAAAGAATTCAAAGGCACACCTTTGAAAATCTCACACAGCCTGAGCCACACTTGGTAACTGGTTTATCAAAATCACCAAAGTTTTAATGTAGCGCAAAGGTGACGACTGCTTTTTTTAGTTCATTTTTCACTTCATATTGTTATAACTTAATCACATTTCGCTGTCTTTTTTTCTATATAAATGCCTGAATTTACTTTACACTTACTTAAAAAAAAAAAAAACTTGGGATATTCTGTAACAGCAGCTAAATAATTCAAATGATCTAAATGCTAATTATTTTCAGAAAAGTGATTGTATTGGAACCAGCAACCTTAATTCTTAAAAGGAGCAATCGATCATAAATGTTCAAGGGCAAAACAGCTCCCCCACCCTGAAATACATGTTTTCATCCTAAAGGGACTGTTTTTATTTTGAAACAGTGAATAAAACAAAACATAGGACTCGAACAAGGATTTTGGGGGACACCGTTTTAACCTTGAATTGTCCCAAAATGTAACATTAGCAAATCCATACCACCAATTATTAATCAGACTGTAAAAAAAAACTTTCAGTGTGCGAACTGTATGTGATTTATTAAATACTCTGAAATTTATTTGCTGCAGTGAAAAGAATCTTAAAGTCAGCACTCTATTCTGCGTCTTTAAGTGTTTTGCTGATGAAATCGATCCATGTATTATGACTTAAAATGACAAATTGAGAATGGCTGAGCGGATGTTATGCGGGGATTGAGTAGAGTTCTTCGAGTGGCAAGTTTCTCCAAAGCTTGTGCAATCCTCCAGAGGGACGAATTAGAATAAACATATATAATCAGATAATTAGGCATTCACTACTGATCTACGCCTGCACGCCTCAGGCTGGGAAAGCCAACGAGAGCAGATGTTTAAAGGCAACAGCATGGGATGTCTGTGTTTATTTTTATGTCATTGTTAATTTAAGGTTCAGTTTTCTGCAAGGGTTCTATTTCATGAGACGTTTGCACCTGTTCCACAAAATACATGTTTAAAAAATGAACATAAAGGACGCAGCTGATGGGTTTTGTTGAGAATTTTCGGAGACAAGCCACCCAAACATCAACGGCAAACCAGCGTGTGATGTTGCCCTTGTTCATCCCTGTCAAATTAATTAGTACCCGTCATTAATTCTGCACCAAAACTGGCCGTGACCTGCTAATCCAGCCCCACAATGGTATCAAATCAGCCGTGTATACCTGTCAGATGAACTCTCATATCCTGTCCCATTTCTTATTCAGGAAATGTGTCAAAGTTACCTCAGCCTTACCCCTTCTCGTGAACAATCAACCAGGAAGGATTTGCCTTTGACAGTTATGACAAAGCAGAGGAGGGGCGGCTCAGTTTCAAGGTGGAATGACTGCACCCCCTAAAGGTCTCAGGAGGAACTTCAGCTCCACCTTCAACCCTCATCTGCCTCACCTCAAGACATTCAAGAGAGAGGGAGAGGGAGAAGACATGGTTGTTCATGCCACCAACATCATCCTCTCCACCGGCCTGTTCCCTTCTGCCAGGGTGCTTATGATCCATTTTCCCCAGATATAAGAAAGTTGCTCACTTAGAGGAAGAAAGCAGTCAATCAATGCTACTGAAATAGCCCCAGTCCATTAGCAGCTGGTAACAGGAGCTGTGCCCTTGCTTAGGGGACTTTGGCTCAGGCGGCTCCAGCCCGTAGTCTCTCTTGCTCTCTCCTCTCTCTCTCCTGTCTTTGACTCTCTCTGTCCCCACCTTCCCAAACTAAAACCAGATCCAGATAGTTTTACAGATATTATGGCATATCTTCCAGCAGCTCCTTCGTCTTTATTTCCTCTTACCTCAACGCCCGCCGCAACAGTGCACCTTCTGTGATTTCTAAAGTCAGTTTGCGCCCATCTAAACATCCCCGTCTTTGTCTTGCCAAGGCAGCCGGTCAGTCAGCCAGCGCCTTGTCTGTCTCTGAGACCCCTAATGTATTAAAAGTACTCCCCTCTGTAGCCCTTACACCCCGATCTTTGTGTCAACGAAAGCCGATACCTCAAAGCTCCTTTTGTTTTATAAGGGAAAAATCGTTGGGAGTGGACCCCGGGATCTCCACCTGGTGTGCATGCCTCTCTCAACTGCAGATTATTACAAGGAACATCTGCTCAAGGGTCACCAGCAGTGTCAGTTGGCATGGAAAGATAGGCAACATGGTATCATCTTCACTTAAGCCCTGCATCCTTCTCTGTTTGAAGTGTACAGGAGGGATGATATCCTGAGTAGCAAGCCAGAAAAGTTAAATAAAAAAAAAAGTCATACAGGATGAGATGAATTATTTGGGTTTGGGTCAGAGTTCAGAGTTGGATTAGGGTTAATCCTCTAATGTGGATTTGTAAGCAACACTAAAAGACACATAATGTCCAGTGCAATAAAAGGTAGTTTTTTGTATAACTGGAGCTTTATTAACATTTACACCAAGACATAGTGCAAAGAAGACACAAATCCTGTCATGTTATAGAATGCGACTTGGCCTTATTTGGTTTTAATGCCACTGCAGCATCACACAAAATTGATGGAGACCAATGAAACCGCATTAATCTCAAGGATGTGCACATGCTGACATCTTCCAATCTCAATGCTGTCTTTCCTCAGGCGCATACGGCCTGCCCCGCCCGAACCTCCTTATCAACCCCCGCCTTGCCTGTCCAACCCCAAACTCAGCTGGGCGGCACAGAGATCGTAGCTGCGTGTAACGCTGTGTCAGGAGCTATTAGAGGCTGTTAGGTGGAAGCCTCCATCACTCTCCGCCTCTCCGTGTCCACTCCAGGGGTGAGGCAGTGCAATTGCCTTACATACACCTGCACCGCAGTGTGGTGACAGGAAGGCCTGATTGGCAGTGACACGGCCATGTAGCACAGGGAGGGAGATGGAGGACCCAGGTGGTGTCAGAGCAGCTCCACACGGTGTTATTCCATCTATCCCGTTGGACCCCAGAAGCTGATGGGAGAATCTGTGTGTGCTTGTGGTCCCAGGTGTTCACACTGACATTTCCCCCCAGTGCGCTGTTGGGACATATTCCATACACTGTACAATGACACAGACGGCCCTGGATAAGACTCGATGCACCAGCCGGGGGAAAGGTGGCGTTGTACATGTGACAGACTGACAGATGTAGTTATCTGCTCAAGTGCAAGCTTCCAAAGAGCTGGTAGACAATAAATGACTGTTAGGTAGAATATAATTACAGTTTTGTGACCGTAAATGACTTTCGGAGAAGTCTTTCAAAGTCTGGTCAGATGCTACTGGCTGTGACTTAAAAACTGAAGTTGACATCAGGTCCTGTTCTGCTGCCTCATTATGGTAAATGTACTAGAGGTGATTGAGAAGTTTGAAGACTGCAGAAGTTTCTCAACACTACACCCAGTGTGTCAAAACATCACACATTCTCCAGAAGTACGGGTCTCAAGATGTACCATGAAATTCAATAAGGTATGTCTTCTATAATACATTCCAATTCTAAGGTAGAACTCTACTAGTGTATACTAAGGTATATCTAAAAAAAAAAAAGAAGTAGAGTAGAGTAGAGCCACTTAGGTGTCTGGTCTTGAGAAACTTTGATGTGATGTATTCCTCAACATTTATGGTCAAAACTTGTATTAAAGGTTAAAACAGCCGAGGCATTTGACATAATCTGGTTACTGTTTTGCTTTTATTCTGATACTATGGCTTCCGCTAACCAGAAGGTTGGAGAACATCTCTAGTTTATCTCTAGCATTGACGCTATGCAGTACGTCCAAAAGTTTTCACCCAATACTTGCCTGTGATAGTCCTGACACATGAAATTTAGAGTAATTATTGAATAAATCATTTGTACTTGTGAAAGTGGATATACGAGGTCTCTTAGATAATAAACCGACCCTTTTATTTTTTTTTTAACTATATGGATTTGAATGACATGCGATTACACCAATCATGCTTGAACCCTCGTGCGCATGCGTGAGTTTTTTCACGCGTGTCGGTGACGTCATTTCCCTGTGGGCAGGCCTTGAGTGAGATGTGGTCCCGCCCTCTCGGCTGAATTCCTTTGCTTCACGCGCTGCTCGAGACGGCGCGCGTTGCTTTATCAAAATTTTTTTCTGGACCTGTGAGGAATATCCGAGTGGACACTATTCGAGAAATTAAGCTGGTTTTCTGTGAAAAAGTTTAACGGCTGATGAGAGATTATGGGGTGTTTCTGTCGGTGTAAGGACTTCCCAAGGAGCGGGACGTCCTGCAGCGCTTCCAGGCGCTGTCGTCGGCCTGTTTCGAGCTGAAAAACATCCTAATTTAAGGCTTAATTCACCCAGGACATCGTGAGAGAACAGAGAAGATTCAGAAGAGGCTGGCATGAGGAGTTTATTCGGACATTCCATTGTTAAGGACATTTTTTTAATGAAAGACGTACGCGCAAATTCGCCGAGTCGTTTCCGTGACGACTCGGCAAATCTGTGTGCGCCGCGACAGGAAAAAACACCTCCGTGTTGAAAACCATTTGTAGAATTCAGGCGGCTTTTAATGGCTTTCAACAAGTGAGTAACTGAGAAATTGTTTAACAGCTTGGGCATGTTCCAACTTGCCCGTTAAGATTTCCAACGGAGGTGTTTTTCCTGCCGCGACCCCCCGCGGTCGGGTCCAGCCCGACATGCGACTCTGCCCGCACGTTCTTTATTACAAAATGACCGTTAACAATGGAATGTCCGAATAAACTCCTCATGCCGACTTCTTCTGAAAGTTCTCTGTTCTCTGACGACTTACTGCGTCAACAGAGCCTGAAATGTGGAAGTTTTCAACTTGAAACGGCGAGACGCTGCCGCCTCGAAGCGCAGATCGCCGTCAGGCGCCGTGGACCGTCCTTAAAGCGACACTACCAGACCAAAATCTCTCATCAGCCGTTAAAATTTTTACCGAAAACCAGCTGAATTTATTGAATGGTGTCCACTCAGTTGTGCCTTACAGTTTTGAAAAAATTTTTATCAAACAAAGCAACAGTCTCTGAGCCATTCCTAAACAATGAAAAAAAATCGACGAGCGGGTGGACGACTCCTCACTCAAAGACTGCCCACAGGCGAATGACGTAACCGACAGGCGTGAAAAAACTCTCGCATGCCCACGAGGGTTCAAGCATGTCTGATGTAATCACACGTGATTCAAATCCATATGGTTTTTGAAAAAAATAATAAGGTCGGATACTTTTCTAATAGACCTCGTATATGACATAGCACTGTGATGGATTGTCACCCTGACTGGTGTGTGACCCACTTCCTATCCACGGTGTGAGGGGTGATTGAGAAGTTTTGAGCCTGACCCAGAAAAAGTAGGGTGGAGTTCTCCATCTTTTGCATTCCAAGAAACCAACATATCTCAACATTACAGCCAGTGAGTCAAAATTTCACACATTCTTGAGAAATGTTGGTTTCTCAGAAAGCAAAAGATGGAGAACCACACCCTACTTTTTGTGGGTCAGGCTCAAAATTTCTCATTCATCCCTCATAGGCTGTGATAGGCTCCAGCTCCCTGGCAGTCTCAACAGTATGAGTTGAAGAAAGTAAATGCATAGACAAATGAGAGACGGGTGGCTCGAAGAAGGTGTTCCATGGATCTTCACCGAATGCATTTCTCAAAATATCTTCTAGTTCCTCTTACATTGTACAATAAACATTGTGATGTGTTTACGTAGAAAGCGTGAGTTTGCAGTTACGAAACGTTTTTGCCTGAAAGATGTCAAAATGTGAAAATACACAAATGCAACAAGCAGCCAATGTCATGACAGAAACCAGCACTCTTTGTGATGAAGAGGAGTGAAAGGTTCACAAGTAGAGTGAGCGCTTGGCCACCCTGTGGGGCTGCCCTTGTCAAGCCTGATGCACTGTGCGGATAAGTGATGGCAGTAAACTGGCAAGACATCACGTTTGTTTCGGTCATTGCGCACCTTTTTGATTACATTCATCTGCTGTGTGTCCATCTCCATCTTCTACTTCCTGCAATAATTTTAAACAAATAAGGCTGCAGATTTGCTGGATCATTTTGGATTTCCGTACTAAAGATCGCAAATGACCTCCTGTGTATTAGCATTCATTATTTTGAGGATTTAATTGACGAAAACGGCACTTTTAATTAAAGGCCATAAAGAACCCCTAAAACTGAATCAGCTGCATGCCATGAATATTTCCAAGTCATAATTCAGCCTTCTGCTGTAAATTGAAAGCCATATTCAAGATTAGCAAAGGAGAAGTTGAAACACTGCCATCATTGTAATTTCTTTGACTTTTATTCACACCAAGTCTATAATGTTGAGAATGTTGGGGTAGCATTGCAGACTATATGCAATATGGTCATGTTATTCTAAATAACTACAAATAAGATTTTGACACTGAATGTTTGAGGTTCAATGCATTAAGCCACAGTTTAACCAGATGTTCTATTGATTTAATAAGAAGTAAGTCCTATCTAGGTCCTGAGGCCTACTGGTGCTAACTCCTGATTTGGTAGCATGAATCAAATCAAATCAAAATCAAATCAAATCAATTTTATTTATATAGCACCAAATCACAACAAACAGTTGCCCCAAGGCACTTTATATTGTAAGGCAAGGCCATACAATAATTACGGAAAAACCCCAACAGTCAAAATGACCCCCTGTGAGCAAGCACTTGACGACAGTGGGAAGGAAAAACTCCCTTTTAACAGGAAGAAACCTCCAGCAGAACCAGGCTCAGGGAGGGGCAGTCTTCTGCTGGGACTGCTTGGGGCTGAGGGAGAGAACCAGGATAAAGACATGCTGTGGAGGGGAGCAGAGATCAATCACTAATGATTAAATGCAGAGTGGTGCATACAGAGCAAAAAGAGAAACAGTGCATCATGGGAACCCCCCAGCAGTCTAAGTCTATAGCAGCATAATTAAGGGATGGTTCAGGGTCACCTGATCCAGCCCTAACTATAAGCTTTATCAAAAAGGAAAGTTTTAAGCCTAATCTTAAAAGTAGAGAGGGTGTCTGTCTCCCTGATCTGAATTGGGAGCTGGTTCCACAGGAGAGGAGCCTGAAAGCTGAAGGCTCTGCCTCCCATTCTACTCTTACAAACCCTAGGAACTACAAGTAAGCCTGCAGTCTGAGAGCGAAGCACTCTATTGGGGTGATATGGTACTATGAGGTCCCTAAGATAAGATGGGACCTGATTATTCAAAACCTTATAAGTAAGAAGAAGAATTTTAAATTCTATTCTAGAATTAACAGGAAGCCAATGAAGAGAGGCCAATATGGGTGAGATATGCTCTCTCCTTCTAGTCCCTGTCAGTACTCTAGCTGCAGCATTTTGAATTAACTGAAGGCTTTTCAGGGAACTTTTAGGACAACCTGATAATAATGAATTACAATAGTCCAGCCTAGAGGAAATAAATGCATGAATTAGTTTTTCAGCATCACTCTGAGACAAGACCTTTCTAATTTTAGAGATATTGCGCAAATGCAAAAAAGCAGTCCTATATATTTGTTTAATATGCGCATTGAATGACATATCCTGATCAAAAATGACTCCACGATTTCTCACAGTATTACTAGAGGTCAGGGTAATGCCATCCAGAGTAAGCATCTGGTTAGACACCATGTTTCTAAGATTTGTGGGGCCAAGTACAATAACTTCAGTTTTATCTGAGTTTAAAAGCAGGAAATTAGAGGTCATCCATGTCTTCATGTCTGTAAGACAATCCTGCAGTTTAGCTAATTGGTGTGTGTCCTCTGGCTTCATGGATAGATAAAGCTGGGTATCATCTGCGTAACAATGAAAATTTAAGCAATGCTGTCTAATAATACTGCCTAAGGGAAGCATGTATAAAGTGAATAAAATTGGTCCTAGCACAGAACCTTGTGGAACTCCATAATTAACCTTAGTCTGTGAAGAAGATTCCATATTTACATGAACAAATTGTAATCTATTAGATAAATATGATTCAAACCACCGCAGCGCAGTGCCTTTAATACCTATGGCATGCTCTAATCTCTGTAATAAAATTTTATGGTCAACAGTATCAAAAGCAGCACTGAGGTCTAACAGAACAAGCACAGAGATGAGTCCACTGTCTGAGGCCATAAGAAGATCATTTGTAACCTTCACTAATGCCGTTTCTGTACTATGATGAATTCTAAAACCTGACTGAAACACTTCAAATAGACCATTCCTCTGCAGATGATCAGTTAGCTGTTTTACAACTACTACTTTACTTACTACTACTTTACCTACTACTACTTTCAAGAATTTTTGAGAGAAAAGGAAGGTTGGAGATTGGCCTATAATTAGCTAAGATAGCTGGGTCAAGTGATGGCTTTTTAAGTAATGGTTTAATTACTGCCACCTTAAAAGCCTGTGGTACATATCCATCTAATAAAGATAGACTGATCATATTTAAGATCGAAGCATTAATTAATGGTAGGGCTTCCTTGAGCAGCCTGGTAGGAATGGGGTCTAATAGACATGTTGATGGTTTGGAGGAAGTAACTAATGAAAATAACTCAGAACAATCGGAGAGAAAGAGTCTAACCAAATACCGGCATCACTGAAAACAGCCAACGATAACAATATGTCTTTGGGATGGTTATGAGTATTTTTTTCTCTAATAGTTAAAATGTTATTAGCAAAGAAAGTCATGAAGTCATTACTAGTTAAAGTTAAAGGAATACTCGGCTCAATAGAGCTCTGACTCTTTGTCAGCCTGGCTGTTGTGTGGGCCGCTGAAGAGGAGGTACTACTGGCCCAACACCACAAGATGGCGCCCTGCTTGAAGTGCGGGCTTCAAGCACGAGAGGGCGTCGGAGCGACCGGGAGTGACAGCTGTCACTCATCATCCGTACCAGCTGTCACTCATCCACTACTCATCACCACCACCATAAAGGCCGGACTGCAACTCCACCTCCCCGCCGAGAAATCAGCTACCATTCCGGTAATTTCTCTGCTAAGCTTAACTGTGACTAATAGTCTGATCTCATTTGCAGCCGTTATCCTGTGACGGTGTCCTTATCTGCGGTATTGGCGTTTGGTGTGGACTGTGACGGCTTCGCCTCACACCCCCAAACCAGATAAGTGGTTAAACAGGAGCTGCACGAGTGTGTGATTTTCCCTCCTAACTGTATACAGACTGTGGGATTACTGAGTGTGCGAACTCACACTCATCAGGACTGTCTCTGTTCTCTGCCAGCAGTACCGGGTCTGACTGCTGAAGACAGCGGCCACCTGGGGCACAGGGCTTGGCAGCTCCGGTGTTCTTCAGCTCCGTTGGTGGTGGAAGCTGTGTGGGATCCGGCTCTTCTCTCGCCAGGCGTCTTCTATCGTCGAGCCTGCCCACACGTCACCTGGTGTATAATTGACATTCCACCATATTGTTAATGTCTGTACGTCGTTGTGCGATTCACAACATTAAATTGTTACTTTTGGCTTATCCATTGTCCGTTCATTAACGCCCCCTGTTGTGGGTCCGTGTCACGACACTTTCACAACACTGGCTACAGTGCTGAAAAGAAACCTGGGGTTGTTCTTATTTTCTTCAATTAGTGATGAGTAGTAAGATGTCCTAGCTTTACGGAGGGCTTTTTTATAGAGCAACAAACTCTTTTTCCAGGCTAAGTGAAGATCTTCTAAATTAGTGAGACGCCATTTCCTCTCCAATTTATGGGTTATCTGCTTTAAGCTGCGAGTTTGTGAGTTATACCACGGAGTCAGGCACTTCTGATTTAAGGCTCTCTTTTTCAGAGGAGCTACAGCATCCAAAGTTGTCTTCAATGTGGATGTAAAACTATTGACGAGATACTCTATCTCACTCACAGAGTTTAGGTAGCTACTCTGCACTGTGTTGGTATATGGCATTAGAGAACATAAAGAAGGAATCATATCCTTAAACCTAGTTACAGCGCTTTCTGAAAGACTTCTAGTGTAATGAAACTTATTCCCCACTGCTGGGTAGACCATCAGAGTAAATGTAAATGTTATTAAGAAATGATCAGACAGAAGGGAGTTTTCAGAGAATACTGTTAAGTCTTCTATTTCCATACCATAAGTCAGAACAAGATCTAAGATATGATTAAAGTGGTGGGTGGACTCATTTACATTTTTGTGTGGATGTTAATATCGCCCACTATAATTATCTTATCTGAGCTAAGCACTAAGTCAGACAAAAGGTCTGAAAATTCACAGAGAAACTCACAGTAACGACCAGGTGGACAATAGATAATAACAAATAAAACTGGTTTTATTTAACTGGTTTATCTAGCATGAAGTTGATGAGAGTTCGTGACTCCCCATGGATGGGACACCAGTCTATCACAGGTTACTTCCCCAGCTACCTAGTTACAGTTGGGTGGACTGGAACAGTGCAGATGAAGTGATTTCTCCAAGGACACGGATGGGTAGTGCGATCAGAAATTCAATACAAGTCTACATATTAGCAAATGTATATTCATGACACATTTTGTATGATGTCACACAAAAATTCTCCCTAGTCGTCTTCTCCTTTGTTGCTCGGTTTGGCCACAGCAGATCTTATATGGATCTGCATGTTAATTTGATGTTTGTGTTTTTTTTTATTATGAGGTTGGATGTCTTTCCTGGTGCAACTCCACATTACATGGAAAATGGGCACCAGTGGTCTTGAACCAAGAATTTTCTGTTTTGGAAGCAAGTGCACTGAGTGTGATATTTCATGCATATTCCTATGAATTTCTGCATATTTCATATTTACCATTCAAAAATGCACCTTTGGGGTTTGATTAGATAACAATAAGGTAAATTTTCCCTGTGTTTTTTTTTTAAGGAAAATTTACCATATTGTTTCCAGTGATATCATCAAAGCCTGCCAACTGGCGACCAATAGGAGGGATATGTTTGAATTATAATGCATTACTTTCCTTATCTCACTGAGCTACCACCTCTGTGACCAGTGTTGTCAAAGTAACTTTGAAAAGTTACTTTTTTAGTTGCTTTATACAGTTACTTTATGCAATTACTTTATTAGAATCTGATGAAAACTTAATGTAACTAGTAATCTAACTTGGTTAAATTTAAGATTGAGCAATCAACAAATTAACTAATCAGCAATGTAACTAATAGTTATTTTTCTGAGGACTAAATCTTTAAAAATAACCAAGTTAGATTATGAGTTACTTTATTAATTACATTCAGCAGCTGCCAAAGAAGTAACTGTATAAAGTAATTGTAAAATATAACTGTATAAATTAACTAATGATGTAACTTTTCAAAGTTACTTTGGCAACACTGTCTGTGACACATTCAGAAGAGGAAAAATTCTGCCACTATGATGGTACCATGACAAGATTGAAACATTTTCAGCTTTTTCTGCAACAACAAATAAATAGCATCACAAACAATTGAATTTTTAATCTAAAATCCTAGACATATTTCCCTATTTTACTATTACTCGTACATTGCACAAAATACTAAAACTGTCTTGTATTTTTATAATATGTAAATTGTCACTGTAGGTTTTTCTACCTGCTGTCTACGAGGCATTAGGAAAATCCCAAACCTTCATGACAAATAATTCTAGCATTGCTGGTCTCAAACATTGCCTAGCTTTGGAAAGAATCGACAATGGATGATGCTTGTAAATGAATGTAACCCTATGAATAAGACCCTATTCATAGGAATAATACAGTGCAGGATTGTTTCTTTTGTACCTTACCTTCTGACTGTTGTCACATTCCTAAGAATACACTGCACATATGTGGAGTAGCTTCACAGACCTTGTGTATTGCACTTCATGTTTCTCGGGTCACCAACAAATAGGATCCATCACACAATAATACCTATACACGTAATTGCCTTTCTTCAGGCTATAAGGCCCTGAGGTCCTCTTGTCCACCAAAAGCTCTGCTCATAAACTCCTGATTCTAAAATCTGATATTGAGGAGGCCCTGCTATTGTTGCCCATACCAAAGCCCGGCTGATACTGTGTTAACACTGGGGCTAAATCTTATGTTCTTCACATTGGGTCTCATAATTCAGTTAGCTTTTGAAAAACACAAGATTGTTTTTGCAACGCTCAGAGATGACTGTGTGTTTTAAGGGAAAGCCACAAATTGCGACACAAACAACTTGTGAATAAGTTTTACAAATACACAGCGAGTTTCATACAACTGTATTTCTACCACTATTACCCACACCATTTGGTCACCTTCTCTCCGGGTGCTTCCAATTATCAACAGAAATGATGCTTTGGGCCATCTGCTACCACTGCGGTGCTCACTTATCTTTGCTGTATCGACCATCAAGATGTATCAACCACAGAGGAGGAACTACAAACAATAAAGACAATTTAACAGTAATGCTCAGTGTAATTTTTACAATCAGACAGTGTGGTTTGTCATTTCTTATTTGATTGTGCCTCAGTAAACAACATTACGCCCTTTGCTTATGTTCTTTTGTTGCCTTTGGCTATATGCCAATGCACCCAACAAATCAGGCCTGATTTATAATGCATTTGCCCGGCCTATTGCATTGGACAGAGGAAGATCTGATTATTCAGGTGTATGTGCACATTCACTATGAGCCATCACACAGTATCAGATGTGTTCTCATCAACCTATTACCTGTCATGGTACATGATTTGTTGCAGAATTGTACACAATTCTTTTTCCAGACCAAGTTGATATTAATTAGAACAGTTGGACGGGCAGGCTGTTTAGAGGTACGATGGAATTCATGCACAATCTCAGATCTAAATGCATACCTGAGAAACTGTCTATTCCTTTGGTGGGGGGTGGGGGGGGGGGTGTAGGAGTGATGATTAATAGAGAAAAATGTTAACATCAAAGTTTTGTCAGAGTGACTTTGCGTGAATACCATGGGTGTAATACTTAAATATGCACTGTAAGTTGATTTTTAAGTCAAAAATGTGACTACATCAATCCACTGACCTCTGTACAGATCTTTAATGAACGATGAACCAGTCAATGGCTCAATGTTTAACATTATAATCTGCTGAGTTAAGCTGTTGCTACTTCTTTCTTGTCAAACTCTCATAAAAGTTCAAAGGTCAGCATTAGGCTCTTGCGAGACTGATGACAGGGATGCTATGATTTTAAGGTAAGAATAAAATCAACATGCCTGAGAGTTGTTTAACAGGTAAATGTATCCATTTGAACCTTACATTCAGTTGATAATTTGTTAATATTGTCAGACCTGTCAGAATGGGAATGTTGGTATTCTTCTTCTTCTTCAAATAGATTCCGGCAGGCTATACGCTGGCATAGCATAATGCTGCCCCCCACAGGTAATAGGTAAATACTTTATCTCCTGTAACTCTCAACAGAGGTTGGTGGAATGGAGGAACTTAATCACAGCTTTATCCACTAAATGCGAGTAACTGCCCTCAGAAAAAATTGACCTAAAAGAAAACTCAGTCAATCCACAGTCTGACAAATCTTTAAACAATTTCCGCCTATCACTAGAATACATAGGACAGCACATTAAAACATGATGAACACTTTCCAACTGACCACACTGACACAACCCATCTGGATGTTTTCCAATCACTTTTAAATAAGCTGCCAACCCACAATGCCCAGTCTCAATCTAATCAATTTGACTTGATCCTTACGACAGGATGAGGAGAGGAGTCTCTTATTTTTAATCGAAGGCTGACACATAAAATAGTGCCGCCCTACCGACTCACTCTCCCACTGCTTTTGCCACTTCTGATCACTCAACTCTTTAAAATACTATAACAATCAACCTTTCCCAAAGGGATATTAGCATCAACTTTATTTTTCAGAAGGGACTCTTTGGCCAATGAATCTGCAATCTCATTACCTAAAATACCAGAGTGCCCAGGAATCCAAGTGAAGGTTACACAACAGCCAGCTGACTCAACGCGATGGAGGCAAGACAGAATCTCTAGCACGAGGTCAGGACGAGCTCCTCCCGAGGCTCCGCCCATCAAAGCTTACAATGCAGCTGCAGAATCAGAATAAATATGACACTCAGAAGGTCTGTTACTTTGTACCCACTCTAACGCCCACCATATGGCTGACAGTTCCGTTGAACATACAGAAGAGCAATTAGTAACACGGGTACTCTGCCTTATCTGATTATTCATAACATAAACCCCAAAGCCTGCCCTACCAGAGCTTGGATCCCTAGACCCATCTGTAAAAATGTGGCACATACTAACTGTATTCTGAGATATAAATCGATTTACTAAATTGCTGGCTACAGTCTTATTCAGCCCCAGAAGGAATGTTGGTATTTATGCCAAGCTAACAGGTTAAACACAGCTGGATTCTTCTTTTGGGCTTGTTCTAAGTTGTGGTGTCTAATACTTGTATGTGGTGGTGCCCCCGGTGGTGGGGAAACAAAAGTGCTATTTGTAAAAATGTGAAGAAGGTCCCTGTTTTTTTTTTTTGTTTGTTTGTTTTCTTTTTTGCCCATGACATTTATTACGAAATACTACGCAAGGGCAGCTTTAGCTTATTCTAATTTGTCATGGAAAATGAATTTCTACATTAAACAAAGAATTGTATCAGATTGCATCACACCATATCCAGTCACACTGAATAAAATTGTTCAATAATAAAAAAAATAAACAAATATTGTCCCAAAATCATACAGTATGTATTGTATTGTATTGTATTGTTTAATAAGAGAAAGATGAACACCCCTAATGATCACAAAATCATAGATCTGAGCTAAATTGTCTGAAAAATCTGAAAAACCCTAACTATAAACTAAACTATAAAAAAAATCTAATGTCCTAATATACTGTCTGTATGTCACATTATGAGCAAAATGCAAAGTGTTGTAATAAAAATACTCCTGACATTATAAGCTTCATTAATAAATGCAGGAGGAGATAGATATGAAAGCAGATGGTAAAGTTACAAACAGGAACATTCAATGAAAGGCAAGTACTCATAGTGCTAATGTGAGAAGCAAACACTACTTTTGGCTGGCTACTTTTGGCTAACCCTAACCCACAGCAGATGCAAGGTAGACCTACGTGTTGGTTTGGTACAAATTTGCCCTTCTTGACACAACTCCATATCACTCAATAAACTGACTCATTGGATTGGATTTTCATCTAATAAATATATGTAGTCCCAACTAAATTATATAAAATTATCTTGCATGGATGTGCTTTATTTGAGTTGGGGCTACATATATTTAGATTGAAATCCTGGTCAGAATTTAGTTGAGTTCATCCGATGAGTCTTTTTTTTTTTTTTTTTTTAGTGTATTGGAGAATGGGCAGGGGTGGGTTTGAACTGGGAACTTTCCATGCTGGAGGCAAGTACACTTAACCGCTTTACCACCACCCCGACCTGTGTAACAATATATTTCTAATAAGATAATATATCATTAAAAAATAAACATTTCATTTTAGAGTTAAATATAATATGATTGTTAACAATATTGCAGCTTGACCATATTACAAAAACTGCTTTAAATCGCCCTGTATCTTATTATGAGGCATTATCACACAAAGTGAATCCAAGCATAATTGTTTTTTTTTTTTTTAACTCAGTGTACTAGAGAATTGGGAATAAAAAACAAAACAGTGCCTTACAGATAATTAGGCCAATTCACTTTATATATACAGTGAGCACTATCACCATATGGCCTTTGCACTTTGTAGGAGCTATGAAGGGTGTTTACATGGTCCATCCTCTTTGAGAAGGACAGACCTTGTTTGTGTTTTTGTTCATCCTTTGCTTTTAAAATCACAGCAAATGACAAGGGAGTTAATTTTGAAACGTGTTTGAGCTCAGCATGAAAGAAATCTCTGGTAATTAGAACATAGTGACGAATGATTATCAGCATCATCCCTTCATCTGGTTTAATGAAACAAACATGAATAATTATGACCTCTGTATATCCCAGTTGAACAGGATTTTTGTATATTTTGAAATTTCAATGTGGGTGGCATTGTAAGGCACGGCAAGGTTTTGCTGAATTGAATTAATGAGAACACGGTGTATATTTGCCCTTAACCTAAAACGGGGGAATGTAATATCGAAGCCGCACGCCATCCTCGTTCTTGTATACGCTAAGTACATTTGAAATGATGAAAAGCAATGCTTAGTTTGGTCAAAATGCATCAACCAAATAATCAAACCAGATATGAAAAAGTAGGTAACCACAGAATGTTAATCAGCACAAATTCAAATTAGATAGAAAATATCTGCCTGCTGGTAACGTATCATTCAGGCGAACACTCCGAGGCAAATAAGAGGTAAACAGATCCATACAAAGCTTATAGAGTGACACGCGGAGAGATTCATGCACTCAAAAATCATTGCTAATTATTTCAAGTAACACACTGATCAATCCTTCATAACATAACATCATTCCCCATGTTGGTTCTCTGCTACAATCTGATTCTGGTAATGTTTTTAAGGCTCTCGTGCCTTAAGGTTTTCTATTGGATTTATGGATTTTACTGCAGAGAAAAAGAATAGCAGTCTAATTCTGTCCATAAGGAGTTTATCATAACCCATCTGATTAGATTGGCAAATTATTCAATAAAATGCTTGTTAAAAGTAATCTAATAAGACACTGTGCAATGTTACCCAATGATCCAAAGTAGCTGGACTCTACGGTATTCATTCAGGCCGCATACGTTATAGAATGTTATTCTCTTTGAATGATATATGGCTTTAAATATCGCCAGAAACGACTCCTCCTTTTGCATTTTCATGAGATTTTTCAAGACAAGAGCAGGTAGGGGTGTGAGCAGCTCTTCAAAATGTGCTCTTGTGCACATTTACAAACCCGGGAGTTTCTCGCGGCCTGGATTTCTCTGAGGTGAAAGGTTCCAAATCCCTCTTTAGATGGGTTGATCTCCTCAGGCCCATTATGCCCCTTCACTGTGACAGACTCGAAGCTCAGAGGCAGTCTGCGCAGAACAAGATAAAAGAGGAATTAAAGTGGAAAACCAAACTCAACCTCAGCATTTGTATAACTTACCTTATCTTACACCTGAGCATTAGGACAATTCAGTTTGCATTCCCCGCTTAATGCTGTGTTTCCCATCACTCGTCAAACTACTTGGATAAATCCTTTCACTTAAATACCAGGGTTTGCAGACAAAGTTTTGGTACAGCTATAACACACTGAAGTGGAAATTCTACTATTCAAGTTCTAATGTTGTGTCACTGCTTGTATTATGCTGTTATTCATCATTAATTCAGCTTTTATATATTTATAGCAGGAATTTAGCCATTTCCAGAAACTTTATTGAATGGGGTGGGCTTCAAATCACATTTCTTACATAAATAATATATAAATAAACTTTTGTGATACTCATGTTAGTAAATCAGCGATGAGATATGACAGTGACTTGTTTCAACCACTTTCTGAAAGTAAAGATTCTTAAATGTACTTTCCATGCGGAGACATGCGGAGTATTGGAAGCCTGTCCTCTATTTCTTTGATCTGTACCTATGATTTACTTATCATGCGATACAGTGTGAGACAGGTGATAATGACATCACAAAACAGAACAAGCCCATGTCAAGAACACTGAAAAGGGAATAGTTGAACCAACTTAAAAAAAAGCATTACAATGGTAAAACCTGAATGAATTAAGTTGTTTGAACTTAAGTTAGCAAGTTAGATCAACTCTAACTTACAAACTTATATTCAAACAACTTAAATCATTCAGGTTTTTCTCATTGTAACTCTTTTTTTTTAGGTTGGTTCAACTATTCTCTTTTTTCAGTAAAGAGACTATATGAAAGTCACAATACCGCCTGACTTCATATCAAATAATGAGTTTTGTCCTTTAGTTTTTCTTCATCTGTATATTCAGAATTTTCACCAACATTCCATATGAAATCAGTGATGAGATATGACAGTGACTTGTTTCAACCACTTTCTGAAAGTACAGCTTCTTAACTATAGTTTCCATCTTTCCCCCAGACAATCCTTCACTCAGCTACTCCTATAGGCCAGAGAAGATCACATGGTCCTGCAAGATAGCGTGTCTCGCTCTGTACTTACAATGGCTGTAGCGCATGTCAATCTTGGATTCTCTGTACAGGATTTTATCAGACATCAGAATTTCCACTACTGATTAATTTTAGTTAAACAATTAATTTGAAAATACATACAGCAGACATTCATAAGTGATTTTTATTTTTCAACAAATAACTTCTTTTGCAGTGTTTTAGCTTCCTGCTGGGCATCTCCCATGCATGGTACATATTTTATTTTTTGGACCTTTATTATACATCAATCTGAACTCTCTTTCATATCTTACACTATGTTTGTGAACCATTGACTTTGGTAAACCCATTTCTAACACCAAAACAGTCCCCTGCTAGAGCTGTTGCCCCCGCGACCCGATCTCGGATAAGCGGTTGAAGATGAGTGATGAGTGAGTGATATTTTTAACATTAGAGTCAAATGATATCTTATGTTTAACACAAATATATGTCTTACATTCATAACATTTAGTATGTTCTGAGCATATTGATACACAACACATGGGCATTATGCTGTATACAAGTACATTAAAAGAAAAATGACTGAATGCATGCTAAAATGATCCAGATGCACCAGCACATCCATGGACCCCAGAGGTTTTAAATACTCAAGCAGAAGTGATGTGACAGGCAGCACTTGTCACCCAGTTGGCATTCAGACTTGGAAAGTTTAAATTTTTATGCCGGTAATTAAGTGCTTGATTAAATACCAAGCATTATGATACATTATTTTGCCTGCATTTAGTTGGAGGCTCTTAACAGGATTAGTCTCACAGCAAAAACAGATTTTCACATGTCGCACATTAAGGTTGACTCACTTCAAAGAGACAGAAGAACTAGAGACCAGTCTGTACTAGTTTATTTATATTGTATTGTTCTATAGTGTATGCAAGCCTCTGTGGTGCTGTAGAAATGGGTCAACTTGCATCCATTCAACATTCTGCAGTGTTGAAATGGACTCAGCCAGTTTGTTTAGCCGTGTATTGTTGTGTTATTTTATTAATAGGGTTTTGTGGAAATGCTATATAGCGGTGTGTGTTATGGAGTATTGTTAAAGTGCCTTGACACTTACACAAATTTGGTCCCCGCAGTGGCACGTAATTTAACGTGCTGAATAAACTCATTGTAAACTGTCTGTGAACTGTGCGCTGCTGAGTTGCAGTGCACAAAGAAGATTTTGAAATGCCACTTGCATGAACTAGCTGTGAACATTGCGCAACCTATTTTCAAACACTGCGTGTCAATGCATGTCACTGCGTGCACAGTTTATGAAGAGTTTACTCATTAGCATGCAAGATTCCATGCCAATGTGGGGATAAAATTCATACAAGTGTCAAGGTGTGTGCCTTTAATGACACGTATTAGCATGACAAATTGCGTGGCAGTGTGGAAAATTCGTGCGTCGTTGTTTAGGCTGTTGAAGATAAGCATGGTTATCATGAGGATTGCTTGTAATGCATGACAATAAAAATGTGCATGCTACAAAATTTCAGAAATAATGGGTTTGTCCGATTTCTAAACTTAAAGTTGATTTTTGAGTATACAAGAATGTTGAATGCATGGATGTACTTGTCAGCACTATAATGTTGGAACTCACTGAATGCTATTAAGTGTAGGTGTGATTACTGACTCCAGCTCAAATCTGTCCAAGGACATTTCAACCCTAAAGAGTCAATTCAAGATAATAAAATATGCATTTTAGTAAGTGTTATTAATGTATTTTTACAATTTTGCTAATTAGTGCAGCAGATACACGAAACAATCCTTCAAATGGTGATGTAAGCACCAAATTCAGCACAAATACTCCTTAGACATTACTCTTTTGAAAAAACAAAACAAAACAAAACAGAGTAGCCACTTGAATTTTCAATAAGCAGCCGGGGAGGGGTCAATTTAAGAATTACACAGGGGTCAAAATTTTAAAATGCTCCAATCACATTGAAAACTATACCACATTATTTATCTGATCATAAAGATTCCAAAAAGGTATAGTTTGGACTATCTATGAATGAATGTTATGGAGTTATGGGGTAAAAACAGCAAGAATGGTGACAAAGGTCAATTTTAGTTTGTACAGGAGTCAAAAGTTAAAGTTACTCCAATTTTCTTAAAAAAAAACTGGTGAAAATTATTGGTTGAGCTAATAGGATTAATAAATGAAATAGTTTTGACTGTGTTGAGTGCTTGGTCTCCAAAATAAAGGTCATACAATGTCCACATCCATTGGATTCGAGTATGACATGTGCCATATGTTATCCCATAACATGATAACTAAGCATGATACATGGTGAAAACTATTCCTTTTGAAACCCTAATAACTCAACCAATAATTTGCATTGCCTTTTACTAAAATTGTAGCAACTTTAACTTTTGAACCCCGTACAAACTGAAATTGACCTTTGTCACCATTCTTGCTGTTTTTACCCCTTAACTCCATAACATTTAGTCATAGATAGTTGAAACTATACCTTTCAAGGTTCATACAAAACTATACCATTCAGGTTCATACAAATAATGTGGTAGAGTTTTCAAAATGATAGGACCATTTTTAAATTTGACCCCTGTGTAATTCTTCAGTTGACCCCTCCCTGGCCACCTATTGAAAATTCAAGTGGCTACTGTGTTTTTTCAAAAGAGTAACATCTAAGGAGTATTTGTGCTGAATTTGGTGCTTGCATCACTATTTGAAGGATTCCTCTGTAATATTCTGTTATCTGCTGCACTAAACATAAATTTATATGTTATCTCATTGTGGAGTGACTGGTTCGTGAGCACTTCTAGACCCCATTCAGTGATGGTGGACAGCTCCCCATGGTGGCACTGGCACACTTGTGAGACATGCGGAGTATTAGAAGTCGGTCCTCTATTTCTTTGATCTGTACCTATGATTTACTTATTATGTGATACAGTGTGAGACAGGTGATAATGACATCACAAAACAGAACAAGCCCATGTCAGGAACACTGACAAAGAGAATAGTTGAACCAACTTTAAAAAAGCATTACAATGGTAAAACCTGAATGAATTAAGTTGTTTGAACTTAAGTTAGTAAGTTAGCTCAACTCTAACTTACAATAGCTGAATAGTTGAACCAACTTAAAAAAAGCATTACAGTGGTAAAACCTGAATGAATTAAGTTGTTTGAACTTAAGTTAGCAAGTTAGATCAACTCTAACTTACAAACGTAAGTTCAAACAACTTAAAAACTTAAATCATTCAGGTTTTTCTCATTGTAACTCTTTTTAATGTTGGTTCAACTATTCTTTTTTCAGTGAAGAGACTATATGAAAGTCACAATACCCCCTGACTTCATATCAAATAATTACTTTTGTCCTTTAGTTTTTCTTCATCTGTATTTTCAGAATTTCCACCAACATTTCTTATGAACAGAGAAAATTGTTTTCTGCTACCCAACATAAAAGTTGAATCAGCAACCTCCAACAAGCAATCTGTTGTGTGTTGGGAGGGTTTGGCTGGACAAGGTTGGGTTGTTTTGTGTTTATTTTCCTTCCCAGGTGATTTGGGGCTGTTCTCTGAGGAAAATGTGCTGCAGAAGAGTCTCTCTCCTCTGTTACGATGATTGGTTGCACCTGTTGCATTCTCGTGCGGCTCTCTATCAGGACAATCCACGACACCTGTGATGTTCACGTGCAGATCTGAGGACTTCCAGCTGGTACCAATGTAGTGATGAAGAACTACATTTAAACCAGCAGTGAATTGGATAAGATTGCCGGAGAATACGACCTTGTGACGACCGTGTGGGGACGCTGAGGGCCGTTTCAGAGTCTGACATCGCGCCTGTGAAGGAGGACGAGGGTGAGAGGCAAACGTTGTCAGCACACGACAGAGGTGAATATTCTGAAAGGTTTATCCGTGAATGTAAATTGGCGTTTATACGCAGCTATAAGTAATTATTGGTGGAAATTGTTTGGCGTGCTCCTCACGGCAGTGGCATGCGGATTAATGATCCTCCACTAGCTGTGAGCAGCAGCCTCTTTGAACTAAGTTTTGAAACCAGACCTAAACGTGTAGCTGATAAGTTTGCCTCTAAACAATATTTCGTAGTAATAAGTGTTGAATAATCTCATCTCTGTTCCTCCTTCGCAGAGTACAGTCTGGGAAAGTCACCTGCGGGGGGGTCCTGAACGTTCGGACTCCGACTGTTGAACGCCTTTTCACCTCACCAGAACTATAATTATTTAGTATTTCGTGTATAGCACAAAGGGAGAAAAATAATGTGTTTTCTTTTGGAACTGCTTCTGATTATTTCATGCTGGGTTCAGTCAGATACTGGACCGCTCCTCAATCCGCGTCTAATCCATAACAGAATTCTCCGGCCTTACCAATATGGACCTCTAGCTCCTCTAGTGGACGAGCCAATGCAACTTGGAAGGGTCAGAACAGCCATATTGCCCCGGTCAAACGAGCGTCAGGAGACAGCATCATAACATGGCTCCAGGTGTTTTATGGACATTTTTGTGGGATATAAATGGGAGTTTTTGTAAACCAGGTTTTGTGTATAGCACTTGAGGTAGTTCTGGTGGGGTGAACAGGCTGGCTGGTCGGAGTTTGTTTGGACTCAGGTAAGCGTGTGTTTTTTTATTGTTTATAGTTATTTAATTTTGTTAGCAGAATGGGTCGTTTTATTTTGTTGGTTTTTATTTCCCTGTCCCCTAACCCCAGCCTCACACACTTATGACCGTTCGTCTTTGGTGTTGTGGGGTGGTGCAGGTTGGTTGCTGGGCATTCCCATGAGGACCTCTGCACCTGGGGGGGGGGGGGTCCAGGGCTCTTTTCTTAGATTTGGTTGTTTCCCGGTTCCTCTCCAGCCTCAGCGTGCCTCTGACCGTTCGCCATTGGCATTGCTGAGGTGTCGGGCAGTGGGGATATACTCCAGTCGGAGCGGTGGGGCCGATCAGTGCCGTACGCCTTTTCCGCTGCCCACCCCTCCCGGTAGGCTGGAGTATAGTCGGGGGGTTGGCACCGGCTGTCTTGCCGGTTTTCCGCTGCCCTTGGGGGTGGAGCTGGGTTGCGTTTTTCCTATTGGCTTCTCCAGCTTAGTAGTCCTGTGCCGATTGCCACGCCGTGTTTCCCGACGGACCTGGAGGGTCTTTCGGGGTGCTGGGGAGGTCAATGGGGCTTTCTGTGGTTTTTGTTTGCTCCTGGGGTGGTTTTTGGAAATCCCTGGGGGTTTGGGGTTTTTGTTTCCTCCTGTTTCCCCCCAGGGTTTGATGGGATGGTCCTCTGGGTCCACATGCATGCACCTAGGGCTACACTTGAGGTTGCAAGTGTACTAGGCAGAAGCCCAGGTTTAATAACTCCCAGATCCACTTAATGTCCAGTCTAGTTTAATCAATTCTTACTTGCTCATGGCTGTGCTGTCCAGTCCACTTCCCTGGTAAGACAATGAGTATCTCATTACAGTATATGCTAAGAGTGCTGAGGGCCACAGCTAAGTCCCCACAGAGAAAGCTGAGATTGACTGTTGGGAAGCCTGGAACACAACTCACCCCCTGAAGCAGTTGATCACGACACAAATGACAAATAATTGACTGGATGATGGATGATGAGATTAGATTTATGGGTTTAAACAAGGTCAAACATCTCGCTTCCACCTGCTAAACCACAACACAGCTCCGAACGATGGAATCAGAATTATGGTTATGTGCTTGATAATTCTCAGGTTGCGGCCTTGGTAAGGTTGTTAAGGACTAGTGTGATATCCAATAAGCTTAACAGCTGAGCCTACTGGGTCAACACACAAGGTCGAAGAAACAGGGAGAGAGATCCATGAACTGCTGCTTGGTTTGAAGCAAAGTGAGTGGTTAGTGTTAGATTTTTTTTTTCATGCTGCAGTTTTACAAAGAATATTACGTAGAGTAATTGAAAGACTACTGATATACAATATGTGAGGTGAACTGAATGAAAAGAATTTTCATTGACTTGGAAATGTAGCTTTCTCTTAAAGTCTCTAGAGCCAGCTGGCTGTAAAAGAAATTATTTAGATTTGTTATAATAATAAGAGTGTGTACTTACAGTATATAATGAATTATTTTGTATACATTATTTTATACAATTATTATATTATTATTATACAATAATTTTGTAAACATTTTTATTTTTCCACATTTTTGTTATTTTGCAATCTTATATTTTATCACATTTTAGCAATTAAATAATACTAAAATTTTACTAATGGAAATACTGGAGAACATACTTCATAGCTACAGTACAATTAACTGCACAGTTATTCTTATTATCACAGCTATTTGCACAGTTATCATGAGCAGGCAAATTAACTGTAGAGACCAAATCCTATTTATATACCGTGTTGTAAACATGTTTATTACTGCTGTTAAGCTGGGCATTCTAACATGGATTTCTATGGGGATTTAGATTCTTTTAGAACCAGCTTCAAGTTGCCATTCATTTCTGTGTTGCTTCATTTTTATTATCAGAGGTTGCAGCTTGCCAAGAACACAACTAAGTAGCATGACCAGGAAACAAACCCAGGTCTACAAATTGGTAGCCCATGCAGCTCGTTTATCATGGCACATCCAGCTGGCAGCAGGCCCTAGGGAAGACCAACCTCCCAGGTGGCTTAACAACACCTATGAGTTCCTCAGGAGGAGTTAGAGGGCCTGGATGAGGATGGGGAAGTGCGGGTTGAGCTGCTCAATCTGCTTCCACCATGACCCAGACGTAGATATGTGTCAGAAAATCAATAATAGTAATGATAATAATAATGAATCAATAACAACAATAATAGTAATAATAATAATAATAATTGCTATTATTATTAATATTATTACTTACATGGAAGATTTTGCTGGTGGCCAGGCAGACAAGACAGAGGACAGTAATTTCTCTTGACAAGTACAACTTACAGTTGTAAATAATAATAATAATGATGATAACTGGAAAGTTGGTAGATATTATATGCAGCTTTGAAACCTGCACACTAGAATAATTGCTTTTTTTTTTTTTTTTGTCTTTTTTATCCTGCTGCTATACATTTATAGTCTATAAGACCAATATTGAAACAAGCAATTCAAACTGTCGGCATTTTGTGAATAAATATGAGATTCAATCATATGCTTTTTATTATAGGGCTGCATTTGAAATTTGAGGCAATGCTTCTATTTTATTTATTTATAAAGCTAATTTTCCCCACTGATTTGAATCCTTCACTTAAATTGTCCAGTGTTTACCATAAATCCCATCCATCTTATTAGATCAATCATATGGTCGTGAACTCTACACTTCAATCTCTCTCTCACACACACGGTGTATTTTTCTCTTGACTAAATGGAGCTTGCCCTGCTGTTTACTTTGCTGTTAACTCACAAAGAATAAATGACCCACTTTAGAGGTTTCCAAGTTCACTACCAGTGTGAAAAAAGCAAGAGAAGTTTACTATTTATAGAAGGTAAGCAGTTAACTTTTATATGCACTTTGGTAGTTTTTGCCCATCTCATCTTCTTCAGCCTCCATGGCTCGAGGACAAGGGGGCTGTTAACTGTTGAGAGCCAATAAAATTGTTATTGCTGCTATCTTTAACATGCTGCGAATGAGGGGAATCTTAAGCAAACTACAGGCTGCAGCCACAGACTGATGAACTCTTGTATTCGTAATGATCACTCTGTAAAGCAGCCAAGCCGATTTTTCCAAATGGTTGAATTTTATTTATAAGACATAAATTTCCGTAGTCCGTACTGATTCATCCAATGTAAACTGCAGAACGAGCAATATGAATGAGTTCTTTTGACATTGTAAAATTATTCAAACACTTTTTATTGCCTTGAACAACACGAGAATATATATATATATATATATATATATATATATATATATATATATATATATATATATATATATATATATATATATATATATATATATATATATATATATATATATTCATAAAATAAGTAAATTCTTGGGCAGCACAGTGGCTTAGTGGTTAGCACTATTGCCTCAAAGCGAGAAGGTCATGGGTTTGAATCCCACCGGTGGCCTTTCTGTGTGGAGTTTGCGCATCCTCCTGTGTTTGCGTGGGTTCTCTCCGGGTGCTCCGGCTTCCTCCCACATCCAAAGACACGCAGGTTAGGTTAGGTTGTCTGTAGGTGTGTGTGTGTGAATGTGTTTGACTATATGTGGCCCTGCGACAGACTGGCGTCCTGTCCTTGCGCTCTATGACTACTGGGGATAGGCTCCACCCTCGGTGAACCTTAATTGGACTAAACAGTTGAAGGTGTGTGTGTGTGTGTGTGTGTGTGTGTGTGTGTGTGTGTGTGTGTGTGTGTGTGTGTGTGTGTGTGTGTGTGTGTGTGTGTGTGTGTGTGTGTGTGTGTGTGTGTGTGTAAGTAAATCCTTGAAAATCTATTAAGACTACTACACAGTTTGTCCAATTTAAAGTCATAAAAAATAGATATTTGAAGGTATATTACCTGTAAAAAATACAATGACAAAATAGATAGATAGATAGATAGATAGATAGATAGATAGATTTTATTTTTTCATTATACGTTCTAGAAAGTTCTAAAAGTTTCTTGACATTTCTAGATAATTCTGGAAACTTCTAGAAAATTCTGGACAGTTCTAGCAGTTAAAGAATATTCTAGAAGACTACTCAGTAGTAGTGAAGGCGAATCGTAAATATTCTTGAAAACAGACAAATTTCAAAATATCATTGTCCTGATCACAGAAGCAAAGTTTCTGTGAAATAACAGCTATTTTCTATTTATTTAAGGCATAACAGGTTAGGAAAACACACTGTGTACCCAGGAACAAAACAAAAATAAAAATTTGTTACATAGTGTTATTATTTAATTCATTTTGGCTGGTTTTCAAAGATAAATATAATTGTTGTCCTGTGCATAAGTGATAAATAGTGGTTTAACGGAAATAAAGATCATGCAAAGTACAAAAATCCAGGTATGACAACAGCAAATTTATTACATTTTTCATGCTAATATTTGCCCATTAGCATAGTGTTATGTGACACCCATTAGCATCGAGTTATGTGATGCTAGAAAGTTTTCATGCTAATGTTGCCCCATAGGCATTGCATTATGTGATGCTAGCGACTTTTCAAGACACATGAATGATTAAATTAATCTTGAATCACTAGTTTAAGGCACTCCCCTCACTCAGTTCTCCAACCACCACAAGTATGTATTTTTTTAACCACATTGTGAATTACGTTGCTCACAATGGAGGCCCTACTATTAACGAGTTGTATATATGGGTGTGTGTGTGTATATATAATAAATGGTAAATGCTGCACTGTTTTCTTATTTTAGTGACGTTACAGTCTTTATATAATGCGTTGTATAACTGGCTTGATTATGTGTAAGTATTTTATTCATCAACTCATATTTCATAAATACTTTGACTAAAGAAACCTCCTAAAATAGTTAGCTGGGAAATTTAATACTAAAATATATTTTAGGTATTTTTATTTTGGAGAATTTTGTCAAGATTAATGTGGATTTGTTGATGAGGATTGTGCTAGTATTGAAATAAATGGAAACTCTAAAGTAAAAAAAAAAAAAAAATCACAGTCAGTCCATATGATTACCTATATGTTATATTTATGAGTTGCCAGTCAGTGGATACTTTACGATAGGCAGGCCATTACTTAAGCAGCCACTGCACACACTTTGCTTTTTGAGAATAATTTCTCTGAGACCAAAATAAATCAATGGATATTTCGAGAACATATGTTACAAGATGCAGACAAGCTGCAAAGCCCAGCTCCATTAATGAATTGAGAATGTGAGGTCTCATTACTGCAGGGATTTCAAGAATATATCCATGCAAATGACAAAGAAATGCAAATGCACAGGCATCATCAAGCAAAGTGCTCAGAATAGATTGCCACAGAGCGCACCCCAAACATTTCCACTGGAATATATAAGTCTATCCATTCTGAAATCATAATGTCCAGTGTCATAAACATGGGCATACGTTATGTCATGGAATATCTATTTGATTTAGTTGTTGATCTAAAGCTACAGAGGTACAGCGGACCCGCCTTCATTGACAAATGGCATTTTAACTTCTACGTTGAGATCAGAAATTGCTCTCCTTAATTGCCCTTTACGACTCTACCACCAATTATTAATCAATGGGTGTCACGGGAGCCTGGTCGGCCCTGTATTTAAAGCAATAAATGGCTGAATTATATTCATATTTATTCTAAGTAGGTCTTCATTGTAATTGGCATGCTATTAGGCTGAGGGCTTTTAGTCTCTATCAAAGTAATTCAATTAAAAAAAGTGAAATATAGATCCGTCTGGGATAAACAAACAAGCAAGCTGTAATATGACAGGAATGCAGTGAACAGCCTGGTTAAGTAGCTCATTATTTTTACCCTTCGTTGAGGAAAATAGCTACTTCAGGAGTATCCAGACCCGTTTTCATTGTAGCAGCCGGAGACTATGGAAGCACCTCATCAATCCACTTATCCCTGTTCCGTTGGTTGGATAATCCAAGTGTTTGACACTAATGGTGAGGTTGACTCACAACTGAAAAAATATACAGAAGAACCAGTTGAACCCTTTTCTCAGTTCTCTTCCTATCTTGTCTTTAGACACCATTTCCCTCTCTCTCTCACACACTCGGAGAAAAACATACACTGTCTCTACCTCTATTTTCCAATGTTCATTCAACAGCGTAATCCTAAGCTCCTTTACTTATCTCAGGGAGGAATTTCCAGCATTAGTCATGATAAGACACGGGTCGTTGGTGATAAAGCGAAAGGAAAGCTCTCCAAAGCTAAATAAAGAGGAGATACTTATGGAATGCAGTTTCTGCAAGAAACCTGCTGAATTTGGCTGAAATTCTATTGTCTTTAAATTAGTTGTGAAGGGGGTCATTATTATTTCTTTTTTTAATTCAGAAAAATAAGCAGTTATGGTGTAAATGTCTCCATCATTCAATACTGATGCCTCAATACTCCTTGAATGTAGTAGGGACGGTGTTTGTTACTGCCAGTTGTACAATGATTCAAGCACACAGGTCATATGGAACAGTGTTATGGAATATTTGGCTTGATTTGCAACTCAGCTGTGTAACATCAGTAACACTAACAGCACAGACACTATGATTCAAACTTGTTAGATAGCGGTAAGTTTCCCATCTGTAGAAACTGTGCCTTTTTGTTTTAGGTTTGTTTTTTGTTGTTGATGTTTTTCCTGGGAACAAACTGCAATATGATATGTTTTGCTCCATTTTGTTGAGGGTTTTGCAGGTCAAAGTGATTTAAACTATTGGAGTGAGTTTGGCCCATGTGAGGGTGGAGCGGAGGAATAGTAATGGGTATTGGGGGGTGTTGAGATCTATCATTTCGATTAAGTTTTTGCAAGCGTCATGCCTTATCCAGAAACAACAACACAGGTATTCAACCTGTTCCTTGTCAAACCCTGGCTGGAAAACCTCCATTCTTCTTCAGGGAGTGAGTGGACATTTGTTTATTTTCCACTTGGGCTAATTGACCAAAGTATTTTTACAATTTTCCAGTTGCAGCATTAGAAGTATACGAGTGAAGTGGTTACTCTACGCCACAGAAAAAGTATCTGATGGATGGCGCGGGTTCATGCGAAGGTTAGAGTCTACGAGCGTGGAGAAACTAAAACAGTGGACCTACACGACCCCCCGCTGCACCCTGAATCCTGTGTTAAAGAAAGCAGCTCTGTCACATTAATCTTGGAAGCAAACTTGCAAAGCAATTTGTTGAAGGTCAGGGGAATATGTGATAAAAGTGTACTCTTGTTAAGCATCCATCACAGGCTGATTTGGATTTTGAGCAAAGATGTAGTGACAAAAATACACAATGGGTTCAGGGTAATGGCTTTAGGCAGGGATATTGGTTTGGGTAATACAGTTAATAGGTCCTTGGATCTGGGGGCTCTTTTAGGCAGATATGAGAAGCATCACCGGCTGTCATATTCTCCGATGAGAGTATGCATTAGAGCAAACTCTATTTAGCAGAAGACAATTCAATTAGGGACTATTCAGAGGCCCGAAATTATTTCCCTATGGGCATCTGCTCAGTTGAGGCAATATTCAGATTTCATTGTGTTTTCAAAGTGGAGAAATGTCAACGGCTGTCTCCTGCAGTGGACGGGCGGCCTGCATGGACATTTATATTTCATCGGTCAAACAAATGAAGATAGAATTTTCTCAATGCAGCCCTAACGTACAGTAGCAATATTTTATGGATTAAGTAGCTATATTTATCTTATGACACAAACACATCATGGTATGGTTTGTGATTATCTATTTGTTGAGGGGGTCATCCATTGTTAAGCATAAATGCTTCATGACAGCCAGCAGTGAACCAGAGGTCAGCAACTTCATAATGTTTTTGGAAAATAAAAAGGTGAGCAGAATAATGCAAATTTAATATACTTTTATATTGTATCAACAGACAGTTTTTTTAAAAAATCTGATTTTTTTTTCCCACTGCTAAAATTGTTTAGTTTTTAATTGACTAACAAAAAAGTGTTAAAATCTAAGCAGTTGCAGCTGTCATCACGTTCGGGTGCATTTGTTTTCAAATTGTAATATTTCTTATATAGATATAATGTAAAATATACATTAAATGGGGTTTTCAATGTTAAATTTAATTGGCCACAAAATCTGTAATCTAGATCAGAAATGGATCAAACTTTGTCAGCCAATAAATGATACCATCCTTAAAATTTGAAAGATATTTGATCTTTTCTGACAGAGTTATGAATTTTTGAACATTCATTTGTTACAGATAGGGATTTTTCCAAGATTTCTCCTGACTTTTCCCTTTGACCTAGGTTATACCGTTGCCATTTCATTGCTAAGCCTATAAAAACATAACTAAATAATAAAAGCACAACATAATCATTATTCATTAGGCCTACATGCCCATATTTGATGTGTCCTCACACTTTCATTGGCTTGGAACAGTATTTGTCCATTAGCTTGGGAGCAGGATTTGACGGTTTGCGCAGCTTTGCTGATATCTTCAATGCACACAAAAGTTCATATTCCCCTCCATGCAAAACTCTAGTTTTATCCATCTTGGAATTGAAAGCTTTTTTTTTTTTTTTTTTACATTTGATTCCATACTTGATCCCTTTCTTGCAGCACTTCCAATATATATATATTTTTTCCAGTTGTTAGTGTACTTCTTCTTTGCAAGTTTTCAAGCGTCTACAAGACTGTACCTCTGCTTTGTTATGGTAAATAGACAGATGTGGACTGTGTTCAGAGACACATTGAATCAAAACAGTATGTGAAACACATGGCTATACAGAGCCCTTAAGTCTGCATGGTTTCAGTGGGAAACTTTTGTATTCAGCCAAAATGAAATGATAGCTGTAGACAATACACATAGTGGGAAGTGACCGAGTACGTGTAATTTGATCTTGCAGTTGTTACATTAGATATTCATATGAGATGATTGCTCACATGATAGCGGCTATGCCAGCATAGTGCAGCAGATAAGAGAATATTTAGAGCGGAATCCTGCAAATGGTGATAAAAGCATAAAATTTGGAAGAAATTGTCCTCAGACAATCCTCTTTTGAAAAAACGATTGGTCACTTGAATTTTCAGTTGGAGTTCAGGTAGAGGTCAATTGAAGAATTACACAGGAGTCAAAATTAAAAGATCCTCCAGTCATATTGAAACCTATGCCACATTACTTGCCTGATCATAAAGATTCCAAAAAGGTATGGTTTGGATGGTCTGTAACTAAATTCTATGGAGTTATGGGATAAAAACAGCAAGAATGGTGACAAAGGTCAGTGTCGGTTTGTACAGGGGTCAAAAGTTAAAGTTGCTCCAACTTGGTAAAAAGTGATGCAAATTACTAGTTGAGTTAACATGGTTTTAAAAGGAATAGTTTGGACCATGTATCATCCTTACGTCATCCTTATCACGTTATGGGGTAACATATGTCACATGTCACAGAATCCAATAGACGTAGACCTTGTTTGACCTTTACTTTGGAGACCAAGCATTCAACACTGTCAAAACTATTCCATTTATTAATACTATTAGCTCAACCAATAATTTGCATCATTTTGTACCAAAATTGGAGCAACTTTAACTTTTGACCCCTGTACAAAATGAAACTGACCTTTGTCACCATTCTTGCTGTTTTTATCCTGTAACTCCATAGAATTCAGTCACAGATAGTCCAAACTATCAATCCATCCATCCATTTTCTTCCGCTTTATCCGGAGTCGGGTCGCGGGTGCAGCAGCTCAAGCAAAGCCGCCCAGACCTTCCGATCCACACACACCTCCTCCAGCTCCTCCGGGGGAACCCCAAGGCGTTCCCAAGCCAGCCAAGAGATGTAGTCCCTCCAGCGTGTCCTGGGTCTTCCCCGGGCCTCCTCCCAGTGGGACGTGCCCGGAACACCTCTCCAGCGAGGCGTCCAGGGGGCATCCGGAAAAGATGCCCGAGCCACCTCAACTGACTCCTTTCGACGTGGAGGAGCAGCGGCTCGACTCCGAACTCCTCCCAAGTGACCGAGCTCCTCACCCTATCTCTAAGGGAGCGCCCAGCCACCCTGCGGAGGAAACTCATCTCGGCCGCTTGTACTCGCGATCTCGTTCTTTCGGTCATGAGCCAAATCTCATGACCATAGGTGAGGATCGGAACGTAGATCGATCGGTAAATCAAGAGCTTTGCCCCCCTACTCAGCAAACTCTTCACCACGACGGTCCGATACAGCGACCGCATCACTGCAGATGCTGCACCGATCCGTCTATCGATCTCACGCTCCATCTGTCCCTCACTCGTGAACAAGACCCCGAGATACTTAAACTCCTCCACTTGAGGCAAGGACACTCCACCAACCTGAAGAGGGCAAAGCACCTTTTTCCGGTCGAGAACCATGGCCTCGGATTTGGAGGTGCTGATCTTCATCCCAGACGCTTCACACTCGGCTGCAAACCGCCCCAGTGCACGCTGAAGGTCCTGATTTGACAAAGCCAACAGAACCACATCGTCCGCAAACAGCAGAGACGAGATTCTGTGGTTCCCAAACCAGACCCCCTCTACACCCTGGCTGCGCCTAGAAATTCTGTCCATAAAACTAATGAACAGAACCGGTGACAAAGGGCAGCCCTGGTGGAGGCCAACGTGCACTGGAAACAGGTTTGACTTACTACCGGCAATGCGAACCAAGCTCCTGCTGCGGTCGTACAGGGACCGGATAGCCCTTAGCAAAGAACCCTGGACCCCGTACTCCCGGAGCACTCCCCACAGGGTGCGCCGAGGGACACGGTCGAATGCCTTCTCCAGATCCACAAAACACATGTGGACTGGTTGGGCAAACTCCCATGAACCCTCGAGCACCCAATGGAGCGTGTAGAGCTGGTCCAGTGTGCCGCGACCAGGACGAACACCACACTGCTCCTCCTGAATCCGAGGTTCAACCATTGGTCAAATTCTCCTCTCCAGTACTCTGGAATAGACCTTACCGGGGAGGCTGAGGAGTGTGATCCCCCTATAGTTGGAACACACCCTCCGGTCCTCCTTCTTAAACAGAGGGACCACCACCCTGGTCTGCCAATCCAGAAGCCCTGTCCCCGATCGCCACGCGATGTTGCAGAAGCGTTTCAGCCAAGACAGCCCCACAACATCCAGAGACTTAAGGTACTCAGGACGGGTTTCATCCACCCCAGGAGCCTTGCCACCAAGGAGCTTTCTAACCACCTCGGTGACTTCGGCCTGGGTAATGGATGAGTCCGCCTCTGAGTCCCCAGTCTCTGCTTCCTCTTCGGAAGACGTGATGATGGGATTGAGGAGATCCTCAAAGTACTCCTTCCACCGCCCGACAACATCCCCAGTCAGGGTCAAGGTATAGTCTAAACTATACCTTTTTGTAATCTTTATGATCAGGCAAATAATGCGGAATATTTTTCAATATAATTGGAGCATCTTTTAATTTTGACCTCTGCGTAATTCTTCAATTGACCCCTACCTGACCACTGATTGAAAAGTCGTGGCCAATCGTTTTTTTCAAAAGAGGCGTATCTAAGGAGTATTTCTGCCGAATTTGATGCTTTTATCAGCATTTGCATGATTGTTTCAGTTATCTGCTGCACTAACAAGCATTCAGCATACATATTTTGCTCACATAAAATTCACATTGCTAATGAATGGGCAGTAAACATGTTCTGTTTATTTCCTATTAAGCCATCCTCTGGATATAGCAAACATTCCAAATGTTATAGTCCATTCACACTATGACATGAAGTGGCTGTCCAACATAGAAGATTCTCAAAAATCTCTGTGAAACACCAGGGAAGGTTTGCTCGGAGGGTCCAAATTTCCTGTCTTCAACGTAGGTCAGTGTAGCTCAGCGGAGAGTGATGTGTACTGGCAGAGCTCGGTATTTGGCAGCAGTCCACTAGTGCACTTCACCGAGCATTAAGTGTAGACTTGCAGAGCTGATTGTTGACTCAGCGTTTGAGACGTCAGGTGATGTAACTCTACATTTGCACCGGTTGCAACTGGTGCATTGTTGAGACAGGTTTCTTCACATTGCTACATATTTCTCCATGACCAAGGGATCCAGAGGAGATGCTGCATCCATTCAAGCCTCTGTCATTGGCCAATGGCGGCCAGCTGAGGTGAACACAGCAGTAACGCATACTAGCACAGGTGACGTAGCGGTAGCAGAGTTCAACTCTTGCCGGCGTTTTTATGAATGTCTGAGATTTTAAGCATGTTGAAAATTTTTCTGGGACCACAGCAACCAAAAGTGTTGCCCACCTGACACTGACTTAGCTCCTGCAGAGTCTGGCGAATTACGGCACTTGTCAGCGTTAAACAAGTTTTCACTCTCTATCGGCAAATGCCAGGCTACTCTTCAGAGGGTGAATACACAATTAACACTGAATATATATAGTAACACAATCCAGGTTTTCATTATAAAGCTGAAGGCACCCAAAAATCAGGGGGGAAGAGGAGTAACAGGAAGACAGAGGATGGGAAGGAGAGGAATAGTGTAGCGGCAGTATTTGTAGTATTTATGTTTGCATTTCCATTTTGCAAATTGTTGTTCATTTTTTACTTTTGATACTCTGAGTGCTTCTTACACAATCCTGCTGGAACCTCATTTTCCCTGTTCCATTTAATCTCTAATCTAGATTGTAAGGGACAGTATAGTAGCTAACATCTAACAATGATCGCACAACACAGAAAATTAAAATGCCAGAAATAAAGCCCAACAGTTTGACCACAGACTCACAACTTTCTTTTTTTCTGATTGTCATTGTAATGACCTTTCAGTTGGTATATTGTATGTCAAGAGGCACTGGATATAGATTCCATGATAAACTATAATATAAATTATCAAAATTCTTATGTTATACCTCATGGAAACTTATACCTTCAGGGTTATTGCATCCCTATATTTTCATAGTTAACATTTAGAATAATGTTTGGTATATCCAGATGATTAAGAAAAAAAAACCTAAGAGGTTGCATGGAACCATAACTGCCCCATGGCCTATACGAGAGAGTTGAAAGAGTTAGAATTACAAATATAGTAAGCAATGTTGAAGACAAACTCGCAGGAAAGACAATAAAATCCCAGTCTTGTTCAGTTTATGGTGGATTGTAGAGATGCTTTATCCTATAGTGCCACCAAACCTCTGAGTGCTGAATTGCAGTCATCACGATAAAACGTTGGCCAGGCACGCGGATGATGGATTTTGGAGCCAGTCGCATTGACAACCGTGTGAAGCTTGAACAGTTTTACACCACATACCAAGTTGGGATGTCCTATACAGTAAACACACATGGTGCACATATGATATGCACCATACAGTAAATGATATATCCACCATCACGAGCATGAAAGTACTTTTCTATGTCATACAGACATTTGTTGCACGTATCGTGTATGTCGGACTATATTTTTTAACATTCTACTATGTCAGTGCATTAAGGCATATGTCTACACTATACACACGTGTCACACATGTCATCAGACGTCGAGACTACACCTGTCTCTACATGAAACCCGAGATCCAAGCCTGCATCCAGGGGCTACGCTGCCTGTGACAATGCAAATGGGTCACAGATAGTCATAAATCCAACCTCCTAAGGACATTACACAAGAAACTGAGATGCCAGCAAATCAATTCACAGTTTGGTAGTGGGCTCATAAAATGTCTTTACTAGCTCATCTAAATCCAATCAGCGTGATTCCTGTGTAAGCAGAGATGAGGCGAAGGCACTTCCTGAAGATGCCTTTTCAATACACGTGCGTCACATCTACAAGCGGGCGATTGTTTAACATTAACGAATGCTAATCCAATTGTTTCATTGCGTTCCATCACACCAGCATGTGCACGTGCTGTTTCGACAATTGCTCAGTTTATTTTGACCAAACGCTGACAGATCCGTGCAGGCATTTGAAATCCTTGGAAAACTTCAGTGTCTGTGCAATTAATAAAGTGCTTGGAGAATTTTTCCCTGAGCGAGGAAAGGGCAGACAAATTTAGCAGTGGAAAGAAAGCAACAGAGATGTCTCGGTAGATTAATTTGTCGCAACGGTGTTATTACCGGGAACAGCTCCAGGATTTTTATTTCACCGCAAGACCTCGCTGATAAAGTGCTCAGAGCTCAGGACATGAATCTGGCTGTGCAGCAAAACTTGGGAAGATTTTCGCTGTGTACATTAGATATCTCTTCTGCAGACATATTGAATGACGAAAGACATGACATGATAGTGGCAGGCGACTGTGATTTATTCTGAAATCCGACCATATCACATAACTGCTTTGAGAACAGCAAACTTCAGTTCCTGATGCCGACTGACATTCACATTCAGTCTACCACTGAATTATGCCCTTCCTGCGGTGCTGTCTCATATATGCTTCAAAAATGCAATGGATGCATTCTGACACCAGGTCAAATATCATACTACCTACCTACCCACCTATATACCCCCCTATACATTAGGGCTATCAAATTAATGGCTTATTTTCCATTAACTGATTTTTGAATAAATAACACTTCACAGAAATAATAAATAAAGCTGAATTTTTGCTCTGCATGACACCTTTTGACCCTGTGTGTTATTCCATCCACAGTAGCTTTGCATAGTCTATTCTCACAAAAAAATACTTTGTATTTAAATATAAGAAAACATACTGCAAAAAATTTCATGCACGTTTGTATGTATTTTTCAGCCAACATCCTGCATGTTCCAATACCAGGAGGCAGTGATGACAACATTGACAACAAGACCAATCCGAGATTTCTGACATCTGCCAGTCTGGATCCGGATCACCTCCAAAACTCAGTGGAGTCTTCCATGGCCTTATATCTATCCGTGGTGCAAATTTGCTGAGAATCCGTGAAGTAGTTTTGACATAATCTTTAAAATCCTATATAAAGTGAAATCTTGTTGCAAGATTTGGATCCGGATCACCTCCAAAATTTAATGGAGTCTTCCATGGCCTTATATCTATCTGTGGTGCAAATTTGCTGAGAATCCATGAAGTAGTTTTGACGTAATCCTTAAAATCTTATATAAAGTGAAATCTTGTTCCAGAATTTGGATTCGGATCACCTGCAAAATTCAGTGGAATCTTCCATGGCCTTATATCTATCTGTGGTGCAAATTTGGTGATAATCGTGAAGTAGTTTTGACGTAATCCTTAAAATCCTATATAAAGTGAAATTTTGTTCCAGAATTTGGATCCGGATCACCTCCAAAATTTAATGGAGTCTTCCATGGCCTTATATCTTTATGTGGTGAAAATTTCATCAAAATCTGTGCAGTAACTTTGATGTAAACTTGCTAACAGAGAGATAAAATAATTGTAATCCAATTACATTTGTTCCGCAAATCTGATTGGTAAACCGTGTGAGATTTCCAACCATAAAATATCGATTTGACAGTGGCAAAATATTCAACTATTTCACATTTGATGTATTACTCCGCGTCTTGACCGCTTTGCTATGCAGATGTCAATAATGGTGCTGGAACGACGGTAAGCTTCGCCGACCAAATTACTTACAGAAAATAAACAATGGAATTGGATTAGAATGGGAATAACCCCCTTGTGTCTGACGATTTGCGGATGTTAATGCTGGATTATTGTTGCAAATAGCCATTTTACGCAAAAACTCAATTTGTGGCCGTAAAATCCAGCATGAACGTCCGTAAATCATCAGACACAACAGAGTTATTCCCGAAATAAACACTGATGATTTTATTAAACATGCATTTGTGAACATTAAGCAAAAGTGGAAAATCATTTTGTTTGTTATTTTGTCCTTTTTCTCACCCGAAGCCTTTTGTTTAAGAATAATAAATTTGTTATATTTTGGACTGCAGACCTTATGGTTGGTCATCCTCATGGCTGGAAGGACGGGGTGTCGCTCTTATGTTATGTGGCGGGTTACCCCTGGGCGCGGGTGTAACATACCCTTTGAGTTGTTGCATTGATTCCTTTTTTGTGTGTTTTAATCAATTTTGATGTTGCTGTTGTCATTATTAATGAAGGCGCATATGGGCTGTTGTCTACACTGGATGTATTATTTTGAAAATTAACTGAATTCACTACGTCGGGGATTGATAGTTATTAATTAATTAAATCAGAAAATGTAATTAATGAGAATATTTTTTAAGTATATATTTGGAAAATTACACACATGCAAGTTTAATCAATATCATCACACAGGTCACCATCTGTTTGTATGGTGTGTGACGTCAAAATATGGCGGCGCACTCGTATTGTTCAACTCAGTGACAGAAGTGACCATATAATGCATATTTGCTGTGGGCAACTAGTTTGATATCCGCTCCGTGCTTAGGGTTGTATTTCCACCGCTGCTCATCACAGCGGGGTTAGAGTTCCGCCTCCGACTGGCTGACTGGGCGTTGTCTTTCTTGTCGGCTGTGTGGGCACCAACGTGTCAAGATGCGAAATAAAAAGTGCCACTCCCTTCACACACACACCTTTCTTGCCACACAGATCTTTGCTTGACAGTGGCAAAGTTTGACTGCACCTTTTGTCTGAAGGACTGAGACACACGAAGTGAGAGAGAAATAAAGGAGAGAAGAAGGGGGGAAAGGGGACACAACAGCGACCATATGTTCAATGTGACCCTCATTATTCTCAATTAGGGCAGCCATCCATGGAATGGTCTTGCTGATAACAGCCCATAACACCTTCAGCAGAATGGAGCGCAATCTTCCGGCGGCGCGATGGACGAGCGGCCAACAGGCACGTGCATGTCTGCTCTTGTGTGCACGTGAGACCTGTGGCCAAGTGTGGGCAAGCAGGGGGCTTGGCTAGCTTCTGGAAGGTTCACGGGGGGGAGCGTGGGGGCCACAGCCCGGGTCCCCGGGACGTCTGGATGGATGAATTGATGGAGAGTAATGAGGTCACATTGAGCATATGATGTAAAGGCCAACCTTATGCCTAGCCGTTAATGACATTATGAATTTGGCAGCGCAGTTCCTCTTTCCCTACTGCACATATAATAAGAACAATATTTGGAGTAGTGGAGTGGGGTTGTTTTATCAGGGAGAAATACATACTGGTCTAATGTCTTTGTTCCTCATCTTTTACACTCTGCTGTAATTATGAGCATGTTGCCGAGCTGAAGGTGACCCACGAAAGGAGCGATTCCATGAGTCCATTTTTGGCCAAGTGGTTAATGCGCTTGGTTTCAATGCAGAAGGTTCCGGGTTCAAATCCCACCCCTGCCACATTTCTCCATGTAATGTGGAGTTGCGTCAGGAAGGGCATCCGGCGTAAAACCCGTGCCAGTTCAACATGCAGATCCACCTTGGATTTGCTGTGGCGACCCTGAGTGCAAACAATGGAACAGCCGAAGGGACCTACAGAAAAGTAGGGTATTGTTCTCACTAGTGTGTGTGTGGACAATTCATTCACCAATTCACACTTCCCTATCCTCGGCCAAGCCCTGTAACTGTAAACGCAATCTTGCGGCAGTTGGTGATGGCATCAGGTAAAGTTATCTAATCTATAGTGATGCCATTACGTGAATCTACTACATTTCGTGATGGTATGACAATCTAACAGTGTGAGACTGGGCTGGTAACTCTTCCTGCTGGATCCCAAGGAGTTCCCAAGCCATCTGGGAAATATAATCTCTCCAGTGGGACCTGGGTGGTCCCCGGGGCCTCCTTCCAGATAGATGTGCCAAGAAGACCTCCCCAGGGAGCCGACCAGGGGAGGTCTCACCAAAGCTGCATAGCAAAGCATTCAAGACGTCCTCACCAAATGCCCGAACCACCTCATCTGGTTCCTTTCAATGCAAAGAAGCAGCAGCTCAACTCTGAGTCCATCCCCTGGAGACAAGATAACTTAAAAAATGCTGGATGAATTTCCTTCAAACTTGGTGGAATTATTACTTGGATAGATATCTAGAGATGAGTAGATGTTGGAGTAGTTTGGTCAAAAGTCAAAGGACAAGGTCACAGAAAAACTGTTCTGGAAAAACACCTTTTTTTCCATCTCAATAACCAAGAATCCTAGATGGATCAAACTTGGTGGGAATATCATTTTGCTAGGTACTGAGAAGTGATTGGATTTTGGAGTACTTTGATCAAAGGTCAGGGTCCAGGAAAACCTGGTCAGAAAAACAACCTAGATGGATGATCTAAAACACATTATTGATCACAAAAGTATTTGGGATTGACTGGTATGAATGACTAACACTTTTACTAACATATCTATAAGGGGTGATTGGGATGTTTTGAGCCTGACCCAGAAAATGTAGGGCGTGGTTCTCCATTTTTTTACATTCTGACTAACCAACATTTCTCAACATTGCATCCAGTGAGTCAAAATTTCACCTATTTTCAAGAAATGTTGGTTTCTCAGAATGCAAAAAAAATGGAGAACCACACCCAACATCTCCTCCTGGGTCAGGCTCAGGACTTCTCAGTTGCCCTGTGATGATTTTCATCAAAACGAGCTAATTAATTCTTCAAAGACGCATAACCTCCATATTCATTTCTAACAAGAAGTGCAGGTATCAATTCTCATAAATTTTAATTTAATTTACTTAAACTGAACCTTCATTTAACCAGGTTAGTCCCGAGATCTTTTTTACAAGGGAGTTCTGGACAGTTATAAAGTTTCCAATTGACAGAACATAAAACTGCACCTTATACTGCACAAACTACTGAAGCCACATAAATAATATCATTTCAGCTCACAATCAGAGCAAATGAACTTTCCTGCTGAGGAAAATAAGTCTTGTATGACTCATTTGTGATCACTTCCCCCTCTTTGGCCACCTTCCCAAGCGCTTACTGTAACCCAAGCAGTGACATCACCCTCATTGCTTCTTCCACTGAATCCAAAAGGGTGCAGGTGATTAAGTTCCCTATGAAGGGATGGCAGTCAAAGCAAGGCCGTGGCATTGAGCGGGCTCATTGATTAAAACCAAACGAGAGCCCTCAGCACATTGCGGTGGCGGCAGCAGCACAACTCGCTGTAACTGGTACACATCATTTGTCTTTGATCTTGTCCTCCTTTGCTGTGTATGGGCACCATCTGCCACGGAGAAGTGAACTGATGGAGACAATAGTCAGAGATGAACAAACTATGTATATAATGATGTGTCAGTGCAAATGTGTTAATAACAAATGACACAACAGCAGGTTTATATCAAATCTTGAAAGTCTTGGTAGATCTTTGGATTGCAGTGTAACATAGAAAACAGAATGTTGGACATTTCCAGATTTAATCTTGTACCTGTTTTTAATTAATGCTACTCAAGTCAACTTTCTGCAAAAACCCATACACTCTTTTCTGCAGAATGTGCATCAGTATTTTTCATATTTAAGAAGACTAGACTCACTCACTTTCAGCTTCACGAACACCCCGTTTACACCGAGTCCACGACCGAGTTGCGAACGAATAACGGCCTCTGCCCGCCGTCACTCTCACCGACTCCCACTGGGGTTGCAGGCTGGTCACATTGGCATCTCCATGGTCTGAAAGAAGATCCCTCTTGGTCGCCATCACTCTCCATTGGCCTCCAACAGGTGTGCAAGTGTACTGAACTGTCAAAAACATCCGCACAAGTTGTGCAACCAGTTAAACCCTCCGTGGTCCAAGGGCATTTTTTGGACAGTTCACTCACCTGGCATAAATGTTTTATTATTGCTGTTAAAAGCTCACCCTGCATCCCACAATCAACTAGTATGTCTCTTTTTTCAGGACAACCTGTACTTTCAGAATATATATGCTATAGTGGTGTTTTATAAGTGTAATAAAGGTTTACAATCAGAAATAAGAAAGGATAAAAATAAAGCGGGAAATAATTTTCACACACATTTATTCAAAACACACAGCAAACTATAATAAACAACTATTTTGGCACTTTATAAAGGTAGTTTGGGGTCTTGTACAAAGAGAATTTACAAAATAAATGTTCTAAAATAAACACAAATGCACATTTTGAACAATGTATACAAAATGGTCTATGCATTTTGTTGGTCTTCATACCACACCTCAAAGCCACTTCTGTCTGCTATTACACAAAGGCCCACATAACAAACTTTGCACTTCCATGGAGTTAACTTTTCATCTTGGAATGTGTTCCAGCACTGTAAATAACCTCTCCTCAGACTCTGAGGCTCTCCTGACACCCCTCCCACCCCCATTCCATTCATATGCATAAATGGCACTTTATGCGTGAGAGCAAGAGAGGCTTATTCAACAATATTCACTGGCCAAGTAGTGAATCATCTCTTTGAGTGACACTCTTTGTTCCACCACGTGAGATTGTATGAGGCCCTGATCACTTCCATTCAAATGCGTAATGGAGTTTGGCACATTGGAGCCAGGAACCAGAGGCTATTCAAACAGCATTCACGGGCCAAAGAGTAACACATCGCTTCCACAAATATTCTTTGGTGCACCACGTGAGGTAAATCTGCCCTATGATTGGATATTGGAAAACCATGTGATGGTGAACCAATTCCGATTGGACGCTCACATTGCGCACATCATCACACAGCTTCTATGAGGACTACAAGCATGGCGGAGGGCTGCATTGAAAGTCTGCGGAGTGTACTTTTTGGAAAACCATGTGATGGTGAACCAATTCCAATTGGATGCTCACATTGCGGACATCATCACACAGCTTCTATGAGGACTACAAGCATGGCGGAGGGCTGCATCGAAAGTCTGCGGAGTGTACCTTTCGGCAAAAAAGTCAGTTTCTATCTAATATCATTAAAAATCTATTTATCATTTAATAAAACTTGTATTCCACCATTGTATACAACGGGGCCGCCCACAGAAGATACATGGGTTGTTGTGTGGGCCGCTGAAGAGGAGGTACTGCTGGCCCACCACCACCAGATGGTGCCCTGCTTGAAGTGCGGGCTTCAAGCACGAGAGGGCGTCGGAGCCACTGGGAGTGACAGCTGTCACTTATCATCAGCACCAGCTGTCACTCATCTAACTCATCACCATCACCATAAAGGCCAGACTGCAACTCCACCTCCTCGCCGAGAAATCAGTTACCAGAAGAGATCATTTCTCTGCTGAACTTAACACTGACTTATAGTCTGAATTTCTTTGCAGCCATTTTCCTGTGGTGCTGCCTTATCTGTGGGATTGGCGTTTGGTGTGATCAGCGACGGCTTCGCTTCACACCCCAACCAGATAAGTGGTTAGACAGGAGCTGCACGAGTGTGTGATTGGAGGTGGAGGAGCTCCCTCCCAAAGGAACACAGACTGTGGAATTACTGAGTGTGCGAACTCACACTCATCTATACTGTTTCTGTTCTCTGCCAGCAGTACCAGGTCTGACAGCTGGAGACGGTGGCCACCTGGGGATCCAGGACTTGGCGGCTCCGGTGTTCTTCAGGTCCGTTGGCGGTGAGGGCCGTGTGGGATCCGGCTCGGTTCTGGATGGACGTCTCCTATCCTCAAGCCTGCCCACACGTCACTCAACATATAATTGTCTGTACTACCAAAACTGTATTTGTCTGTATTCCTTTGTCCACTTCACAACATTAAATTGTTACTGTTTGGCTTATCCATTGCCCATTCATTTTACGCCCCCTGTTGTGGGTCCATGTTCCTACACTTTCACAACAGGATTTCTTGGCCAGCGTCATGGATCCCGAGGGGCGTCAACCATTGCTTGAACAGCCAATGGAAGAGCGAGGTGCACAGGCGTCAGCAGGAGGCATGTTAGGTGAGCTGCAGCAAATCTTAACCGCTTTTACTGCTCGGTTGGACTTAGTTACCGAGCAGAACATTATTCTCAATCGGAGGATGGAGGCTCTCACCGCCCAGGTGGAAGCGCATGCTCAGGGCGCTGCTGCAGCACCTCCTCGTGCTGATCGAGTGCCAGAGACAGACATTCCGCTGGTCGTTCAATGAACCCCCCCCCCCCACCGTCCCCTGAAGCATACATAGGCCCTCCGGAGCCGTATGGAGGCTGTGTCGAGACGTGAGCGGACTTCTTGATGCAGTGCTCACTCGTCTTTTCACATTGTCCCGTCATGTACGCGTCAGACGCTAGCCAGGTGGCTTACGTGATAAATTTGCTTCGAGGAGAGGCACTCGCCTGGGCTACGGCACTCTGGGAGCAAAATTCACGGCTTCTAACGACATATACTGGGTTTGTGAGGGAGTTCAAACAGGTTTTTGATCACCCCAATAGAGGCGAGACTGCTTCGAATGTGCTGCTGTCAGTGAGACAGGGGCGTCGGAGTGCAGCGGAGTATGCTGTCGACTTCCGCATCGCGGCTGCGAGGTCCGGCTGGAATGACGTTGCACTCCGCGCCGCCTTCGTAAACGGACTGTCTCCGGTCCTGAAGGAGGACCTGCTGGCTAAGGACGAACCGCGGGATTTTGATGGGCTTGTTGATCTGGTTATATGATTAGACAACCGATTAACAGAACACCGACGGGAGCGAGACTAAGGGCGTGGTCAGGCACCAGCCATCCCTCTTCCTCCCGGGTCCGAAAGGGAGCCGTCTTCCCCACGCTCCACAGCCAGGGCACTCCACGTGACGACAGCTCCCCCTGCTGCCGTTGTTAAGGAAACGAGCAGGGCCAAAAAATCAGATCAGAGACAAAGGAGGCTGGTCCATGGGGAGTGTTTTCACTGCAGCTCAACCGAGCACACGCAGAAAAACTGCCCCAAATGGTCAAAACAGCAGCACTCATCCTTAGAGACTGGGCTAAGGGTGGGTCATAACACTCACGCGGGGAAACCCCAACGATCTGCACGCATCCCAGTTATGATCCTGAGTGGGGATCTAACCCTTCACGCCCCAGCACTGGTGGACACAGGGTCGGAGGGGAATCTGCTGGATAGCAGATGGGCAAAGGAGGTTGGGCTCCCTCTAGTGGCCTTACCGTCACCACTGTCGGTACGGGCACTAGATGGCACCCTTCTTCCACTAATCACACACCAGTCACAGCTGGTAACATTGGTGGTGTCTGGTAATCACAGGGAGGAGATTGTGTTTTATGTAACACCTTCTACCTCCCATGTGATTTTGGGTTATCCTTGGATGATAAAGCACAATCCCCGGATTGATTGGCCGTTTGGGGTTGTGGCTCAGTGGAGCGAAACCTGCCACCGGGAATGTCTCGGATCCTCGGTTCCGCCTGGTGTGAGGGCTAGTGAGGAGGTCAAGATTCCCCCCAATCTGACGGCGGTACCGGAGGAGTACCATGATCTTGCTGACGTCTTCAGCAAAGATCTGGCACTCGCTCTTCCCCCACACTGACCGTACGATTGCGGGCGTTGAGTACCCGTCCAGCAGGCTGTACAGCCTCTCACGTCCTGAGCAAGAATCAATGGAGACCTACATCCGGGACTCATTAGCTGCCGGGCTGATCCGGAACTCCACCTCCCTGATGGGTGCAGGTTTCTTTTTTGTGGGTAAGAAAGACGGCGGACTCCGTCCATGCATTGACTACAGAGGGCTGAACGAGATCACGGTTCGCAATCGATACCCTTTGCCCCTGTTGGATTCAGTACTCACGCCCCTGCATGGAGCCCAAATTTTCACAAAACTGGATCTTAGGAATGCGTACCACCTGGTTCAGATCCGGAAGGGAGCTGAGTGGAAGACGGCATTTAACACCCCATTAGGTCACTTTGAGTACCTGGTCATGCCGTTCGGCCTCACCAATGCGCCCGCGACGTTCCAGGCCTTGGTTAATGACGTCTTGTGGGACTTCCTGCATCGGTTTGTCTTCGTATATCTAGACGATATACTCATCTTTTCCCCGGATCCTGAGACTCATGTTACGCATGTACGTCAGGTCCTGCAGCGGTTGTTGGAGAACCGGCTGTTTGTGAAGGGCGAGAAGTGCGAGTTCCACCGTACTTCTTTGTCCTTCCTGGGGTTTATAATCTCCTCCAACTCCGTCGCCCCTGATCCGGCCAAGGTTGTGGCGGTGAGAGATTGGCCCCAACCAACAAACCGTAGGAAACTACAGCAGTTCCTCGGTTTTGCTAATTTTTACTGGAGGTTCATCAAAGGCTACAGTCAGGTAGTTAGCCCCCCGACAGCCCTGACCTCGACAAAAGTCCCCTTCACCTGGTCGGATCGGTGCGAAGCCGTGTTTAGGGAGTTGAAACTCTGGTTCTCGACTGCACCAGTCCTGGTGCAGCCCGATCCAAATCGCCAGTTTATAGTTGAAGTGGATGCCTCTGACTCAGGGATAGGAGCCGTGCTATCCCAGAGCGGGGAGTCCGACAAGGTTCTCCACCCATGTGCCTACTTTTCCCGCAGGTTGACCCTGGCTGAAAGAAATTATGATGTCGGCAATCAGGAACTTCTTGCGGTGAACGAGGCTCTGGAGGAGTGGAGACACCTGTTGGAGGGAGCTTTGGTACCATTCACGGTTTTCACAGACCATCGGAACCTGGAGTACATTTGGACCGCCAAGCGTCTGAACCCCAGGCAAGCCCGCTGGTCACTGTTCTTCGGGCGTTTTGACTTTCAGATCACATGCCGCCCCGGGACGAAGAACCAACGGTCTGATGCCCTGTCCCGGGTGCACGAGGAGGAAGTCAGGACAGAGCTGTCAGACCCAACAGAAACCATCATCCCCAAGTCCACTGTCATGGCCACCCTCACCTGGGACGTGGAGAAGACCGTCCGGGAGGCCCTGACACGGAACCCGGACCCGGGGACTGGACCGAAGAACAAGATGTACGTCCCACCAGAGGCCAGGGCTGCAGTCCTGGACTTCTGTCATGGTTCCAAGCTCTCCTGCCACCCAGGGGTGCAAAGAACTGTGGCAGTGGTCCGGCAGCGCTTCTGGTGGGCATCTCTGGAAGCCGACGTCCGGGAGTATGTCCAGGCCTGCACCACCTGCGCCAGGGGCAAAGCCGACCACCACGAGACCCAAGGCCTCCTCCAGCCTCTGCCCGTGCCTCATCACCCCTGGTCTCACATCGGCCTGGACTTCGTCACGGGCCTTCCGCCATCCTAGGGCATGACTGCCATCCTCACGACAGTGGACCGGTTCTCCAAGGCGGCCCACTTCGTGGCCCTCCCGAAGCTCCTGACGGTCCAGGAGACTGTAGACCTCCTGCTCCACCACGTTGTGCGTCTGCATGTGATTCCATCAGACATTGTCTCAGATCGTGGTCCTCAGTTCTCCTCCCAGGTCTGGAGGAGTTTCTGCAGGGAACTGGGGGACACCGTAAGTCTCTCGTTTGGGTACCACCGCCAGATGAATGGGCAGGCAGAGCGGACGAACCAGGAACTGGAGCAGGCCTTCTGCTGCGTGACCTCCGCGCACCCGATGGCCTGGAGTAACCATATGGCCTGGATCAAGTACGCTCATAATAGCCAAGTGTCATCTGCCACCGGCCTCTCCCCGTTTGAGGTATGTTTGGGGTACCAGCCCCCATTGTTTCCGCTAGTGGAGGGAGAGGTTGGGGTGCCCTCGGTCCAGGCCCATCTGAGGAGGTGCCGTCGGGTGTGGCGTACCGCCCGCTCTGCCCTGCTCAAAGCCCGGACGAGGGCTAAGGCCCATGCAGACCTCCGGCGTGCCCCGGCCCCTATGTATCAGCCCGGGCAGGCAGTTTGGCTATCTACAAAGGACATCCCCCTGCAAGTGGAATCCCAAAAACTCAAGGACATATTCATAGGACCTTTCACCATCCTTAAAGTCCTCAGTCCAGCCGCAGTGAAGCTGGCAGCTTCAGCTTCACGCTGATTCATCCGGTCTTTCATGTGTCATGCCTCAAACCCTGCCATACCTCTCCACTCTGTGCCCTTGGACCGGCGCCGCCACCTGCCCAGATCATTGACGGGGAGCCGGCTTGGACTGTGCGCTGGCTCCTGGATGTCCGTCGGAAGGGCCGGGGGTTCCAGTACTTAGTGGACTGGGAGGGATACGGACCCGAAGAACGCTCCTGGGTGAAGAGGAGCTTCATCCTGGACCCGGCCCTCCTGGCCGACTTCTACACCTGGCACCCGCACAAGCCTGGTCGGGCGCCAGGAGGCGCCCGTTGAGGGGGGGGGTCCTGTTGTGTGGGCCGCTGAAGAGGAGGTACTGCTGGCCCACCACCACCAGATGGCGTCCTGCTTGAAGTGCGGGCTTCAAGCACGAGAGGGCGTCGGAGCCACTGGGAGTGACAGCTGTCACTTATCATCAGCACCAGCTGTCACTCATCTAACTCATCACCATCACCATAAAGGCCAGACTGCAACTCCACCTCCTCGCCGAGAAATCAGTTACCAGAAGAGATAATTTCTCTGCTGAACTTAACACTGACTTATAGTCTGAACTTCTTTGCAGCCATTTTCCTGTGGTGTTGCCTTATCTGTGGGATTGGCATTTGGTGTGATCAGCGACGGCTTCGCTTCACACCCCAACCAGATAAGTGGTTAGACAGGAGCTGCACGAGTGTGTGATTGGAGGTGGAGGTGCTCCCTCCCAAAGGAACACAGACTGTGGAATTACTGAGTGTGCGAACTCACACTCATTTATACTGTTTCTGTTATCTGCCAGCAGTACCAGGTCTGACAGCTGGAGACGGTGGCCACCTGGGGATCCAGGACTTGGCGGCTCCGGTGTTCTTCAGGTCCGTTGGCGGTGAGGGCAATGTGGGATCCAGCTCGGTTCTGGACGGACGTCTCCTATCCTCAAGCCTGCCCACACGTCACTCAACATATAATTGTCTGTACTACCAAAACTATATTTGTCTGTATTCCGTTGTGCACTTCACAACATTAAATTGTTACTGTTTAGCTTATCCATTGCCCGTTCATTTTACGCCCCCTGTTGTGGGTCCGTGTTCCTACACTTTCACAACATGGGTCTCTTAATCAGTCTTGATAAACTCTCACAAGTCTCAACTCAGTCTCAACTTGATCCTATGGGTTGTAAAAGTCTCTCAATTGATTCTGCATGGGGTTGCATCAGTGATCGTGGATATTAACATATTTTCCCCTCGGACAATTCTGTGCAAGCTTGGTGTAAATGCAAATAACAGATCACAGCGGAGACCAGCCAAGACTTGTGAGAGTTGACAAAACGTCATGATCTTGTAGATCTTCTATAGGTCTCAGTCCAGTGAAAATGGGAACTGTAAACACAGATGCTGTGTATAAGAAAGGTCAGAGCCAACTGTACTTCCTCAGGCGGCTCAGATCTTTCAATGTCTGCAGAAATATGTTGCAGATGTTTTATCACTCAATGGTCTCCAGTGTCATTTTCTATGATATAGTGTGCTGGAGCAGCAGGCTGAAGGCAGCTGACACAAACAGACTCAATATGCTCATCAGGAGAGCCGGCTCTTTCCTTGGGGTGGAGCTGGAGTCTGTGGTGGAGGTGTCAGAGAGGAGGATGCTGAGGAAACTGCTCACCATACAGGACAACACCTCCCACCCTCTGCATACCACACTGACATCCTATCAGAGCACCTTCAGCCATAGACTGTGACCACCAAGTTGTACCACAGAACAACACAGGATGTCTTTCCTACCTGTGGCAATCAGACTGTATAAGTCCTCCCCCTTCTGCAGGATGAATACATAAGGAACAGAGTTAGTTACTCAAAGTTCTGTGCAATATTATCGACCATCTTGTGCAAATGTCTTCCAGTCATTTCATATAAAATTTGTTGTACTTGTAAAAAAAAAAAAAATTGTCCATTGTTTACTGTTTCGGTACTCTGGCTAAATAATTTCCTTTGGGATTAATAAAATTGATCTTACCATATCTTCTTATAACTTCCCACCACCAATTTCATGGATGCAAATAATATATTTGGGTATAAGAAAAATTTTATGTCAACATCCCCCCAGTCATCAATGACAAATCTCAGGGTGTTTGTTCATTCACTTTTTTCTTCCAAGTTTAACTTCACACACATAATGATGAATCTCTACCTGGGTTACACCGAGCCCACTGGCCTGCAAACTAGTAGCCCTGATTCAGGTGCTGCACACTGACTGACTTAACAATCAGCTGTCCGACAAACCCATCACACCTTTAGATTAACAATCACAATGATTTACCTATGAAAAATGGGACATGATTAGGCAACTTATTTATAAAATAAAAATAATAAAATAAAGCACTCATGGCTTCGACTTTTGGTGTGAGACTGGTTGAAATGGCTCAGACTCCTTATGAATGTAACATCCGTCACTGTGGAATCGCCCTAATGATTTTAATGACATTCTTCCTTCAACGCAGCTGTCTGGTGAGAAACAGGAGTAATTGAGAAGGAGTTTTAATGACTCCGATGGATCACACAAACAGTGAGAGAGTGTTTTCACAAAAAAAAACCCCCAAAAAAAAAACCTACTGCAGAACAGAAACATGTTGAAGAAGGAGGTGGAGGGCAATGTCTGACTCGTATGTCAGCCATGTTTAATGAACACTGCCATCTAGTGGGCCCAAAAAAACACCACCAAATCCTTCATGAGGCCTCATTTTGCCATTACTTGTTATATTATTGTGATGTGTAACTTAAATGTATAAATGAATAATTTGTTATGATCACGTTTCAGTTCGAAGGTGGTGAATACAGCGCATTCAATTCAATTTTTCAAAACAACTTGCATGAATGTTCTGTCAGGAAAGTGTGTTTCCTTAGACATTTGTTATGAAAAAAGATGCAAGCTCATCTTTCGGCTGCCCCAATTTTTGGATAATGGTTGTCACAGCAGATCTTGCATACGCAGATTTGCATTGGGATCTCACAGAATATTTACGCCGGATGTCTTAACTGATGCAACTCCAGTTTTAGCTGAAGAAACACACACACACACACACAAACACACAGCCGCTGGTCTTCCTACTTGTAAGAGTTCTCCCATCCAAGTACTAACCAGGACCTGTATATCTTTTAAGATCTGGTAGGATCAGGTACACACAAAGCAGAGTGACATGCAAAAAAGAAGTATAGTGATATTTTATTTTATGTTCTGCAGTCTGCACATAAAATAAAATAAATTACTCCAAGTATATTACAGATGAGTGTTTTTATCATATTTAAATTTATTTTAGATTTCAAGTGTTAATTTTGTACAAAATATAATATAATGTACTTTGATGTAACATTAAAATTTTACATTAAAATTTATTTTTGGCCCATGACCCTCCATCCAGATATATTTTGGCCCTTCACAGGAAAGCATTTGATCACCCATGGTTTAGAGTTTTTTAAAGATGATGATGTATTCATTATAAAACTAAAGGGGTGTACATGACAGTAGTTTAAGAATTTTAAACTATAGCAAATAAACTCACATTTATCCTGAGTAATCCCACTGCTCTTCATCTTAGTGAGTGCCTTGCATGGCAGCACCCTAACACTGGTGTGTGTGTGAATGTGAGGCATCCTTGTACAGAGATTTGAACTTCTGATTCAGATAGAAAATGCTATAGAAATAGTCAATTTACCATTTGATTTAAAATTTTTAAAGCCAAAAAAGTTAAAACATGATTAAAGCAGTTTTTGAACAGTTTTTGCTGGAGAACATTTAACTCAAGAGCATTTTATTTCACCAGCAGCAGAAAATAGGCAAACATAAAACTTGAGAAGCAGAAACAAGTCAAAATTTGAAGATTTTGCTTGAGAATTTATTTTGATTATATATTATTATTTTTATAATAGTTGACAACTATTTATTGATTGATAAACTAGTCTAATTAACCTTAAATTTGTGTTACAAAGCTATATGAGAGGCAGGGGGTGGGGGCCAAGTGGTTAGTGTGTTTTGTTTCAGTGCGGAAGGTTCCTGTTTCAAACCTCACCTCTGCCATATTTCTCCATGTAATGTGGAGTTGTGTCAGGAAGGGCATCCAGTGTAAAACTTGTGCCGATTCAGCATGCACATCCACCTCAGATTTGCTGTGGTGACCCCAAGTGCAAACAAGGGAGCAGCCAAAGAATTTTCAAATGTCATTGCAAGAGTCTCACGTTTCAAAATTACAACAAAGGCATTTAAATGAAGTGTTTGACCGCCACCTGCTGTATTTACCATACCTTTTGAAAAGCCTTAGCTTTAAAGTGGGTGTCACAATCCAACCCCTCATCCACTTAGTGATACCTGGATAACAGATCGAGTAGAGGATTGCCCGTTGGGGTGAAATATGGTGGGGGCATTGTGTGCCCCATGGCTTCAACAGTAGCAATGAAAGCCCAACAGAAACCCTGAACAGGAGATGGCTAATAGGGCTCTGGTGATACAAGACATCCTCAACAGCGGATCAGATGAAGGAGGGGATGGTCCCTGATTGTCTGGGATTTCCCATCCAGACCAGGCTTAAGATCTGTCAAGGGTTCGGTGCACGTCTAAACGAACGGACAAACAGTTGTCTCAAGATCGACCCTGGAGATTGTTTCCGTGTCAACCATCGTGTGTGGGAATCGATCAAGAGGCGATTTTCCTCGCCACTGAGGGATTGCCACAATGAAGACATGAGTAATAATAACAATTTCCAACATTTCCATGAGAGAGATGAGAACACAGCGTTTTACACCTAATTTTTGTCAATAAATTTTATATTGCTCTTGGATATTCCAAATTGCGTCTTGCAAAATGGAATAAAAAAGCTACCTGCTCAGATATGACCAAGCCAGAGTGTCCGCCTCATGTGTACACCAAAAACACAACAAGCCCATACAAGTATGAAATTGATGAGTATGCCACTACAAGTTCAAGACTTTGACCTCCAGGGTATTTGATCCCTTGACACAGAGTTTATTTTTATAAAGCTACAGCTTGATATTCCAGCACTTAATTTAAGAGTGCAGTTAAATCATAGAAGCCATAATGTGTCAGGCAATCCCACGACTGGGGGTATAAACAGAGAGCGAAAATGGGGGACGGGGCGGGGCGGGGGGTGTGAGGGAAAACAGTAAGTAATGAAAAAGCTATGATTGCTTTTCTGTCCCTCCAAATGACAGTTAGCACCTCAATGACCTGCTCGGGGCAGGGCCATCTAGAAATGACACGCTAAGGCACAACGTCATCTAACAGGGTAGTTACAAAAATCAATACAAAACCCATTTCAAAGATGCTCGGCAAGCGTGCGAGTGAGACTGTGGGTGTGACAGAAAGAGAGAGCACGAGAGAGAAAAGGACCTGCTGTTATGTTCATTTATTGAGTAGGCCTGAGGGGCAGAAAACAAACTTTTCTGATATACACATTACCTCGCAAGCAAAGGAATTCTGAAGGCTAAGCAATAACCGCATTCCTAGTCTATTACTTAAGTCGTGAAGAGCCCTCTCACACAGAACGGGGTCTTTCATTGCATGTCAAGTAAGGCTTAATTCTAAAGTCACTGCTCCCGGCACTCTTCATTGTCACACTTTTAACTAAACTAGGTATTGGCCACTAGAAGAAGAATGACTCTTTGTCCGCTGGGGAATCGATATGCAGTCTCTCTGACACTCACAGGGAACACATGTAAACCAGGCCGGCCGGCCGTACAACTATCTTGTCTTGCTGGGATTCTGGCAAACATCACCATATATTATCCCCTTTGATTTGTTGTCAATACCCAATCACGGCAAAGAGGCGCAGATCTAGCGGAGCACAAAGACACTAAGGAGCGTAAAACAGACAAATGGGCAGGGGGGACATCAATCCGAAGGGCACGCCAACCAGGCCCCTGATGAAATAGAGCGCCATGTCGGCGGCTGAAATTTATAGACGGTAACATGTGAAAGTGCTCACTCCTCACAGCCCCGAGTGAGGTCAATAGCCTGATGCCTCTGTCCAAATGGGCTTCTCATTAAGGCACTTCATTCTGTAACAGTTGTTGACTTTGTTTTTTGTGTTTAAGCACAACGGAGAAGAATACAAGGATATCTGCTTGTTTGTTGTTTCGAATCAAATTACCTTCAGTCACCACCCTCTTTTATAAGATTTACGTCTAATAGAAATTGATGTTCTGACAAAGGGATGTCTTAAAGCGCTTTTGCTATTCTTTCTCTTGAAATATGCTGCTTGCATTGTATCTTCTGTATTACACTTCACCGTATATCCTACAAGGCCTTCACACTGTTTGAAATGTATGCCTTGTGAACAGAGTATTTAAAAACAACAGTGTTATTGGATATAAAACTGCATTGTTTCCAGCCAACATTTTACCTCTCAGGTGCAACACTGGTATCAAACTGTAATAACGCTATAGTTAATTAATGCTATTTATGTCAAATACACTTCTGGACTCTCCTCAATATCCAGTTAAACACTCACCAACATTATTATTATTGCAACTGAGTAATATATCTTTGTGACTTCTGGTGGGATTCAAATGCCAGACATCTTACTCATAAGACCAATGGTCTACCAAGTCAGGCAAAGAGAAATCACCATTAGCCTGCCTAATAGGAACATATTTCAATCTGGGTTTGACTATGCTACATGTCTTCTCACCACATTTTGACCATGGCCTGATGTCACAGGTGCACTGAAGCATGAAGAACCTTTGCCTGGAACTGGAACTACATGGTCATCTGCCACAACCTGCCAACAACACCAATTTTTAACTGAGTGATATATTTTTGTGGCTTCTGATGCGGATTCAAATGCCAAATGTCTTGCTCATGGGACCAATACTCTACCAGGTCAGCTAAGGGGAATTTCCACTAGCCATACTAGCAGGACTATATATATCAATCCAGTTTCGCTTTGCTATATTCCTGAAGTTGTTTATTATCGCCATTCCCCATCTATATGACTGTCTTTTTGTATTTCTGTCTCTCTCTGCTACGTGCTCCCTCTCAACCCAAGCAGTCATGGCAGATGTCTCCTTCATACACTCTTGTTCTACTTGAGGTTTCTTCCTTGTAAAAGGACTGTTTGCCACTTTTACCTTTTGTACTCACACTTGAGGGAAAGTTATGGTTTCTATAAATTATTTAATACAGCGGGCTGGAGCTGAAATACAGATTTGGTGCTATGGAAACAAATTGGAATTCTATCGGGGAAAAAAATATGTATTGGTCAAGGACAATCAATTCTGAAATTGTTCAGCCTTTTCAGGATCAGGTTTAGCTGTACAAAGACCTCCTGCAGATATTATGAAGGAACGTAAGCACCAAGAAGAAGAAGAAAGAGAGAGAGAGAGAGAGAGAGAGAGAAAAAAAAAACCTTTAACACCCCAGAATAAAAGTTGATTATCTGTGTTCTTTGGTATTGAATTAATGAGTTCAAAGTTTCTTGATTGTTAAGAACATATTTAAGATAGCGGGAGTTTTTTTTTTTTTTCTTTGTAAAAAAATTACAGATTCAAATTTTGGAAAATAAATGTGTGATTGGTCAGGAAAGAGTTAAATTCTGAGCCATTTGTGGATATTCATTTATTTTCTGAAAGCACTTATTGGAGCCTAGACCAGCAATCATTGGGCAAGAAGTGGGGCACACCCTGGACAAGACACCGGTCTACCAATCACAGGGTTAACACATATATAGACAGACAGACACATTCACACCTACAGTCAATTTAGTCACAAATTAAATTAAAATGCATGTCTATGGAAGTGGAAGGAAGTCACTGAAAAGTAGGTAGAACATGCAAATTCCGCACAGAAACCATGGACCTTCTCGCTATGAGGCAACAGGGCAAACTACTAAGCCACCATGCTGCCCAATGTTCTGGATATGCCACATCTTATTTTATTCCACTTGAATCTATTTCTTTGCTAATGGGAGCATTTCAAGAACTGGAAATGTGGCATTTCAAGAACTGGAAATGTGGCATTTCAAAACTACATTTTCCAACAGATGCAGAATTTTCATAAAGAAGAAAAACATGGCTATGTCATAGTCAACTTGCAAGAATGTGGGGAGGTGGGAGGATTCAGGTTCTATAGCGCCAATAGTCTGGTAGTATACTCCCTCTGAGTGAAAGAGTTTAGTGTAAATAGACTTACAATGGCAAATCCTCCACTGAAAAATGATTTTTTTTTTCTTGTGTATTTGTTTCCTTCTTGTTATGTAAAGGTCTCTAGGCTCACCTAATATTTCATCATAGTGTTCTGACTGGAGTGAAAAGTGAGCCTAAAACCACAGCAGTCATTCGCTACATTTGAAAGAACCTTCACTGGGCTCTGTGTGGAAATCCCATCCCTATGACTTTTGGAAGGAATGCACAGCACACCAGCTGATTGAGAGCTAGGATTTTGGGTCAGCGGGGTGTTGGATTCAACAAGGATATTTCTTGGCAACACAATCTATTGCAGCTTTTACTTTGTGTCAGCTACATTTCCTGTGAGAAGTGACAGTGCTCTGGAGATGTGATCAGTGTTTCGGCAGTACCCGTGTTGCTTTGTGCGCTTTCAGTAAATTACACACAGTATGAAAGGGTTGGGGCTCTCGCCGGTAGTCCTCAAACAATCTCAGCGAAAACAGCGGTACATCGTCCCTTCGCATATACACACATATATGCACACTGAAAATAAATTTAATGTTGTCACTTCCTTCGAAGGCGTCAATGTCAGGAGAGGCCACTGGCAATTCAATGTAATCGGGAAGCCACGTAGCAAAAATAAATTTGGGGCTTGACACACTGTTGGAAGAGAATAGCAATCAGCAAATTTAATGCATTTCTGATGTATATTTAAGGCTCTGACACCAGGCCACAGATGTACATGTGTTGGGTTTCTATTTTGCAAAAGATATGGCTGGTGATAACCTATTATGGGACATCGTCAGCATCCTCACTCACTCCGCCTGGGAGAGGAAAAATTCCATAACTTGCTCTATCCTGGAGATGTTATATCGAAACAAATTATGGCTGGAATTGAAAAAGTCACAAGCTTATTCCATCTTGATCAAACCACTGCCAAGAGGCTAAGTGCAGAGCTGGAGATACCCCCAAAATGCTTATTATTGAATTATTATCATTGACATCTATGGTACTCTCAGTTCTGGGCTTTACTGCTGGATATAAATAGATATATTTTTTTCAAGCCAGAGCTCAACAGAAAGAAACGAACAAGGGTGAAAACAACAAGCAGAAAAATTAATAGGGTCACTTAGCCATTATTTTATTAAGCACCAGAACACACCCATTGCCAGTTTATTGTAATTATCTTTTTGAATGTATGAGTGAAATAAATACAATAAATATGAAGTCAATGAATATATTTAAATTCTAAAACCAAGAAATGCGTCATAATTCTTTCTCGCTACATATGAAAAGTAAGAAATGGGTGAATGCAGATATCCCGCTAATTAGTTAGCATGCCAATTGACAAAAAAGGGTGCATTGTGGACCCTAAATATCACAGCAAAATTTGTATTAATTCCCCTATAGTTCAGAGCAATTTGGTAATTTTCATAGACCTGCTGAAATATTTGCTTGAGTAATATTTGGATATATTTTTTATGTGAATACCTGAATTGCCTGAATTGCACCAAATCACAGCCTGTTTTGACTGTCCACTGTGGAAAAAATAAAAAAGGAAAACAGTAGTTTTGGTTGCCAGAATAATTTTATTTAAAATAAATTGTAAAAATATGGAAAGACCTTCACAGAACTAGCAGGAGGTGGTAAAACCAATTCAATTCAATTCAATTCAATTTTTTTTTTTATATAGCGCCAAATCACAACAAACAGTTGCCCCAAGGCGCTTTATATTGTAAGGCAAGGCCATACAATAATGATGTAAAACCCCAACGGTCAAAACGACCCCCTGTGAGCAAGCACTTGGCTACAGTGGGAAGGAAAAACTCCCTTTTAACAGGAAGAAACCTCCAGCAGAACCAGGCTCAGGGAGGGGCAGTCTTCTGCTGGGACTGGTTGGGGCTGAGGGAGAGAACCAGGAAAAAGACATGCTGTGGAGGGGAGCAGAGATCGATCACTAATGATTAAATGCAGAGTGGTGCATACAGAGCAAAAAGAGAAAGAAACAGTGCATCATGGGAACCCCCCAGCAGTCTACGTCTATAGCAGCATAACTAAGGGATGGTTCAGGGTCACCTGATCCAGCCCTAACTATAAGCTTTAGCAAAAAGGAAAGTTTTAAGCCTAATCTTAAAAGTAGAGAGGGTGTCTGTCTCCCTGATCTGAATTGGGAGCTGGTTCCACAGGAGAGGAGCCTGAAAGCTGAAGGCTCTGCCTCCCATTCTACTCTTACAAACCCTAGGAACTACAAGTAAGCCTGCAGTCTGAGAGCGAAGCGCTCTATTGGGGTGATATGGTACTACGAGGTCCCTAAGATAAGATGGGACCTGATTATTCAAAACCTTATAAGTAAGAAGAAGAATTTTAAATTCTATTCTAGAATTAACAGGAAGCCAATGAAGAGAGGCCAATATGGGTGAGATATGCTCTCTCCTTCTAGTCCCCGTCAGCACTCTAGCTGCAGCATTTTGAATTAACTGAAGGCTTTTTAGGGAACTTTTAGGACAACCTGATAATAATGAATTACAATAGTCCAGCCTAGAGGAAATAAATGCATGAATTAGTTTTTCAGCATCACTCTGAGACAAGACCTTTCTGATTTTAGAGATATTGCGTAAATGCAAAAAAGCAGTCCTACATATTTGTTTAATATGCGCTTTGAATGACATATCCTGATCAAAAATGACTCCAAGATTTCTCACAGTATTACTAGAGGTCAGGGTAATGCCATCCACAGTAAGGATCTGGTTAGACACCATGTTTCTAAGATTTGTGACAGGACACAAGACAGAATTTCAATACATCCACTTGGGAAATGACTCACAATATTAATACCAGCATTTTGGCATCAACATTAATCCTATATCTTGAAAATAACCCCCCACCCCTTGAATGTAACAAAGTATGGTCTATTTTCAATTATCTGGCTATTCCGCTATGTGTAAAGTTTGTCCATGCTCTTCAAAAACTTTATAAACACAATTCTTTCATAAAGGATTTATTTCAGTAACACTGTGTGAATAAGAGAACTTAGGAGGAGGCCATGCTCTTCAAAAATTTTAAAAACATAAACCATTGTCAAAGGTTTTATTTCAGTCACACTGTGTGAATAAGAGAACTTAGGAGGAGGCCATGCTCTTCAAAAAGGTTAAAAATATAAACCATTGTCAAAGGTTTTATTTCAGTCACACTGTGTGAATAAGAGAACTTAGGAGGAGGCCATGCTCTTCAAAAAGGTTAAAAATATAAACCATTGTCAAAGATTTTATTTCAGTCACACTGTGTGAATAAGAGAACTTAGGAGGAGGCCATGCTCTTCAAAAAGGTTAAAAATATAAACCATTGTCAAAGGTTTTATTTCAGTCACACTGTGTGAATAAGAGAACTTAGGAGGAGGCCATGCTCTTCAAAAACTTTAAAAACAGAAACCATTGTCAGAGGTTTTATTTCAGTCACACTGTGCGAATAACAGAACTTAGGAGGAGGCCATGCTCTTCAAAAAGGTTAAAAATATAAACCATTGTCAAAGGTTTTATCAAATTCTTTAGCCTGAGGTCTTGTTTTTGGCTTGGCCATGACACTTGATTTACTACAACTTGCCATGCTGTGACTTGAAATTACATGTGTAATTGAATGATCACTGTAATAATATCAGTACTTTTGTGACTTCTCTAAAACAAGTACTACCAAGTCAGGAGCATTATATATCATAAACTTGAATGTTGTGTTCAATGCAGGGTTCATCAAAACTAATCATGAAGTCAAAACAATTACATTCTAATATTTCGAAAGATGTTAAAATTACAGTATATATTGCAGTTTTCTTTTTTGCTTGGGGTGGGGGGGGTTTGTCATGGTAGACACCCACTTCCTATATGAAATATCTCCCAAATTACACAATGCACAATCTCTGAAGTGGATGTAAGCATATTTGAAAAAAATATATATATTTTCTACCATTAGCATCTCCTGCTAACAGAACAACCTGAAATTTTTACAGTGCAAAGTTGTATATATATTGTATATATATATATATATACGACCAGTGAATCCAACAACATTCCTCTTTCAGTGAGATTTTATTGTGTTGCTCACATTTTGCTCAGGACCACCACAGGACATCTTGCATGGGAGCCACATGTTAATCTGTTTTTCTAATGTAAGGCGAGTGGGCCTCAGGCAGCCTTGATCCTGGGAGATTTCACTTGGCAGACAAGCGTGCTAGCTGTTTGTTGAACTGTGCTGCCACACAAAAGGAACAACTCTGAAAGCAGAATTGCATATCATATTGTCATATTAACAACCCAATCTCATGCCATTTCATGATGGCATCATGAAAAGTTGAAAGTTTAAGTTAAAATTAATCTATTAGTTTGTGACATTGTCATGAAAAGAGTTACATTTTTATGATGGTTGGGGGCGGGGTCTGTGCAGGTTATGGATAGGGTTAGGGTTGGGGAAGCGGTAGGGTTAGAAGGGGAGCACAATATGTTTACTGTATTTTTTTACAAACTCTGTAGCTCAGTGGGAAAAGGAGTTGCACTGTCAACAAAGAATAGAGTACCAAGAGACAACACTCTGATGCACTATAAACAATAGCCACTGGCGGCGCTGTGGAAGCCATCTTTGACTGCTGATGATGACTTTTGTTGTCTTATTGTCTTATCATTATTGCGGTTTATTTTCGTGGCGAGCAGAATACTGAAGACATGATGGATAGCTGTGATGAACGCTGGAACCATTGCGACTAATAAAATAATGACAGAAAAGACTTCCAGCTCTTAAAATAAATGATATTTTCTGCTTGTTGGCAGGTGAGAAACACCTGGAGCAAACACAGAGGGACTTCTTGAAAACCTCTGCAGTTATTCACACACAATTCCACGATAAGGAATTAGAATACTTCCAGACATGTTTTCATCGATCTGAGATATTGTTTTAACAATGTCAACAGGTCAGATTAGAAAGCATCATGTATTCTATGTGCTGCCAACAGATCTGTGATGCAGATCTCACTTTTGTTCACTTACAGCATATATTTTATTTATTTACTTTCTAACAGCAGTTTGTTTAGAATGGAAATAGAGACATCAACGCCGTCGGGTTTGGACAGAAATATGAACTGCAGTTCAGAAAACACGAAGCAACACAAATGCAAAGTAAAAAGTAATATTCCAGTTTTACTCTTCTGACAGAGTCACAATGCTATCAATAAATCAGATCATCATTTAATGGATGTGTATAGTTTGCATGAACAGTTGTGGCGTTGGAGTCTCATTACGTTATGAAAGTGTTAAGACGGCCCATGTATTAAATGTACTTAATTTACTTATTCAAAGTATTAAAGCATGAAGAAAGGAGGAAACAAAAAGTTCACTTCTGCAACAGCTGCAGTGATTCATATCATGATAGGAAAGAAGTGATTCAATGTTCAAGGTCATAGGTCAAAAGTCAGAATCAGAATCAGAATCAGAAGAAGTTTATTGCCATTGCCAATGAACAGCAGAGGCCACAATGCGCTGCAGTCTGTGTCTGTCCCTGGCTGTGGCCCCGGCGTACCACACCGTGATGGAGGAGCAGAGGATGGACTCGATGATGGCCGTGTAGAACTGCACCATCAGCTGGACAGGCAGCTTGGCCTTCTTCAGCTGCTGCAGGAAGTACAACCTCTGCTGGGCCTTCTTGATGAGGGAGCTGATGGTTGACTCCCACTTGAGTCAACCAGTCAATCAAAAAGTCAAGGTCCAAGTCAGGAAAAATCCTGGAAAACTCGAAGAATACCTATCTTTAACTTTGAATTATTTAAAAAAAAATCCTGTCAAAAAAGATATGGTATATGGTACTCGTTATCCACTGACAAAGTTTGATCTGGATCTGATCCAAATTACAGATTTTATGGCCATTTAAATTTAAATTTGAAAACCCCATTAAATGTATATTTTACATTATATCTTAATCAAAGGTGCCCCAATCACTCTCATATTTGAAAATGAGGTGTAGACTTGCACTCCCTATCACCTGACAAAGTTTGATCCGGATTATGCATTTTGTGGACATTTGAATTTGATATTGAAAAGCACATTTGGTGTACATTTTACATTATATCTCAATCAAAAGTGCCTCAATCACTCTCATTTTTCTGTTATGGATTTACCTACACCTCCAGAATTGGATGGGGGTTCCAATTTTATTGTTGGGAAAGTGTAGGTACACGGACCCACAACAGGGGGCGCAAATGAACGGACAATGGAGGAAGTCAAATACAACACTTTACTGTTGTGAAAGGGCACAACAAACACAACAGATTACAATAATAGACAAAAGGTCAAATCACAACAGGTGTCGTGTGGGCAGGCTCGAAGATAGGAGACGTCTGTCCAAAGTAGAACCGGAACCACACGATTTCCTCCGCCACCAGACCCCGGGAATACTGGAGCCGCCAAGTCCCGAACTCCCAGGTGGCCACTGCCTCCGCGTGTCGGATCTGGTACTGCTGGCGAGGAACAAAAAAACAATTAAAGGTGGGCGCGTATGCACCCAGCAATTCACACGGCAGGAAAACCAACTCCACCTCTTGTTGGAAAAAGAGTCTGTTACACGATACACAAAAAGTCACAAAAGGTTACTGTCGAATCTCACAGCCAGCTGAGAACGTTACCTTCCTGGTAAAGCGATATCTCGGCAAAGAGGTGGAGATGACGTCTTGTTGATATACTGATGCTGATCAGATGAGTGGTGACAGCTGTCATAGGTGATGAGTGTCAGCTGTCACCCCGGCTACTCCTGTTAGGCGGCAGCGCCCTCTGGTGCCTGGAGCCCGCACTCCAGGCAGGGTGCCCTCTGGTGGTGGTGGGCCAGCAGTACCTCCTCTTCAGCGGCCCACACAACATTTATGCCTGTTTGTCTGTCCTTCAGTTATCAGTCGGAAACCAACTGGCAAAAAGCAATGACAAAATGTGCATAGAGATACAATGTTCTGTGAAAATTATCTGGAAAATAATTCAGAAACCAAAAAAGTTGAAAGAAAAAAAAAAAAAAAACCCTGACAACACCAAAAGAAAAAAAAAAAACACCAAAAAAAAAAAACTTTGATTCAAGTGCATAACTAAGTACATACGCCTGGCATTTGATCACATGTAATTTAGGCACTTCTAAACAGGACTTTGACCTTGAAAACTGTTTCCAAAGTAAAATTTTGTGTAACTGGAAACTAGTGTTGGCAGAGGCTTTATTTATTTATTTGTTAATTTAACTTAATTTTTTTTATTGATTAATTCATTTATTTTTGGTTCTTTCAGTCACAACTGAAGGTCTACCACATTTCTTTGGCTCCATTCAGTCTCGTGTCATTGCCTATAATATATAACAGATCACTGTGAAGCGTTGCGTGCACTAAATGGTTGGAAGAGTTTGGCATCATTTTCTTTCATTCAACATACTTGTGTTCTTTCATTCAGTAATTCAACCAAGCACACACTGTAAATAGTTATTGACAGCTGCAGTTTGCCTTGCTGACTGGTTCCAAAGCTTTGGCGATGTTCAGTCTTGTCCACACGACAACAGAACTTTCCCTATATGCAATCTTTTCTTTGACATTTTCTAATAGTGTTCCACAAACACAGTACCATTTCAAGAAATATCTACTTCAAGTCACACTGGATTATAAATCCAATCTTCAAGAGAATACTGACTGGGAATTGTATCAATCCAAATAAACTGATATCATAGATATGTCTCGGGGGCAGTACCCAGGACACCTGACAGAGAAAGACTTGGCAGCTGGGGTTAAGGCTGAGGTTAGAGTAGGTTGACTATATTTTGATTACTGAAAACCAGTACACTCGCCCCGGCAATGGGATACTCGAAGTTTACTCAAAGATGCTCAAAGATGAAAAACAATGAAACCAGGACATTTTCATTACTTCCAAACACAAAAAAAACCAGGACGGCAAGGACAGGACGTGAAAACAGGACATGTCCTGGGAAAACAGGATGTTTGGTCACCCTAGGTTAGAGAGGTGGGCTATGGCATCATTGTTTCACAAAAGTTGCATAATGGTTGCATGCATGAAAACATAAAGATGGCATTTTGGGATTCACCCACTCCGGGACCGTTTTCAAAAAGTAGCGTTTTTGGGCTCCAAAAAAGCTAGTTCCGTGTGAATAAAATATTGATACGATACAAAACATTTGCGGATGCCTCTAAACTCAACTCCATGTGGGTGGGCCCTTACAATAGCTCAACTCTGGCAAGATCTCACAATATTATTATGATTTCCGGGATGTGCTCCATAGTGCCCCACCTCTTTGCATTATGGGTAATGACAAAACACCAAAGGAAGCTAACACTAGCACATTTCACTTAATAGTACCCTTCGAGTCTTGAGAAATGCTGAGAAACCGAGTTTCTAAGTGTCATGGAGGCCCACATTGTTCAAAATTCAACTCCACCTGTTTAAAAAAGGGTAAATTTTTATCATATTTGCAATATGCCATTGTGAAATCCACATCTCTATCACGGTGTTTTAACCCAAACCCTCAGACGGCAGTAAGCAAACTGTCCCAGCCGGCTGGAGTTTGCTATTACTCAGGATTAAGGTGCATAAAGACGGGCTCGACAGCAAACACGCCGTTAACGGAAGTCCGCTACACTGACAAATTTTATTTTGTGGGACATCGTTTGTAAGATGTAATGATCGCATCTTAAAGTACATAACCTTTGATTGGATGGCGGGAGTGTGTTCGGGCAGCAGCAGTAATAAAAGACTAATTTTGGTTTTATGGTGCAGCATATTGAACCATCTGAGTGCTGCTTTGCTCCACGGTGGCCTTGAGGCGGTTATTCTTTTCAGTGGTGATCAGTACTGACACACAAGAGGTCTGCTGAGACCCAGTTAAAGATTTCTATTATCATATCAAATCACACACCATTGCTCTCATTATATGCGACACATTTCGAACAGTGAATAAAGGCTGCTGTACATAATGCATAATTAGAAAGTTTTTTCCCCCCCCATATGGTAATATATGATAAGAGTGGTGATATAAAAAGCAGGACATTAAAGGAATCTCACAGAAGTTAGGAGATTATGATTGGGTACAGTAACCTCCTGACCCTGGATGGATCCCTAAAGATGGCTGAGGGGCCAAGTGAACGGAGGGGCAAGTTCCCCCGTCCTTGCTAAGACCTCGTTAACAACTAAGAAGACCTATCAATATTTAACAACTCTATGATTGAAATTTCAAATTCATCTCCTCATGGTGAATGGTAAAGGAGCGAGAGATGGGAATCAGAGGACGGGAGAAAGAGCAACTCGTTTTTTTTTTTTTTTTAAATGGAGAGCTGTTTTAAATAAAGACTATGATTTAGTGAGGCCACACCAAGTCAATTAGGGGCAGAATATCTGAGTGCAGAAGTCGTGAGTCAACATCGTATTGGATCTGACTGTTTAACAGTCAGCGGGATGTGAAAACATAACCGAGTCTATGAGATACAGGAGTGACTTCCTCCCCTCGCCTTTCTACTCTTCTTCTCTTCCTTGCCCGACTCTCTCGTCTTCCTGCTTGATTCCCGTTGTCTTCCTTTCTCTAATGCATTTCTCAACCCCCGTGCCCTCTGCTGTTCCTTCAACAGACTTGTGTCAGAGAGCAAGAGATAGTTTTACTATTTTATGAGGATGTCAGGTTTCTTGGCTTTCCGTGTCCGACAAAGTCCACTCGTCTGTCAGCAGGTACCTTGAGACTCAAGTCACACATTTAAAAACAGGAGATCCATGTGTAATACATATCTGAGGGTGAGTAGCTGTTTTTTGTCCATGCAAAATAACAAATTGATCATGTGATGCTGAAATCAATAGGTTAATTATCTAATTAGAGGATTGACTTTTGTAGTCCGATGAAAGCACCATTAAAATGTATTACTTCTTCCAAGGAGGTTATGATTCCCTCTGCATCTCTCAGTTTGTCCTGAGCAGGATTACTCAAAATCTGACGAACCCATTTTCAGTTCAAAACAAAATGTTGAAATGATCTTGTGGTGCATTTAATTGTGGAGTTAATCCCAATAAAGTGGTGCAGTTGAAACATTTCCAACACACGTCCATATATAAAGAGGCAAAACTAGGGATTTCAAAAACCTATTTTGCAAAAGTGAGAAACAGGGTTGTCAGCAGGGGTGGTGGAAAGCGGTTAAGTGTGCTTGTTCCCAATGTGGAAGGTTCCCTATTTCAAACCCCACCCGTGCCCATCCTCCATATAATATGGAGTTGCGTCAGGAAGGGCATCCGGTGTAAAACTTGTGCCAAATCAGCATGCAGATCCACCTCTGATCTGCTGTGGTGACCCCTAGTGAAAAGAAAGGAGAGGCTGAAGAGACTTACTTACTGAGAAACAGGGTTGTCAAATGTTGAACATGCTTTCCCCTTCAGATATTATACAAATAATGGATGGTAAGGAGTCCAACATAGAGAAATATTGGACTTTTCTTCATCCAGTATTTCTCTATGTTGGACGATTTGCCATCCATCAATTGTTATGTTCTCCATCCCCCTCCCAAATTAAGCAAACAACAAAGAGTCAAGTAAATTAGATCAATTTATTTTGTTGTGAACAGCATATGAATGCTTCAGTGGGAACTGATCCAATATAACTTTTGGTCCTAGCCTTTTTGGATCCTTTTGATTCCAACATAACTTTCTGGTGCCAAGCATGCCAAAATACAGGTAAATGATGGACAGAAGGGCTAATCTGTGATTGGCTATTGCAATCTGAGTGGAGAACATATATATATATATATATATATATATATATGTGTGTGTGTGTGTGTGTGTGTGTGTGTGTGTGTGTGTGTGTGTGTGTGTGCATCTGTAAAATATTCACAGCGCTTCACTTTTTCTACACTTTATGTTACAGCCTTATTCTAAAATGGATGAAATAAATTCTTTTTCATCAAAATTCCACACACAGTGCCCCATAATGACAATGTGAAAAAAGGTTTTTTTTTGTTTTGTTTTTTTTAGATTTTTGCAAATTTATTAAAAATAACAATAATAATAAAAAAAACTAAGAAATCATATGTACATAAGGAGTCACAGCCTTTGCTATGAAGCTCAAAATTGAGCTCAGGTGCATCCATGTTTCCTGTGATCATCCTTGAGATATTTCTACAGCTTAATCGGAGTCCACCTGGAGTAAATTCAGTTGATTGGACATGAATTGGAAAGGCACACACATATGTACATGTGATTTCTTATTTTTTATTAATTTGTAAAAATAAAAAACATGCAAAATTTATGTAATTAAATTTTGTAGTTCTTTCAAAGAAATTTGTGCAGTGATACTACCCCGGTGGAGGTGAGCACACTCTGAGTGCACCGTCCCCTTCAGTAATCGCCTCCCTTTGTGTACATGCAGTTTCTTACAGTTGTGTAACAGAGGAACCGTTGAAATCAGTTTTGTCCTCTGCATATCAAAGTCTAATTTTGTGAGCATACCCCTGGCTGTGTCCCATCCCTCCCTAGCTGCATGAGGCTTTTGGTTCACTGGAGGTCAGGACGATCATTCACCGCAAGGCCTAAGGGCACCCATATACTCTCCCCTTTATGACCACATAAAGCAAGCCAAGTGCTCAGGCGTGCCTGATTAGCTGCCCTAATATGCTATTTGTGACTAATTTCAGAGGCGCTAAGTCACAGGTGATGGTCCCAGCTGTAAATCTAACACCACCAAAATTGACGCTCTCTGTGTGTGTGCATGTGTGTGTGTGTGTGTGTGTGCGCGTGTGTGTGTGCGTGCCCTCTCCCCCAGGATGCACTATAGCAGGTCCCGCGGTGAATATGCAGAGGCCATTTATGTGAAAGGCGGCACATAAAAGTAATGAATGGTAGATGAGGCCATCTCAAGCTGACAAGTCGACTTGTGTTTATGTACAAAGAAAAGGGGGGGGGGCTGTGCATGTGTACTTGGATGTCTGCAGTGTGTGAAAAAATGCATGTAACTAGAACGGTTTTGTTTTACCACAATTATTGCTCTTTGCCTCCAGCACTAATACACTTTCACTGCTGAATTTCGGTGGTGTTACAGTTGTACGTTTTATGTGCTATACTGATTGACTAGTTCACATGATGCAAATCAGAACAGTTAAAAAGAGTTAATGAGTGTCTTTTAGCTCTTTTGGAGCGGAGCAGTTTTACTTGAGGCTGATCACGTTTTAGATAGAACTGAACACTGCACTAACATTTATGTAATCCCGCCTTCAATTCGATTTTCGGTCAAAGTTGGCAGGTACATCGGGCCTACAGATGGGAAAAAGTGATTTGATTTTGTTTAAGATGATTCAGTGATTAAGGTCACAGGTCCATGGTGAATTTCTTGTGATGTGCTAATACGTTAGGTTTACTGCCCTGGAGTTCATGAATGATGCTGTGATCTTTTCAAACTCATTGGAGATAGCCTGACTGCAGCACCTGAGAAGTTGAGAGAACAATCAGCGTATCTTGGTTTGCAATTGTCCTGGATCAAGACTAAGATCCAGGCTTTCAGTGGTTTTCTGGACACAGTCATCAGAAGTGTATCTGTATATGGTCAAACTGTTCAACTTGTAGAGACATTTGCTTATCTAAGTACTGATATTCCTCCCTCTGGATCTTCAGCCTCTGAGTTGGTGAGATGTTTGGAAAGACCTTAAGGAGTCACGAGTTTGATGGACAAAAGTGTTTGGTCCTGCCGATATCTTTGCAGGAGAATGAAGGTCCAAGTCTTTAGAGTCCTGATGCTTCCTGTCTTAATGCATTGGGTGTGAGATTTGGACACTATCCAGTGACCTAGGGCTATGTCTGGATGTCTTTGGCACGAGGTCTCTTTGCAAGTTTCTTGGGTACTGCTGGAATGACTTTGTGTCAAATGAGCATTTTCTTAAGGGGTCTCCAATAAGGAGTATCACTTGCATGGTGAGGGAGTGTCAGCTATGACATTTTGGGCATGTGATGCATTTTTCAAGGCACAGTCCAGCATACAGGTGCCTCTGTATTGAAGAGTCCAGTGGCCGGACAGGGTCGGGGAGACACCCATGTTTCACCTGACTGCGAGAGATGGTGAATTTTGAGAGGTGGAGATGGGCCAGTTGTCAGCGTGGGTGGTCGCTATGATGCGATGGATGTGGTGACATGCAGCACCAGCACATGCTCTGAGACGTGATTTGATTTGATGCAAATATATAGGAAAATGGCAATTTTTTTGGAAATTAGTTCAAATGTTAGAACTTGACTGAAAACTGGTGTGACATTTTCGATGCATACTTGATATGTTTTTAATCGAGGGTGTGGCATGGCGATGCTCTCTCAGCTCTTTTGATCTCATTGACTGAGATAAATTTAAATCTTTTGTTTTGACAAACAATTTTGTACCCTACTTTCTCATATTTTGCAAACTGAAGGACATTGTTAAAATAATTATCAGGTTAAATGGTAATAAGAATAATTGTTTGCAACCACATCAGTCTCCTCGAACAAATTAAATTTGTCCTCAGCCTTTAACCATCCTAATTACAGTTGGACACAATCCAGCCACTATGAGCAGTGGGCAGCCACAGTCCGGCACCCGGGGCACCCAACTCCAGATGTAGAGATGCTGCCTTGGTCAGGGGCAGAGAAAGGAGCAGACCCCAAATAAGCATGTTTTTGATTGTGGGAGGAAACCCACACTGACACGGGGAGAACATGCAAAGTCCACACAGAAAGGCCGGGAATCAATCTCACGACTTTCGTGCCGTGAGGCAACAGTGCTAACCACTAATCCACCGATATATATATATCTATATATATATCTATCTATCTATCTATCTATCTATCTATCTATCTATCTATCTATCTATCTATCTATCTATCTATCTATATATATATATATATATATATATATATAGATATATATATATATATAAAGGTTTACATACCCTGGCAGAATTTTTGCTTTTTTGGCCATTTGTAAGAGACTATGAATGACAACACAAAAACTTTTTTTCATTCATGGTTAATGGTTGGGTGAAGCCATTTATTGTCAAACAACTGTGTTTCCTTTTTTTAAATCAAAATGACAAGAGAACTACCCAAATGAACTTGATAAAAAGTTTACATACCCCTGTTCTTAATACTGTGTATTTCCCCTTTAATATCAATGACAGCTTGGAGTCTTTTGTGGTGGTTGTGGACGAGGCTCTCTGATGGTAAAGCTGCCACTGAATATGTCTTGGACTTTATTTACATTAATTACAAAGACATACAAACAGTATGACACTTTATGGTAAATCTGCATGGAGTAGACAGTTCTCAAAAACTGAGTGACTGTGCAAGAAGGAGAAGAGTGAGGAAAGCCATCAAGACACCCAGACAATCCAGGAGAAGTTATGGGCTTATGTGGCTGTGATTGGAGAAATTGTGCTGTTTGGTGTGATACTGAACATGATGATCAGGGTGATAATCTGTGTGGATCTCTGATATATCTGTGGTAGATATTTGTAGTCTTTTGTTTTATTTAATTATTTTATGGGTCTGTCATTTGACATTCACATTTAGACAATATCAGTCATTTCTAAAATGAAGAATGTCAGGGTCTACTTTGAAATCTGAAGCCCACCCAAACCTTTCTTCACAGTTTTGATCATCACATGGCACTAGATTAGATTAGATAGAACTTTTTTGATCCCTTGGGAAGACTCCCTCAGGGAAATTGAGGTTCCAGCAGCATTGGATAGCAGCACACAGGGTAAAAAGCACACAGAGTACCAAAGTTGCAAATATAAATATAAATACACAAATGTAAATACCAGACATACCAGGCATACTGATCAATACTGGTCACTACTATCATAAAATATTTCCATATAGATGTTAAGTTTGGTCAGATAAATGAAGAATAGCATATAATTTGAATCCCAAGTCTTTGTTTTATTACTTATGATTACATTTTAAGAAATATTTGTGATTTTAAATTTTACACTTTCCTTTTGAGTGACCTCTCACGGCTTACCAGCAATACCTTCACAGCCCGCCATGGATCCATGGAAACACATTTTGGGAAACTCAAAGTTATTAGGGCTTCTTTCCTTTTCAGTCCAGGTCCTCACAGCTGGTCTGATATGGATCTGCATGTTGATTACACTGGAAGGCCTTCAAGATGCAACTCCACATTGCTTGAAGAATGGACAGGGGTGGTCTTGAAGCAGGAACCTTCTGTTTTGGATGCAAGCTCACTAACCACTGGGCCACTGCACTATAAGGAATGACTGGGCTCTACAATACCATCTTATATATACTCCCACAGCCCCCCACCACCACCTGCCACTGGAGCCGCCACTGGTTGCTGCCCTATTTCGTTGTCGAATGCTCAGCAAGCAGACTATTACTCCGTCCCTTATTCGATCCTTTGCTTCCTCATAAATTGTCAACATTTCCCTCTTTGAGCTGTTATGCCATTATCCCCCTGACCGCCACGTTTCTGACCTCTCGGTGGAGTTTTGACAGGATAAGAGATGAGCGATGATGCGTGCGTGAGTGTGTGTACAGCATATCTGTATGTGCACGTGCTCCAGTGACCTCTGTGTGTCCGCGTACTCTGAGCTGACGGAGTCCTCTGCTGAATCTCTTCAGTGTTTAACACCCAGGGTCTGTTTCCAGATGGGGAGCCTCACACACACACACACACACACACACACACACACACACACACACACACACACACACACACACACACACACACACACACACACACACACACACACACACACACACAGAGTTCCCGAGTGTGAGGGCTTCCACTCTGCACCCTAACACTGCTCCGTCACTCCAGAGAGAGAAAAAGCCACAGCAGGCTGAGCTGCACTCACCTCAAAGCCACACAAGAAAAAGGTTAACACTGGTGTCAGACGTGAGGTCAACGCCAGTAAAGAATCACATTATTTCTATATGAATGACAATGTACAGCTTTGAGACATCTGGGCTTGTATTTATTCAGTGGAGCTGACAGAATGTGGCACGTCGCAGTGAATGGATGAGGTACGCAGTGATGGAGCTGAGACGCTTTATTCCATTTGCATTTATGAGAAATAAATTACAATATATTGTGAGGAATGTTGAGTATAAGTGCAACTGCAGCATAAGGCACTCAGCCGGCTTTTATTGCTTTTACGTTTTCACCTCAATTTTTGCTGACGTATATGGTGTTTTCAGGATGTTGCTTAAACAACTAATTTTACATTATTCAACCTCCAGTATTTTTTTTTTTTTTTTTCAGTTTGTGAATTGCAGGTAATGAAGTTTAACCTGTGAATGTTACATTTTGTGTTCAAACAGTTTTAATTCAGAATGGGCTATAAATACTATTTATGAAAATACCTTTTGTTTGTAGTTATATCATGTTATTATGGCTGTTAATTTTTTATACTTATTTAATGCATGTGCTAATAGGTACATCACTTTGAAATTGTTGATTATTTGTATTAGTAGTAAAAATATTAGTAGTAGTTTTTTAATAACATTAATCAGTCTGTACAAAGAAACTCTTGATACAATATTTTGCAAACATTTTATTTTCATCCTAGAATTTTGTTTGAAAACATTTAGTGTTTGATATAGTTTGAAAAATCAGTTATTAACTTACAGAGTATTTTTTAAAATAGGTCTTTGTAGGTGTACATAATAACAAACAAATTTTCTATTATTCCTCAATAATAAAATTATTGTACACACCTGATTAAGTACAATGTGATGTTTATTAAATACATATTCTAACATATTTCTATAATGTACACTGCATCTAGAAGCTTTTAAGTGTGCTCAAAACACTTACACAGTATCGCAGTACTCCCATATATAATTAAAAATACCACCATCAAAAAGTGTGTAATCCTGATGCCAATTAGCTGTGTTGTAATTAATAAAGGGGCTAATGGATGAATAGTATGCACTGATGTATGTTTGCCTTTTGGTTCCGTAGGTTATGTAGCTGTTACTGCAAATTCTTTTCAAATCCTTTTCTTCCAGCCCTCATCCTCCTGGGAAATCTTACCCAAGCAGGTCGTAAATGCCTCAGTCTCACACAATTGAACAGCCGAGGTTAAAGAATAGACAAAATAATAAGATGCATGCCTCCAAGTCTGGTAAATCAGTGAAAAAAAAAAAAAAACACTTTTCCCTGCAGCCACAATACTTCAACTTCATGTCCCTGTTTTGAAATCATAAACAGCTCACCGTCCCTCACCAATGGTAATGAAATGCAAAACGGTGTGTAAGAAAATATTAAAACTCGCCTCGGCTTCACGCCACCTTCATCGGCTTCGCGTTTAAAAACTGCAGATGGCGTCACGTAGCACAAACAGCGGTTCTGTCTGAGCCAAATTAGGGACATTAAAAATCACAGTCAGAGAACTTGCTAATTATTACACACCCCTTACAAAGACACAGTCAGGCTAGAAGCGGCGAACCGCTGGCTGCCTCCCGGTGTCACTTTCTCCATGTAACAAATATCCAAAGGTCAAAGTGTGTACTTCAGAGGAATAGGGAAAAGCTCAACCGGGGCTAAGTGGTGTGTGTCTGCGTGTGCATTTGTGTATTTTTGGAGCAATCGCCTCTCATGTCCTCTAAGACTTTGCTGCCACCTGCAGCTCTGGGTATGAACAAAGCGAATTGGTGTGGAAGGGAACAAAAAGCAGGGCAATAATAAGTATGCACGTAAGTTAAAAACAGGATTTTGAATATTTGCAAAATTGCACGCCGTGCAAACACCTTCAGTATAAAGAAGTTTGAATTCAGGCGAATTAGTTTTAAATGCTATTAAATAAAGTATGGGCATGCATTCCTACCTGCTGGGATTCTTCTGCAAAGTCACTTGTAGACTTTTCTGGCAGGCCTGTGAACTGAATTATCGTATCCCAAACTGCTTATTGTTTCACAACCCATTTATTGCTGCAAATGACAGCAAAATGTATGACCCTGCAGCAATTAAAATATTAGATATCAAAGTGTCGATGCCAGCGACCGTTAGAGAAACGCGATAGCGACCATGAGTAATGACAGCAAGCATGTCCTGTCATAAACAGAAAAATGTGAAGGGTGGGGGTGACCTCAAATGCAAGGTTTCAGTATAACAATATTCTTTTGCTTAACAATGCAGTCCCCCCCCCCTCTTTTTTTTTTTTTTTTTTTTTTTGTACAATCTTCCACAAAGACCGCGAACTCTTTGCTCACATTTGTACAGATGCGGTAAGACTAGAAGGCACCCTGTAATTAAAGCGCACACCCTGGGAAAAAAGGTGTGATCTTCTGTCATATTTTGACAAGGCTCCGAGCACAAAAGCAAAGCAATATAGTTACATGCTTGGTAGCAGCTGGAAGAAGGATGACTGTATGTTTGATTAGTCGGACTGTATCTTGAAGCTATTGTTTTAGGCGATAACGATCAAAGCTTGTGTGCGCGGTATGTGTGTGCGCTTCCATGTGGAAATTTATCAGCATCTCAGCAGCCGCGTTTAGATTTACTTTGATTTTAACTTTGCTTTATATTTACTTTGTTTCAGATTTGGTGAGTTCTATCTTGTTTTAGGTTTATAATTGAAATCACTATGTCTTCAATTCACTTTTAGTTTAGTTGAATTTCAGGTATCCTTTATTTGCTTTTAGCTTTCAAGTCAGTTGGTTTTAAGCTTAACGCTCAATGAACTCTATATTTAGTTGCTTTTTAATTATTTTGTATTGCTTCCACTTCATTTTTTTGCTTTATTTTACATTAAGTTAGCTTTTAAAATAGCTTAATCAGTAAGCTGATTAATCAGTTGGTGTCATGTTCCGTTAGCGTTAAATTCACTCTATTTCAGATTCAATGGGTTTGTCAGTTATCTTTTATGTCCTGATAGTTTTATGCTCAGTTAACCTTAATTTCACCTATCTGAATATTTAGTTAATTTATCAATTCACTTTATATTAGCTTACTATTCCATTAGCTTTTTAAATAGCTGTTAAAATAGAAAAGCTTCATATTCACCGTTTTAGATTCAGTTGGTTTGTTTACTAGCTGAGTTACTTGTTCTACACACGGGTAAATGAACTTAGTCATCTCATTGAATATTTCCTGTCACTTTAGTTCAGATATAGTAAGTTGCATTGTGTGTATGGTGTCATCATTAATTGTGTGTGTGTGTGGGCACATGTATGTTTTCAGCCTAAGGGCCCCAGTGACCTTCCCCTTGGTGTCCCCAGTCACCATTGATGCTTTTACGGTGTCAAATCTCACGCGTAATCACGTTCTCGTTGGGGAAGCGGAGATTTCGTTGTCAGTGTAAACAAGCGTTTGCGGCAACTTGTTTGTAACATTGCGTCATTATGGAGATGAATTCAACCAAAATATGTATTTAGGTGTTTAGATAATCATGAGTCTTTAATGTGAGTTTTATAAAAAAAGAAAAAAAAAAGAAAATCGTGTTGCTGTTAGGGTTGCGTGTCGGGAACCGGTTCTTTTCAGGTATCCTTAAGAAATGATTCGATCCACCGACATCAATAGCCTTTTTGCTTAACGATTCCCTTATTGGTCCTTCGGAGCAGCTGTTGTTTTGGGGGGTATTTATCTGGAAAATGATCATTTCTTTACATTGATTACAGACCCTGCAGCGGGTCTGTATAATCAACCGTTCCTGCAGTGTGGCTTTGCTTTGAACCTTGAACCAATGAAGCAGTGTTTCAGTCTTCAATCTGCTGCTTCATTGGTTCTTTGTTTTATTTCACTTTATCTTCATTTTTCCCCGCTAAAACCCTAAAGAGCATATGTCTGTGAGTAATATTTACCTTCTTTATGTTAAACCGACCTGTTATGGTCTTCTGAAACAGTTGATAGATGTATTTTATAACTTAAAAACGGGACAGATGCTAACGCTTTAGCATGTCTATGGCTTTTTCAATGTTAAAGTTAGCATTAAGCTGAGCCATATCAGGCCTCCCTCCCCAGTGCGCAAAGGATTCTGGGATACTCTAAAACCTTGAATAGCAAGTTTGGTGTGGAGTGCTTAATTACTGTGGCTGTGCATAGCAGACACACACATACACACACACACACACACACACACACACAGTCAGCTTTATATATTTGATACAGCTGTGCTCAAACGTTTACATACCAAGGCAGAATTTTGTTGTTGTTTTTTTGGGGGGGAGGGAACATTTTTCATAGAATATGAATGACAACACAAAAACTTTTTTTACTCATGGTTAGAGGTTGGGTGAAGCCAATTACTCGTATTATCACACAATTGTGTTTACTCGTTTTAAATCATAAGGAGTCAGCTTGGAGTCTTTTGTGGTAATTGTGGATGAGGCTCTCTAATGATAAAAGCTGCCACTGAATATGTTGGACTTTATTTACATGAATTATGAAGAAACCAGTATTGCACTCTATGGTAAATCTGTATGGAGTACTGAGTTACTGTGCAAGTGAGGAAAGCAACCAAGACACCCAGACAAGCCAGATCAAGTTATAGGTTTATGTAGGTGTTACTGGAGAAACTGTGCACAGTGCAAATGTTGCATTTTGTACCGCCAGTTATCCATCTTCATGATGAAGTGCTATAGAGGAGGGTTTTCTTAAAAGGAAGGCCTGAAAGTTTAGCTACAAATTGCCAGAAGGTGAGTTTAATGTTTTGGTGAAAAGAATATCCTCCTCCGCTCTGCTCCACTATGAAGCAAAGAGTAGTGATGCAAAATGCAAAATTTGCACTGTGTACAATTTCTCCAGTCACAGCTACATAAGCCTGTAACTTCTTCTGAGTTGTCTAGGTGTTTTGGTGGCTTTCCTCACAGTTCTTCTTCTTGCACAGTCACTCCATGCGTATTTTCAAATACATATTTCATTTACAGGTTTTTGCTCATATGTTGCAGTACGATAGCACTGCTTCTGCTCATCTTTCATTCACAACTGGGAGGAGCATCACATACAAAGCAAAAAGCACAGCACAGAAGAAGTCAGCTGTTAGCAAAGCATGAACAACGTAATAATAACCTTCTTGTTCTGAACTGGTATTAACAGATTGTGAACCAAACACAAAGTTCAAACAGGTACATTTATCCTGTGCTGCCTACTAGGGGTGGGTGATATGGCCCAATAATGATATCATGATATTTCTGGGAATTTTCATGATAACGATATTATTGACATTACAATTTATATAACAGCTGAGTGGATCGTTGTCATTTGATTGGTGCTTTGTATGTCACATGACATGGTTTATTTGTCCCATTTGTGTTGCGTTGCATTTACTGTGTAAATTGGTTCCATATGTTATGTACCTGCCCACACACACACTAGTGGGGGAGGCATTTAGCTAAACATGGAGGAGTTTGTTTTCTGAGGTTCGACGATTTGAACAAACTGATTGACAGTGCTAATTCTTCTAACACACCCACAAAAATCCACGATGCCGTAAGCTGTCTGGAGGCATGAAGAGCTGTTAGGATGAAGAGGATTAAAAATTGGACAAATTTCTGATGTGATTTTTCGCTGGAGTGAGGAAGATTTTTTTTGTTTTTTTTGGAAGTACACAAAGTCAATGCACTGCATCACCGTCTACATCGTCAGAATTATTTTTGGACTCCAATTTAAAGTTCGTGTTGGACTGTTGATGTGAAAGCACCAGTGGTGCACAACAAAATGTAAGTCTCTTTTCTGTTGTTTATAAATTAATATAATATCAAATGACAAAGATCTATTTTAGTGTTATAGAAAACAAATAATGAATGTTTTTACATTCTTTCAAGGTACAAGGTAAATTTTATTATCCCACCAGGGGAAATTCATGTGGTCATCATTGCTTGTCTTACAACATATGTTATAACCCAAAAGACAAAAAAACTGATTGGGACATACCACAAATGACAAACCGCACAAAACACAAAACATGCATCATAAAATACAAAATGTTAAAAGATCCTAAAAATATATAATAAATAAGAAAATAAATAAAACCAGGATCTATGATTTGAGGTAAACAAGTACAAAAAAATGGGCCTGGAATCATTCAGGATAACACAGAAGTTTTGAGTCTATTGTTGTATAATGTGATTGTTGTAGGCATGAAGGACTTCTTATACCAGAATTCTGCCACTTAACTTGTGGCTACTCAAATTGTCGAAATAGAGGATGTGTTGCATCACGGAGGATCTGGTCTGTCTTCTTGAGGATGAGCTCATTGTACAACTGAGCTACAGATGCTTGGTTGATGTTGGCTACATTAATAATGTGCTGCAGTTTTTTATGATCCTTCACATGCATATTACCTAAAGTATAGACGAGACCAAAAGACAGAACGCTCTGCAAAAGAGCTTTGTTGTGAAATGCAGCTGTCCAGTCTAAAGTGACTCATTTTCCTAAGGAAAAACATCCTCTGTTGCAATTTCTTAGATTAATTTAGAGCGCATTCTGTGAAAGACAGCTTATTGTCAATTTCAACACCCAAATATTTATAAGATGGGACTTGCTCTACTAGTTCACCATTGAACCTAGATTGGGAGATGTAGACTGACAGTCATTTGTGCATAAGGTATAAAGTATTGGTGACAAAACACACCCCTGTGGTGCTCCTTGTACAGTTGAAATGCATGAGCTAAAACGGACTTGCTGACTACGATTGGTCAAAAAGTCAAGTATCCATAAAATAACTGGGATTAACTCCAAGATTTAATAGTTTCTTCCCCATTAAATGGGGTTGAATTGTATTGAAGGCACTGCTAAAGTCAATAAACAAAATTTTCACTAGGCTTTTTGACTGTTCAAGGTGTCCATAGACATGGTATGTCAAGGTCAGCAATGCATCTTCCACCCCCCTCCCAGCACGGTAGGCAAATTGATGTGGGTCTAAAAGAGGTGAGACTTCAGAAAGAAGCTTCTTTAACACAATCTTCTCAAAACATTTCATAACTACAGATATGAGGGCAACTGGGCGTAAATCATTAAGCACTTTAGGTTTATTATTTTTTGGCACAGGCACTATAAGAGATTTTTTTCCACAGATTAGGAACCACCCCAGTGTCCAATAACAGCCAAAAGAGTCTGTGGAAGGGCCGTGCTAACTGATCTGCGCACATCTTGAGTGTCCTGATGCAGATACCATCAGGCCCAACGGCTTTCTGGGGGTTTATACATCTAAAATAAGACTTGAAATGTCAGTATTCACACCATCCATGCCTTTTATTTCCATGTTAATCTGAGACTGTTCTGCTCTAAAATCACGTGTCAAATCTACAATTAAAAATTGTTTAACTTATTTGCCATGTCAAGTTCATTATCTACAATCATTGGATGCTTTTAGGCTTATATCCTATGATAGTTTGAACACCCTGCCATGCTTTCCTTGCATCAGTTTTAAAATAATTTTCAAGTTACATTTGTATGCAGCTTTACAGTCCATAATCATGATTTTGATCTTTTTCTGCATGGAGTATGTTTATGGCTGCCAAAAAAAATCTTCCACAAATGTCACAAATCACCCTTGATTCGTGGAGTTCGCAACAGAGCGTGTGGATATATGGTGATTAGTGGTGATTCGTACAGGAGTGTGACAGCATTCGTAATGTATTCTTGATGGTTCTTGGTGCCCAAACTGTCACGAATTAACATGAAAGTTGTCAAGAACTGATACAAATTGGCACGCGCTTTCACGTGATGATTCGCAATGGCGCACAGCAGTGCGCAACAACACAAGATAGTATTTGTGATTGTGCATAATTATTTGTGATTCTCCAGTGATTTGTGCCATTAATCGCAATGTGTGGTAACAGGTCGCGACAGCTTATGACGGCATGTGATGCCGCTGCCCTGAATATTGATCCTCGGTGACAAATTTAGATTTGTGGCATTCGTGACTTGTTGTCATGTGTAAACTGAGCATCAAGTAGAAGCATAGCCTTTTAATCAATTCATAATATTACAATTCAGTCTTTGACTGGTTGTACATTTAGACTGGGTCAAGGGTTCATGCAGTGATATAGTCATATCTTACTTTTAATATCAATTTCTGATAGTAAGATGTTTTAACATCCTGTTAGCTTCATTGGTTTTATGTTTAGTTATCATTATATTCAGTAGTTTTCCAGTTACCCTTATATTTTTCTGATTACCTTACCTTAATTTCAGTGAACCTTATATTCAGGTAGTTTTTCAGCTTTATATTCCATTATTTTTTGTTCAAATTTTATATTCAGATAGCTTTTTGGGTACCTTCATATTCTGTTGGCTTTATATTCAGTACATTCACTGAAAAAAGTCAAAGGCCAATATATATATAAAAAAAAAAAATGTAGTCCTACAATTTTTTATTATTATTATTATTTTTGTAAAGGTTTATTTGTAATTTTAGCTTTCAACCACATTGTAAATATACTTTGAGAAAAAAAAAATCCATTTAGGTGTAACAAATTAGAGTATATTTTTTAAGTTGGTTCAGGTTTCACTTTTTTCAGTGTTCTGTTCAGTACAGATAATATTTTAGCTTTCTAGTAAACCTCTATATTCTGTTGACTTTGTCTTAAGATGAGTTTATGTCCAGGTAGTTTATTGAGTTCTTTTTAAGATAACTTAATATTTTGTTAGTGATTTATTAAGTTAGTTTTATGTTCCATTAGATCTTTATTAAGAGTTTGTGAGACAGTTTTGCAATTATCTAAATAATCTCTATATTCAATTAGTTCCCTTTTTTGTTGAACTTAACCCGTTTTGCCCCATTGGCAACAATTGTTGCATAAGTGTATCACTGTCATTTTCTCCTCGCAATAAAAAATCTCAAAGGTACTAATGCAACTTTTCCACTTATTAAAAAAATCTGGGCATAAACGGGTTAATGTAGTGTTAGTTTTGTCTCCTGACTTTCAGAAAGGGGACATTGTGGTTGTATCTGTTCATCACACACCACTTGACATCAAGATAACTCATCAATCATATCACTAAAATTGTCAACAAGTTAGCTTTTCAGTTAATGTCATACTTGTCATCGACGACAAGAAGAATGTTGCGGGTTTGGTTCCACAAAATTCCAGTTGCTTTCTGTGTGGAATTTGGATGTTCTCCCAGTGTCTGTGACTTGTTCCTGCTGCTGTCAAAACATGCACACTACGTTCATTTCCCAACAGGGTCTGGTGGCTGCATTGATACTCCAGGCTCCAGCTCAGTGCTGCAGATGGGTGGAGACTGGTGTGGTGGCATCAACTCCATCAAGATGTGGCAATGTGCAACTGGAAGCATGCGCTGCTTTCTGTGATCTTTAACCATATCTCTTGTTGAAATGGAATTTTGTGTCTGTGTGTGTGTGTGTGTGTGTGTGTGTGTATACACGTGTAGTTAGTTCACAATATGTTTCATGAATGCAACATTGTTATAAATCAAACAAAACCATTGGTGCTGAAAATGGAGCCAGAGCCGAATTGTGAATACCTGCAGTTCCTTGAATGGCTATTTTAAGGCTGACTCCAAAAGTGAATCAAATGTTGTGTCGACGCGGGTTGAGGAGCGGACCTGCGTCTGATGGAACCCAGCGCTAAAATAACCAGAAAGCGGTTCCAATAACAAAACAATTTATTTTTCCACCCTCTGGTGCATAACAAAGTGTATGAACAAAAAATGCGTCAGTCTGGTGGAGTGAAGGCTGGCACGCTCTCCAGCGCCTAAAAGGATCGAAGCCCGGCGCTTCTGGACCCACGTATTCCGCCAAACACCCCCCAGGTGGACACGACAAACCGACTCTCTGCGAAGGATAGAAAAGGTGAGGTAAGTCAGCAGCTACAACCAATATCCTTCAAAAGGCACACACTATCAGCAACACATTCAGGTCTGTATTTAAGCTTTATGTAAATGAGCAACTTCTCACAACAGGTGGAGGATCACCAGTCCGCACGCCACGGCAGTGAGAAGCGAGCTGCACAATTCTCATCACAATTCAAATATACTGCGTAACAAAATACCAAGTTACTATCAACAAGTAGTCAAACAATTAATCACCTCTGATGTGTGCTGACAGCATGTGTCCCTCACCCTTCTTCCTTCACAGGCACGATGTGTCAAACCCAGGCGCGGTCCTCAGCGTCTCACAAACGAACATCACAAGGTCGAGTTCCCGGCAATTCTGCTTGAATCACACATGGCTTAAATGCAGAACGCCATCTAATTATCTGCTTCAGCTGAAAGTCTTTAAGGTTGCATGTGAGCACCATCCACAGGTGCTGCACATAACGTTGATGAGGGTGAAGGACTCTTCTGCCAGCACCTTCTCCACAGACAAATCAGTTTTCATACCACCTGGAGAGCAAAGAAAAGAAAAGAACACCAAAATGTCCAGTCACACCCCCCCAACACACAACATCAAACTCCATATTAAAATGGTCAATGTTGCAGAAGAAATAAATATGCTTACCCACTGGCATTAAAAAAAAAAAAAAAGATTTTTGTCTCTATAGCTAGTTTCCCCACTCATACCAACTGTACAGGAGATGAATCAGTTTAAGCTAATTTTAAGCCATATTTTTATGAATAAATATTGGCATGGTTGCATTGTGCGATAGCTAGTGTGCAGGGTCCAGACAGCCACCCGCAACCAGGGGCTGCTAACAGTGGCCAAAAGTGGCTGAACACAGCTGTCGTTGTCCTATCTGAGCATTTGAGTCCAAGTATCTGAGATAATATGCACCGCAGTCTTGTTTGAACTCTCCGTGATATCATGGGATTTGACCACTTAGGGGGACCTGCGCTCCGTTGTGCAATATGTACACAATATAACTTCATACAGATAAATGGTGTACTGTTTTGTTTTCGGCTGCAATCACCGAAGCAGTCGCGAAAAGTTTTTTTTTTTCGGTTCACAGTGGAGAAGAAAAGGCAAGGCAGATGGGAGACGTCGTGTCTGTAAGTGTTAGCCTACACAGCTAAACAAAGTAATTTGCCAAAATAACCCATTGAAAATGCCATGGTTGGTCACACGGCCGTAGAGAAATTACATCATATGTGTCAACGAGACTGCAGTGCCCTATTGTACTAATTGACCATCTAAGAAGTCAGTGCTCCAGTATAGCCACTGAGTAAAATTTTAGTTGTTAATTTGTTACATTTAGCACCAAGTAGGTATTTATAGCTTGGTGACATTAGTTTCATTGATGGTGTCCCAGTTATTGAAGCAATATGCTGGTCATTCACTTTAGTGCTTGCAAAAAAAAAAAAGCAAATGCCCAGTCCACAAAAATATGCATTACTCAGACATCTGCACCATTACCTTGCTTGTTATCCATAGCAAGCTAGGTAACTTCAAATGCTCCACCCTTTTACCCATTTATGGGTTGGCCAGGACTCAGGCAGAGTCAGACACTGCCATGATGTCAATATCATAAGCCAAACAAATTGAACTTCAAGCCTGCCTGTCAGAAAACCTATGGGTGATGTCACAGAGGGTTAGTCCACTACATATACAGTCTACATTGTAGATCTTCATTATGAGCAAGTCCAACCAATGAGCATTTCATTAAATTTATTTCATTAAATATATTTTGACTTGACTTTCCTGTCCTGTACAAAACTGAGACAGACACCACCCTCTGTCAGAATCATGAAGCCAGAATGCCATCAGGTTCAAGTTAGATTCTCTTCTCCAAATCTGAGAATGATACACTCTGACACCGTTTGAACTTTACGCCTGCCAGGAGCGGCTATTCTCTGTCGACTTTGCCGTTCTCCCATGGCTTTAAATAATGTAGGCATCTTGGGGACGTGAAGACGCATTTGTCATCCTTGTTTGACAGGCTTGATGAAGGGGTTGTCTCTCAGTGTTTCACAAATCCAACCAGACCACAAGCCCGTGGTCACGAGCAGCAGGGAGTTCCCTCCCTCTTCTGGCTCACTGGGTAATTGTGATAATACCGGGATGGCAAATTATAGAGGGATGAGTTAAGGAGATACTTGAGATAAATACAGAGGCTTGACACAGTGATGAGAGTGTGGGTGGTCTGTGACAAGTTCTTACAGTTCATCCTTAAATGCTCTGATAGTTGTAGCACTTACATGTAATCTGTTATTAAATCTAATAATCCAGTCTTTTTTGATGAAAATTTCCCATTTTTTTTTATTACATTCTGTCACTTTTTTCATGTTAAATTTGAATACAAAAAATTGATGCATTAGGAAGTTGGAGGTGTTGCAATCTTTCCCAGAAAAAAAAAAACAAAAAGAGAAAATGAACAGTATTTCTTCCAGCGTTTGGCATAAAAATGTGAAATGATCCAACTCAGTCAGCAAATAGCAGAACTGCATGATAACTAACTTCAGATGGAAATACACATGAAATAAACCCACTTTCTATCACTTTCTTGCTCTCCTGTTCCTGTTCCCGTTCCCTCCCTCTTTCTCTCTCTGACATCGGGGTCAAACTAGCGCATAATAGACAAACTTGGCAGTAATCTGGAGACTCTGAGAGAGGTCCGGGAGATTTATCAATCAACTGGCCACATTAAAAGGATTTCCTAATGAAGTGAAGTCTTTACAGGGATTAATCCTCTACCACCTGCGAGGAGCCACCTGCTCGCCTGCCATAATTGGCAAAGATGGCACCGCCGCCATCAGCAGAAAGAGGAGAGGTGCAGAGAGAGAGAGAGAGAGAGAGAAAATGAAGTAGGGGAGAGGCGAGTCAAATGAACAGAGGGAGGGAGAGAGACGGACAGAGAGGAAACAAGTTGGAGAGAGGACAAAGAAGCGAGACGTCGGGTGTCAAACTCATGCAAATGATGACACTCAGTGTGTTGCAACGACACAACGAGGGAGGAAAATAAATAATTTTTTTTTTCCAAAAAAAAAAAAAAAAAAGAGGAGACGAGACAGCGCCAGGTCTCTTATGACACGGCGATGAGCATCCAGCCCTTAGTTTGTGCCAGTCTTGCAGCATTCCAAGACCTTGACAGCATCTCCTCGCTACATCTTCCAGCTGTGTCAAATCTGCCTATGTGCTAATGAACGTGTCAGCACCCCAATCGTGTCATTGCGGCGTGTGTTTCAATTCACCTCTGAGCAGGGAAATTCTACCCATGCTGTACCAGCTTACACATTACATTCACAGTGCTTCTGCATGAATAATTAGATCGTCCCAAGCAAAAAGTTAGAATCCACATTCTTCTTCTGATTACACTGCCAAAAGCAAAAGTTTTATGATTGCATTGCTGATTGCTATAAGCTGAGCAAACGCTCAACGTGGACCTAGACATTTATTGTCTATGTTGAGAATGATAAGTTGTATTCTCTCGTGTGACACTTTTGACTGATGGCCATCAGGTAGGAATGACACCCCTGTTGGCTCACAGAAAACAACCACTATCGGGCATATTTTCATGAATCAAGGCACAAATACAAGCACAGGTGTAAGCTGAAGGCTCTATCTGACTTGAACAGGATGTTGGGAAAAAGGATGGTAAATAACTGACTGGAGGCCTTTGAACACAAGTGGTGCCTTTGGAAAAAATGTTGGAGTTTGAAAGACAAGGAATTAAACTGGTCACCAGGCATGACCATTCATTATGTAAGCACAAACTCCTTCCTTTAAAAAAGTGACTTAAGATGATGACTGGATATCTTTGGTATGGATAGAGGAGAAGATGGACCAATGCGAATTCGGTCCCATGTGTGAACTGGGCCAAGGGCGAACCCTAACCCTAACCCAACAAAGCCTGGGCAGAGTTCTTTACCCGAGTTCTCCTTGGGGTCAAGTTCTCTTTTTACTTTTGGTACTAAGTCCATTCAGAGTGTACTCATCTACCCCTGGAATGACTTTTTGTCAAATGAGCACTTACTTAGGGAGACTGAGACTAAAATGAGGAATATCACTTGCATTGTGAAAAAGCATCAGCTTCAACATTTTGGCCAATAGTACGTTTATCTGTGTATGATCCACTATCCAGGTGCCTGAGTGTTGAAGACCCCAGCGGCTGTAGAAAACCAAGGGGGTGCCCTTGTTTCACCTGGCTGTGGTAGAGAAATGGTTATTTCAGAGATGTGGGGATGGATTGATTGTCTGTCTGGATGGTTGCGATTCCGGAGACAAGGTAGATCTGTGGTGACATGGATGCGGTGAAATGCAGGATCAGCACATGCTCCTAGACTTTGTATGACTTTGTAGTAGGTTCAAAAATGTCAAGGGTATATGTTTCAGTTGAGGAACCAAAGTGGTTTCGTAATGTGGTGTTTGTTAAAACTTTATTTCCACTCCATAACATGATATAAAATTCTATAAATTCCAGACAGGCTCTTCTTATATGATGGCTGAACTTAGTATTAACTGCAAAACACATTTGTACAAACAGATTATTATAAACAACAGACATGTATATAAGAAAATGAAGAACAGATGTCCTCCTTAAAGGACTGACATACTGTAAGTAATTTTACAAACTTGACTTGAATCCTACCAGCGATCAAGTATCATGTTCAGAGACAGGAAGCCTATTGTACAATGTAGGTCCTCTGACACACAATGTTGATTGTGTCAACATGTTGCTCCAATGCATACTCCTAGACCTTACCACACTGGTGGCACATAGCTCTGTGAGATAGCAGGGTTCAAAAAGTGGGGTGGGCACGAGGCTATCTGTCTATGTACTTGAACAAGATACGTCCTTTGCATTGTCCCAGTCCACCCAGGTGCAAATAGGTACCAGTGTTGGCTTAGGGCCCCTTCACACATAGTACAAATAAGTACAAATCAGGGCAAATCATGGCAGAACAGCTCATATGAGCAAATCACTAAAACATCGAGCTGATGGACAGGCGTGAACGATGCTGCTGCAATGGTTTCATGCACACAGGAATACAGTGCGAGCAGCTGCAGCATATGTAACCACATTGCGCAACTGCTGTGGAAAAAAATACATGCCCCCCATGGGATTCGACCATGCAATTTCCAAAAGCTCTGATTGCCAGCCAGAAACTTTACCACTGAGCTACCATCACTGTGCTGTAAAAGGTGCGGGAAAATGCCTGATATCAAGAAGGACATGGACGTTTTTTTTTTTTAAATACCACCACACACCTTATAAAAACACCACATTTTACTGAATCCCTCTTATCAAGCAGGCAATACAAGTATGATCCGTCTGTTCCTCTGTAGATGACCCATGGTCACAGATGTACAGTCATGAAATGACATGAATGAGAACCAAGGCGCTCTTATCATGTCCAGTCTCTGCTCCCCTCCACAGCATGTCTTTTTCCTGGTTCTCTCCCTCAGCCCCAACCAGTCCCAGCAGAAGACTGCCCCTCCCTGAGCCTGGTTCTGCTGGAGGTTTCTTCCTGTTTAAAGGGAGTTTTTCCTTCCCACTGTCGCCAAGTGCTTGCTCACAGGGGGTCGTTTTGACCATTGGGGTTTTTCCGTAATTATTGTATGGCTTTGCCTTACAATATAAAGCGCCTTGGGGCAACTGTTTGTTGTGATTTGGTGCTATATAAATAAAATTGATTTGATTTGATTTGATCTGCTGGCGGCATTTCCAGACAGCCCCATGCATGTCCTGCCCGACATGTGTGTCTTGTGGATGGCGCACCGCAGGACAGACACCGTGTCATGTGGAACAGAGCTCACGTTGGTGACGTGACATTCAGATCGCCGCTGCGTGTTATGATCTGATGGTCCATTTCACCCAGGGTAGCCTGTCAATGTGTGCGCCATGCACATGTTCACTGCAGCCCATTGCAACAGAGATATACGTATGTTTTTATGTATGTCCACGTGAGGACAGCAAGCAGACATGCACGCCACAGTGGACAGTTGTTAGTTCATGTCCATTCAAAAATGGTATGTGTTCTCCAGCTGGGATGTCCAGAACCAGAGATCTCCACCCCATGTCAGTTCTGTGCACACACCAAAGTGTCACTGTGTCTGTTTGCAAAGCCACACTCGTGGGGGCACTTGGACAAATTTCACATCCAGCTCAAAAGTGATTGTCTGCTGACTGTTGTCTTGCTAAGAGCACGAATGACCACACATTTTCTAAGTGCCAAGTGAGCAGTGTTAGATGTTCGTGTGTGAAAGCTGGAATTTGGCTGCCACCTGCCACGAGAGGGTTCAATAAGCTCTCACAGCACACATGCTGTCTTTCAGCCACTGTTGTGCAGAAATAGTTGTAGCAACAAGTGTACGAGGCATTGGAGGCAGCTATGATTTTACACGCATTCCATACGAATCCTGCTTCATGCATGCTTCATGCGTGCTTCATGCGCAATTAGACCACATTCGTACTATGTGTGAAGGGGCCCTTAGGGAAGTAACATGATTGACTGATGCGCCATCCAAGGAGAGTCATAGACTCTCATCTGATTCTGTTTGAGGATAACCACTGGCAGGATGAACCTCATGGCCTGTATAAGACTTTGCCTTGTTCTGCATCCTTGTAATAAAACTCAATGTGGTGAAAAATTAAACCATAGCCTTATAAGTCCATACTAGCTGATTGTCAATGAGGGGCTTTACGTACAATTGACTTATTACTTTGTCCACAACACAGTAAAAGACTAAGGTAAGACTGTCATTTTATAAAGCTTTTTCATATTTACTGATGTAAACAAGCACACGTGCCCCTATCTTGTATCTTCATTCAGTTGTGACAATAAATGTTTACTTTGATTGCTTATAGCTTTACAGCTTTTAGCTGTTTAGCCCTTGATGGTGGTACTGTTTTATTTCAATACTGGAGCAATTAAAATAAGTTTTCTCCTGAGTAAAAACTTTACCCCAGAAACATCTATAAATAGAGTCCAGGTTGACAAATCCTGGAGTTCATCTTTAAGGTAGATCAAATCAGATAAGTTCATCTCTAAGTTTTTTGTCATGACCAGCCCTGTTCCAGGCCTTGATCCCTTTTTTGCCCCTTTCTTTGCGGCATCTTCTGTTCCTGCTTTGATTTATTAGTGGTTTATCTTCATCATGTGTTTCTGCTATCTTCTATTTTGCTTTGTCACTTTGTTTCTTTGCTACTTTTATACTTTAGCCATTGTCCAGTTTTGTTCTTGTTTTGTTCAGCCAGTTTGTGTTTCATTGTTTACCATTTGTTTATTTTGTCCTTCGCATTTGTTATATTATCTGTTGTTCTTTGGTGTCAGTTTTCATTAGTCTGTTTTATTTTTGGTTTGTTTTATCACTCTGTTTTCTTAGTCAGTCCAGTTTAGTTTTATCTTTGTTTTCTTTCAGTTCTCATGTTCATGTCTGGTTTGCTATTGTGTTATATTCTGCCCCTGATTCCCATTTTAGCTCTGTTCTGCTTTTGCCATTTGTTTCCACTCTGCACCTCCCATCAAGTCTTTGCTCCTCGTCTCATGCCCAGTTATTTATGTTACTTCACTTCACTACACCTGCCCCATGTCTTTGTCTCCCACCTTGTTTATGTCTGCTTTGTGTTTCCATTTACTCACGCTCTTGCACCTGTTTCATTGTCTTTGTCTATTACATCACACCACTGTGCTCACTCCCTTTAGTCACACTCTTGACTCCTGTTCACACATCTTTGTCCTTTCTTCTCTCCACCTTGTGCTCTCTTCCCTCACTGTCTTGCACAACACTGTGTCTTTGTTCACGAGCCACGCCCCCTTTCCAGAATCTTCCCTCCACACCTGCACCTTGTTACCTAATTAGTCTGCACATGCACATTGTTCACAGCACCTGTTACTTAAGCCCTTACAGTCTCACAGCACACTGCCAGATTGTTGTCTTAGCACACTTCCAGCACCCATTACAGTCCTGTTTTTTGTCTTGCCATGTTTTGGAACCTTGCTCTGTTACCTTGACCATGCCTTTTGCCTTATCCCGGATGTCTGGTATTGCTCGTGCCTCTGAACCCTGCTCGTTTGTGACTACGTCTCAGCCTGATCCTGTTTGTACCTCTGCCACGCTGACTGACCACATGTGTACTGAACCTTTGCCTGAAATAAAGACCACATTTTCTCTTTCACCTAAGTCAAGTCTGGGAGTCTGTATTGCGGGTCCAACCGCTCCTGGTGACGAGCTCCCGCCCGTCCTGACATTTTTGAATGTGTGTATTGCAGTCTCTGTTACTGTTTTTCAAGTAAAAGAGCATGGAGTGTAACTAATTTTGAATCAGGCTGGTATAGCATCAGTAAAGCTTGTTAATGGGGCAGTAATTGTTTCGTCACTGCTGTAACTTAAGGGAGGTATTGTGATTTGGTTCAACTGCAGTGATGTTTTGTCATAGGTCATTGGGGTTACTGTAGCTATGATGTGCTTTGTGCTTGATGAGATTGTCTGTTTCTGTGATTCCTGACTAATGATCAAATCTCCAGAGACATAACTCCTGCAAAGAAAAGTAGATTTTCTGAGGTCTGCCAAGGGACTGGGACTATTGGCACAGCTTGGGTGTCCCTCATTTGTTATGGAGCCATATTGCCCTCTTGCCAAAGGAGGTGCCAAACCAAGGACAAACTCTGTGTGTGTAGTCTGACCCCACTTCCTGGACTAAAACCTTGGTGACGAGCCATATTGGCATCTAAAAATATTGTAATGGAGTCCTAAAGCCAACAGGCAAAAGCATCGGTGTTTGTTCTCAAAGACACAACCAAACTGTTGTTGAGCTTCTTTTATTCTGTGAGTTGGAATCTTATCAGATGAATGAGGTTTAATCATTTTTACTTGGCTGTTGTATTTATTCGCTAAACAACTTGTCATTATTTTGATGATAGACCTACTAGATGTCCAACAATATGTAATAAAGAGCAAAGTATGACCTACTTAGAGGAAAAACAGGTACAGTGCCCCCAAAAGTATTGGAACACTTGGTATTTCACACATTTTAAGTTGTTTATGACATTTCAAACACAAAAATATTTAAATTTAAATTATCTTCCTTAAATTCAAACTAAAAGCAAATCTCTACAACTTGATATAAAATAATTAAAATATAAAAGTCAAGATGATTCATTGCATAATTAATGGAACACTTTGGTCTAATTTGCTGGATCGCAGTTGTGAATCTCGCGGTCTGTAACTCACGCAAGAGGTCAGTTTCAGCAGAGTTCCGGTTCAGGGCATAGGGTAACAAGACGACATCGGGGCACAGCAGAAGTTAATCACAGACTCTACACCTCCTCCAGATAACCCTCTCAACTTGGGAGAACGTGCCATCATCATAATCGCCCATGAATCGCTGAATCAACGGCATCCACATCCTCGCTAGCCATTGATTCCATGTGCTGTGAGATACTGGAACTCTGCTGACCCTACGGTGCATTCTGGGTAAGCGCAGGGGGCCGCTAGGGGGATTATGAGAAATGTTAAAGTACAGAATACCTGTAAATAATCAGTTTTATTGCCAGTTTTCTTCATACAAGTCAGGGGATGGATTCCTGAACATTTCCAAGTCACTGAATAAGCCTTGGAATTTATTTAAATCAGTTATGAAGTAACACAAACAGTATTGCACGCTATGGTAAATCTGCATGGAGTAGACAGTTCTCTCCTATATCCTCTTCTGTACCACTTCATCATTAAGCTAAGTATAACTGGAGATACAAAATGCAAAGCATGCACTATGCACAAATTCTCCAGTCACAGCCAGAGAAACCTATATCTTATTCTGGGTTGTTTGGGTGTGTTGGTGGCTTTCCTCACTCGTCTCCTTCTTGACCAGTCACTCTGTTTTTGAGAACTGTCTACTCCACACAGATTTACCACAGAGTGCCATACTGTTTGTATTTCTTCATACTTGATGTAAATAAAGTCTAAGACATATTCAGTGAATTGGAAATGTTCATGTATCCATCCCCTGACTTGTCTATAGAAAACTGGCAATAAAACTGATTATTTACAGGCACTATAACAAAGTGTTCTATTACTTATACAACCCATCATCTTGGCGTTTATATTTTTTTTATTAATATATTTCAAGTTGTCGAGATTTGCTTTCAGTTTGAGTACATCAGGGAACTGAAGACAGCATCTTTTTGAAGGCTTAATCACATTAAAAAGTTACAGATATGAGCAAGTATATTGAGATGGTCAGAGATTGTCCACATTATTCAGCAACTTTAGCAAATTTGGCTGAGCACAATGTAAACAACTATTTGTGTGATTTATGCCACATGAACACACATACAGAGCTTCACCCACCTCCTCATCTAACTCCTCGAGCCGAGTTGTTTTGAGTGAAAGAAGAACCGTCCCTAATCCACTTCACGGATCAGTTTCACAGAGACGGTAAAGCCATTCTCCCTCCAAGCTAAAGCAATTCAGATCAGACACCTTGATGTCTCAACGAGCACACAGTGAGCTCTTGTTTTCTGTTTTGACTGCTGGGAATCCATGCCAGACAGAACCCCTGATTCCAGCTCAAAGATAAAACTAATGAGGTTTTCATTCAAGTCCGTTTTATAACAATAACTGAGTCATCGCCAGATGTGGCTGTTTTCACTAGAGCCTAAGATTCTATGATCCACTAATCTAGGATTTGAGGGCTTTAGTTTTCCAAAACTAAAGGTGTAAGGCTGTATACCAGCTCAAGCATTTGGTGCTTCCTTTATATCTGTCATCATTACCTATAAATGCTTTTGGCTGAGATTGCGTAAATCCACAAGTTGGTTCTTCTGATTGCACTGATGACAAAGTTTCTTTCACAATAAAAAAAAATCTGTCATAATTTAGTGTAAAGTGGTCTTAATTGTTGAAAATATTTGAAAATTGTTTCTTGATCATTTAGTTGTGTGATGTGTCCACCCGATGCCAGGACACCCTTGCAGTGCACTAATTGTGCTTGTTTTGGCACCAAACACTTGCTGGTCTGAAGCTATTGAACATGACATTATAGGTCAGTGAGAATTAGAGTTGTTTGCAAGAAAGTTCCAAATAAAGAATGTCAAGCAGGATTTCAGCATTTTGATAGAAGTGGAAGACTACTGTGCTTCACCAATGCCTTTTTGTTATTATTGTACAGAAAAGACATTAAAGATGAGGGTTTTAATCAAAATCCTCCATGATTCTCCATACTGCTTCTCCATTTTTATGGCTTCAAGTGTTTGGCTCTTACACCTTACCTCCTCCGTCGTACATAAGTCAGCCATTCTTTGTTCTACAGACTGCTCTGCACTGGACGCTGCATATATAAAATTATTTTGTGGCAGATTAATCATTTTTTTCTCCAAATTGGCTGTTGAAAATGGCTCTAATCACATCCTGAATCACAGAGGAGGCTGCAGCTGGAGCCGTTTGCGTGCACATGTGCGCGCCTAACTACCTGCAGAAAGCCCTCTAAAAAGGTAAGTATTTGTCATGTTTACATTGTCATGGCTTGATAAAACAGTCGCATGTTCTTTCCTTCTTGGATGCAGCTCTGCTCATTTTTTCTTTACTCCACTTGACGAGCTGCACATAGTGTTGGAGATTAGATCGTGCCACGTAGCACGACATTTGTGCGTGAAAGAGTTTTTGAACATTTCAAAATTTTCTGTGCACAATAGCATGCACCGGTGCCCTTCTGGCGTCCTGTCTGCACCCGTCAAAGACGAGTTTACTCTCCAGCACAACACAGCATGACACAGGTCGTGCTATTGCGTGAATCAAAGTCATGCTCGTGTCAGTGGGCCTTAATTAGCCAAACTTCTTTTTGTTGAGCAGACTTGGCTGGCAACAAAACCTCGTGGATTCTTAAGGCACCTTGACACTTGCACATATTTGATCCGTGCTAATGAGTAAACACGTTGTAAATGTTGTAAACTGTGTGCCAGTGTGCAAAAAAAATTTTAAAATGTTCAAAACATCTGGCACACATTAATTTCGTGAACTAGTCGTGAACATTGCACAACCTATTCAAAAACACTGCGTCGTTGCGCATAGCACATCTGAATAATAATGACAAGATGACATCTATAGTAAATGAGATTACAGATAAATTTTCTAACTCCAACTGCAAATGCATTCTCCATGGCATGATGTGCACGAGACAACCTGCAGCTGTAGATAATTTCTCTGTGACTCTGGGAGCGATGAGAGAATGGTTTCATCCGCAAAGTTCTGAGAGCAAATGCGTCATCGGCTATGAAATGATTATTATTTTATATAGCGTGGCGTCCAGCGGGACAAAGCATGATGTGTTGGCACAACGAAATGCACAGCAGTGCAGGGATCAAATTCGTGCAAGTGTCAAGCTGCCTTTACTCATTGCTGTAGTTCCTGGTACCAAAGAGTACCTCCTCAGTTTGGCTGTTATATTTCATGGTTAACACATTGACATCAATATCGCCACCAATTTCTTGCATTTGAAAAGGATACAGAAGTTGCTGGAGTCAGACTGTTCCATTCCCACACAGCTTGAGGACCCTACTTTACAGTGCCTGACTGAACCAGAACCCTAATGAGCTCCAATACCTTCAAGGACTTCAGCCCTCAGAGGCTGTATTCACCTTATTCAGGAAGTCAGGCCGCCGGCTCCATTTTGTCAAACAATTTCCGGTTTGCCACTGCGTTGATGATTAGCTACATGGGAACACAGTACATTAGTGTCCAAACATGAGCAGCATTAACTGTTCAGTTCGTGGGTGCCACAACAACTGGAAGAAGAGGAATCACTTTCAAAACAATGTTTTGAACATGGAAAGGAGAGATCTGAGTGCTGTGGATGAGCATTTAACTTGTTCCCTCCTCCATCGAAAGACGAGGATCTCCGGTGCTGCTAAAGGCGCTGAATTTGAAAAATCGACCCAAATGTTCCTATGTCTGTTCTTTTCATTTTGTGGAGAAAAAACCCACACCACTGGATCTTTACCCAGAGAAATGGTTGGACTACAGCATTCCGTTAAAGAAGCCACGGCAGATGCTAGTGAGACAAATGGGTGAGCTGTGTTTGTAGCGTTAGCTGCTGTCTAATTTACTCATTTTCTAGTGTTTGATACAACCAAGCACTGCATGAAATAACACCATACGAATATTAATGTTACGCAGTCTTGGCATTATAGTGGTACTACTTGTTGGGTAGTTTAACTTGATTCAAGGAGATATCAATAAGCTTCGGTGCTTTTATAGTTCCTCATAGCCAAACCGTCTACACAAAGTAGTTAAAAATATCAGCATACATAATCAAGGGCCACTTTTTTATGTCATCTTCCCACTCTGTTACGACCCGTGGGTGAGCCAGAGTCGTTCCCTTTGAGCTTTTCAAAAAGGTTTTTGTTTCTACCCATGTAATATCTGCATTTTTCTATATGGAAAACACTGCACACCGGAAGTCCTAAGACAAAATGGAAATGCCTCTGTTGTAAAAGTGGGCGGGGCTGAATAAGGTGAACATGATTCTGAAATCACTCAGCTGTTTTGGGGCATAGGTGTGGGAGGTGGTGTCTATTTGGTGGAGGGCGACATCAAATCTGCCCAAATTTCAAAAACCCCCATGACTTTTTAAATTACCATATATTTATATTGGTGACTCGGGCATCTTTTCCGGATGCCCCCTGGACGCCTCACTGGAGAGGTGTTCCGGGCACGTCCCATTGGGAGGAGGCCCCAGGGAAGACCCAGGACAAGCTGGAGGGACTACATCTCTTGGCTGGCTTGGGAACGCCTTGGGGTTCCCCCAGAGGAGCTGAGGGAGGTGTGTGTGGATCGGGAGGTCTGGGCGGCTTTGCTTGAGCTGCTGCCCCCGCGACCCGACTCCGGATAAAGCAGAAGAAAATGGATGGATGTATGGATGTATGGATGGATGGCTGGATATAGTGGTGACCAAATAGCAGTTTGATTGTTTACATTAATTGCAAAAATAAGTCTGACATTTTAGGTCATTCTATTTTGTATTCAGAGTCTACATGGCCCATGCCCAAATTTCACAGCCCACCTGCCCGAATTTGAGCATTTTGCCGAGCCCAGGGGGGCAGTTGCCCCCCACCACCTCCTATGCCTATGGTTTGGGAGACAGTCCCCATATGCCATTGCTACAAGATGTGAGTCATACCTTCATCAGTGCCTCATTAGCCAGCAATTTTCAGGTTTGATCCAAACAAATCTGAAGATTTGTTTGGATCAAACCTGAAAATTGGTATTGGCAGCTATAGTGGCCTGAGTATAAATCTACCCACATACTTCACCTTGTTTGATGGTTCCCTACTTTGCTTGTTTCCACATCCCACGTCGATGATGAGTGGTTGGACTCTGGGAGACTTTAGCTACATTGCTTGTACTTATTATGGACTGAAACATGTTTTCATAAGAAACCACAGCCGACATTTCCCCATAAATTGGGGAATGTTTCATCTTTTAACAATAACCATGGATGTCCCTACAAAAACATAGTTTATTTAGACAGGTCAGACACCTGAACTAACTTTCCATTTAATACCTAGAGGTGACTGTAGCATTTGTCAGATCAGAGCTTTATATGTGTCCAACTTTTCGGCCAAAAAATCCTGTTTATGCTCAGGGCACTAGTCTGTAAGGAGTATAGAAATTTAAAAATGGACAATTATGATGTTGCCAGTATGTTGAAAGAATAAGACTGAATCAACTGATAAAAATGACTGCAGACTTTAATGATTCTCCACACATTGTGAGAATGCGTACACCATTCTATTTTGTGAGACATTTGCTGGAACATCTCATGGCCAAACATAGTTGACCTATCCTCTGCTTTTATAAGGGTTTTTGCTCAAACCTGTGACTCCTGTGGCTATAATTTCCCCGAATGACATCATGATATAAGGTAAAGGTTTCTCACAAAAAGAATGGCTTCTAAGGTGTAACAAATTTGAGAAAAACTTTTGCCCATAAAAAGCTGACAACACTATTTAGAAAAGAGATGTGTTTTCTATCTTGGTTCTATCCTGAGGTCTAATAACTTGTGTGAACTAAGAGCCCTACCTCTTGGCCACCAGGTCACTAGGGAACATAAATAACAGATTGTAGAGCTTCTCACAAATGGTGACAAAAGGATAGATGGGTAAGATAAAGCACAATATAGTAGAGAAAACAATGCTGGGGTAGAAAAAAGGGATGAATGCCTTCAAATAGGAAAATTAACCATGAGATCTTTCACACATACTGTGACAAGTCTATCATTTATGACTTATGTGATTCACAGGATCTCCAGCAGACCTTCTAACACACAGATTTGTAACACTGCATACTGTGGTAGCTCATCTTTTTTTTTTCTTTCTTTGTCTCATCCTGATACTGTGCAGGGCATTCACATAGTTTTGATTGCATCAGCAAGTTCTCAGTAACATCATCTCACACATCACTTCAAAATCTGAAAACTCTATTATGCCGGCATGGCTGAAGAACCTTTAAAATCTGACCACAAGCATGACAGTCCTTCCAAGCAATCATATCACCACTGCAGACTGGGAGGATAATTCAGTTGTCATCTGTATGGAGCTGAACCACATTTCTGTCTGTCTGTCTGTCGTTGATGTGGGATAAAATGACTTTCAGACACAAAAGAAGATTTAAGCCCTGTATAGACCCTCAGGCCCAGGGGTGCCGGTGCCAGTCCCTAGATTCCATAGCATGAAGTAAATGAAAGTTTACAATTCCCCCTGGAGGGGACCCCAGTCCAATGCAGGTTACTTGCCCAGCCAAGGGCAGTACCCATTTACACCTGGTAGGGTTGCCAACTTTGGGACTTTGGGTGTAGTGAGACTCTGCACGCACATAGCATGCACCGAAAAATTTTGATAACCCTAACTCTAATTTTAAAAAAAGCTATTGTTCAATAATACGAGCGAAGCGTCACACAACGGCATGAAGCTCACTCATGGTACAGGGCGTCCTAAATAGGAAGTGCCAATTTTCAAATTCACAGTAAAACAGGAAATGATCAAATGTCAAACACTTCCTGGATTGACAGATGAGATCCCATGGAATCTCGCGGGAACTCAGTGGCAAGCTCACACTCAAATAGGAAGTGCCAATTTATCAGTTACAGTGAAACAGGAAATGTTCAAATGTCAAACACTTCCTGGCATGGGTGGAGCTAGAGAGGAGGCCGGGGTTTCACTGGACTCCCCTGAAATCTGATTGGACACAGATGATTGGCATGTCACAACACCACACGTCTGGTTGAAAGAGCTGCATTTTCAGTGAGTGATCAGTGAGTCACATTGACTGCTAGGTTCCTCCTGTCCAGTAGTTTGTGCTGTGTACCACAAAAAGTTATCATCCAACTGAGTAGAAGAAGAAAAATGTTTGCTCCAGATTTGAACTGAACGCATCGTTTAAACTATGGACTTCTAATCACACCAAACTTATAATGGTGAGTAAACGACCGTATTTTATGTCAGAAATAAGGACCAGGTTGTTAAAAGCAGCATTTCTCCTTTAATTTGGGTTGGCTTATTGGTGTTGGCTTATTACTGCAGCAGATAACAAACAATTCAAATGGTGATACAAGCCTCAAATTCAGCACAAATACAGCTGGAGCAAAATTAATGGAAAAACTTTAGCTTTTGACCTTGTACAAACTGAAACTGACCTTTGTCACCATTCTTGTTGCTTTTACCTCATAAATCCATAACATTCAGTCACAGATTGTCCAAACTATACCTTTTTTGGAATCTTTATGATCAGGCAAATAATGTGTAGTTTTTTATATGATTGGAGCATTTTTTAATTTAGACCAGGGGTGGGCAACTTGTTCCAGAAAGGGCCAAGAGGGTGCAGGTTTTCTTTGCAGACACTGATTCCACCAGGTGATTTCACTGATTAACTGATTCATCTGCTCAAAGTGATATTAATCAGTGAAATCACCTGCTGGAGTCAGTGTCTGCAAAGAAAACCTGCACCCTCTTGGCCCTTTCTGGAACAAGTTGCCCACCCCTGATTTAGACCCCTGTGTAATTCTTCAATTGACCCCTACCTGGCTGCCTCTTGAACATTCAAGTGGCCACTCAGTTTTTTTTTTTTTTTTTTAAGTGTTAATGTCTATGGATTATTTGTGCCAAATATGATGCTTGTATCACCATTTGCAGGATTCCACTCTAAATATTCTCTTATCTGCTGCACTATATATGAGATGTAAGATGCTGCTCCTCACTGTTTCTCAATTGCCCTCAGAAGTATTGGAACACTTGGTATTTCACACATTTTAATTTGTTTATTCCATTTCAAATACTTTTTTTTTCTAAAATTATCTTCCTTAGCTCAAACTGAAAGCAAATCTCTACAACATGATATAAATAATTAAAAAATCCAGCTTCCTGATGAAGTGGTGTAGAGGAGGATTTTCTTAAAAAGAAGACCTGAAAGTTCAGCTACAGTTTGACAGAAAGTACATTTGAGATGAAAGCCTAGATTTGATGTTTTGGTGAAAGAAACTTTTGTATTTCTTCATAATTGATGTAAATAAAGTCCAAGACATATTCAGTGACTTGGAAATGTTCATGTTTCCATCCCCTGACTTGTCTAAAGAAAACTGGCAATAAAACTGATTATTATTTACAGGTTTTATCAAGTTTTAAAGATTTGCTTTCAGTTCGAGTTTGAGGAAGATAATTTTAGAAATGTTAATTCTTTTTTTTTTTTCTGTTTCTTGTATTTAAGTGTTCCAGTACTTTTGGAGGGCACAGTATCCTAACCTTATGATGAGTGCAAAATGAGTGTGGTATTATTACCGTTTTGTTTAAGAATTTTGAATTTTCACTGTTGCTGCACTTTGTGTCAAATCATAGTCATATCGTATATCACATTGATATGAAAATTCAGCTATATCTTCTATTATACATTTCAAATCTAAGGTGAAACTCTATGTGTTTAAGGTACACCAAAATATCTTAAAAAAAAAAAAGAGAGAGAGAGAGTAGAGCCACTTAGGTGCCTGGTCTTGAGAACTAGGGATGGTAGGTTGAAAAGCTTTTTTATCCCATGGGAACTCTCCCTACCCACCTAAGCAGCTCAAGAATATGGACAGCATGTATATAAGTGACATTTACATGACAATTTATATGACAATATTGAGATACGATAATCTGGCCATATTGTACAGCCCTGCTGTAAACTTTAAATATTAATTTACATCTACAATAAAAAAAAAAAGCTTAAAGTGGCAGGGGGTTAAGAGGGCTGTAATTAGGGGGTCAGCTGAAAAGCAAAAAAAGAAAAATGCTTAAAAAGGTGGCGAGTATGGGGGGCACAGCCCCTCCAGAAGCTGAAAGGCAAAATAAGGAAAATGCTTAAAAAGGTGGGGGAGCTCCCCCCACCAGCTAAAAGGTTTTAGTCATGCTCATGCTCCCAAGAACCATTTTACTGAAAAAAGTCTAAAGGACATGGTTAGATGGCGATGAGCTTTTCCAAGTATGTGAGAGGCAAATAAAGAAAAGTGCTTAAAAGGTGGGGGGTTTGGGGGGGGGGGGGGGGCCCAGAAGCTGAAAGATTTTTGCCATGCTAATGCTCCCCTGACGCATTTACTCAAAATGAAGTCTGAAGAACTTAAATGACATGGTGAGATGCTGACGAGCTTCGCTCGTTCATGTCCGTGACATATGCATATTAAAAATAATAATAGAAGGGAAATTCTGCTTGATTCTTCGCTCCATCGTCATTCCTTTTTCTGAAATATTTCAGCAAGTTCATTTACAGGCATGTGAGTGGCAAATAAAGAAAATTGCTAAAATTTGGTGGGGGTCAAGAGAGCCTTGGTTGGGGGGTCTGGGGGGCAAAGCTCCCGAGAAGCTGAAGGGTTTTAGCCATGCTAATGCTTCTCAGAATGATTTTCTGCAGTGCATTTGCCAGGAGCGATAGGGAGGCATGAGGCAGCTGTTTATCCAACTCTTTACAAGTTGGACAAAATCAGTCTTCATATGCCAGCAACTCCTGTGCAGTGTGAGTCTTCTCCAAAACTGGAGAGGAGGAAGAGACTCAAGCCACTGAAACGATCTTATTTTTAATGTATAAACCTTTTAAAGCCCCCAAAATCACTATAATATACAGTATTTTATGACACAATCAAATTATAACACAAGTATATTGTTAATGTCTTTAAACGGAAATATAGTCAAAAATTTCAAGATGCACATGGAACCTTTATTATTTAACATACATAACAGTGCCATTTAATTGTTCCATGGAAGTGCTATGTTAAAGATTGGCCAGCAGATGTTGCCATACATAATTGTAACAAATGCTTTTAAACACTGAACCATTTCAACACAATTGCTTCATATTGGTTCAGTGGTTCAAAATGCTTTGGTTTCTCCGTCAGTAATAATTAAGCTATAAAGTACATCAGTGAGCATGTTTTTTTTAGCGCATGTACACGGATAGACATAAAATCATGAATACTTGCTAACTAGGACATGAATGTACAACATGTCCTTTAAGTTACCTAGTTTGCAACTAGTTTAAGTCTGTAGTCAAAAAAGTGACCGACTCAAAAACAAGCTTCAAAGCTATGCACTAATTCTCTCTGAATGCTTCACGCACAGCTGACATATCAGTTGACAGGTTTTCAGTGAATCAATGATGACAGAAAACTGCAGTCTGAACGTTGTCAGCAGATCTTAACGGCTGTTTCGGGTGTGCGTCTTCAACTCTTCTCCAGATACACTATGCTGTGATCTGGTCTAATGTAATCTAGTCATCAACAGAAAATTAATGGGAGAATTTTTTATTTATTTATTTATTTTTTGCCGTGACATTTCTTGCTTGTGCGTGAGAGCATGAGATTGATGCTGAAAGTGTGAGTGTCACGCCAGATGCGTGAGAGTTGGCAACCCTTACCTGGGTGGACTGAGATAATGTTGATGAAGTGTCTTGTCTAAGGACACAGACAGGTAGTGTGACCAGGAATCAAACTCAGGTCCTTATATTGGTTGCTCAACTTCTTATCCCTGCTCTACACAGAGTCCAGTCAAGTCAAGAATGGGAGTATGCCTTGGTGTTGCATTTTGTTGCATCCACGGTGCCACAGAACCACCTTCATTGCTGAATGACAACCACCCAGGAAGGCAACTAGTCCGTTCCCACATCTCTAAAGTAACCGTCTACTGTAATTGTCTGCCAGGTGAAACATGGGCATCAGCCTTGGCCTTTTCCAGCTACTGTGGTCCTCAACACTCAGGCACCGGTGTGCTAGATCATGCACAAGGAAACTGGCCAAAATATCAAAGTTGATGCTCTCTCACAATGCAAGTGATAATTCACATCTTAGTCTGTCTTAGTAACCAGGCGAGGTGATGGTCTAGCAGTTAAGCGTTGGGCTTGAGACGAGAGGATCCTCGGTTCAAATCCCAGCCTGACCGGAAAATGGGCAAGGTCCTTAATCTCCTAGTTGCTCCCGGTGTGTAGTGAGCACCTTGCACATCGGGGTGAATGTGAGGCATTGTTGTGTAAAGCGTCTGATGCGGATGGAAAAGTGCTATATAAATGCAGTCCATTTGCCATTTACCACTCGTTTGATACAAATTCATTCCAACGGTACACACAGAAGATGATGAAATCCTACTTATATGTTTGAGAAATACCATATTTTCTGGCATTTAAGTCACATTTGTCAAAAAAAGGTCTCTTGAAGTGAATAAAAGCCAACATATATAAGTAATGCCAAAGTATAAGTTGTACCTGTTTTTTTTTCTATTATCAGCTCTCTAATGTGGGATTTTTGTGTATTATAGTCATGTACTTTTATTATTGCCGTTTATTCTTTTATTATTGGAGTTTATTGCCTTTTTGCATTTACGCAATATCTCTAAAATCAGAAAGGTCTTGTCTCAGAGTGATGCTGAAAAACTAATTCATGCATTTATTTCCTCTAGGCTGGACTATTGTAATTCATTATTATCAGGTTGTCCTAAAAGTTCCCTAAAAAGCCTTCAGTTGGTTCAGAATGCTGCAGCTAGAGTACTGACGGGGACTAGCAGGAGAGAGCATATCTCACCCGTGTTGGCCTCTCTTCATTGGCTTCCTGTTAATTCTAGAATAGAATTTAAAATTCTTCTTCTTACTTATAAGGTTTTGAATAATCAGGTCCCATCTTATCTTAGGGACCTCGTAGTACCATATTACCCCATTAGAGCGCTTCGCTCTCAGACTGCGGGCTTACTTGTAGTTCCTAGGGTTTGTAAGAGTAGAATGGGAGGCAGAGCCTTCAGCTTTCAGGCTCCTCTCCTGTGGAACCAGCTCCCAATTCAGATCAGGGAGACAGATACCCTCTCTACTTTTAAGATTAGGCTTAAAACTTTCCTTTTCGCTAAGGCTTATAGTTAGGGCTGGATCAGGTGACCCTGGACCATCCCTTGGTTATGTTGCTTTAGATGTAGACTGTGGGGGGGTTCCCATGATGCACTGTTTCTTTCTTTTTTTGCTCCGTGTGCATCACTCTGCATTTAATCATTAGTGATCGATCTCTGCCCCCCTTCTTGGCATGTCTTTCTCCTGGTTCTTTCCCTCAGCCCCAACCAGTCTCAGCAGAAGACTGCCCCTCCCTGAGCCTGGTTCTGCTGGAGGTTTCTTCCTGTTAAAAGGGAGTTTTTCCTTCCCACTGTGGCCAAGTGCTTGCTCATAGGGGGTCGTTTTGACCGTTGGGGTTTTTCATGGTTATTGTATGGCCTTGCCTTGCAATATGGAGCGCCTTGGGGCAACTGTTTGTTGTGATTTGGCGCTATATAAGAAAAAAGTTGATTGATTGATTGATTTATTCTGTTTTGTGCGTTAATTCCTGGGAAAGCCATGAATGAACAGTTAGTAGTAGTAGTAGTAGTATAAGTGTATAATAAATGTGTGATTATATGGCATATAAATCTTGCTGGAGTATCAATTGCAGGACTTCCCAAACTAGTAGAAAAAAAAAGTGATATACTCCAGAAAATACAGTAAAAGTCATGACAATGTCACTTAGAAAGAGTGCAGGAAATGATCAAAGCAGATCATTTTTCTTCACAGTCAATTTGTGTGGTTTGTGCACCAACAGCATCTTACTGCCAAGCCCTGAGTAGCACTAACGTTTCAAAGTAAGAATTCACCTCGTGGTCCAAATCAGAGGCTCAGTTAGCACTGACTAAAATCTTATGTAACTTGGGGTTTCTGACAGGCAGACACCTCTGCTGACTACAGATAGGTAATTTGTTTTGATCTGTGATTATACCCCTCATGTTCAGAGGAAGATGTAAACCCTCTTGTGAAGCTGTTAGGCAAATCCTCACAATGTGAGGAGAAGTGCCCTCGGGGGTCTCAAGTTTTCACCCTCCTTCTCCGTCTTCTTTTTCTCCCCGTCTTCCCTTTTTTTCATCTCGTATGAAAGACAAAGCCTCTTGAAGCCCCCTAGGAGCTCATCATACCGGAAAGCGGAGCTCCTCCGAGAAGAACGGTTGATTGGGGGAAGGAGGAGATGTAGCGGAGATGACTGTTTGTGAAAGAAGGTTGGACAGGGGCGTTTGCACGTGTGCACATGTGTTGTTTCTACATTGCTAACAACGATTAAGAGTCTATGAGAGCCAGCGGGCTTTTCACACGTCCCACAGCCCTCCCTCTTTTAACTGCCTGGTATTTTATTTAACTATGCCTTTTGTGGCTTGTGCCAGACATACCTGCAAAATTATCTACTAATTATCTACTAAATGTGTTTGTTCATGCTCATTGAACAGCTCACTTAATTGAACAGGCGTTGTACTCTCTCTCTTTTTTTTCCTCTGTCTCCTCTCTTGCGTGCCCTGGAAGTATCGGAGGTGGGGGCTGTAAGCTTAGGAGAGTGGCTTATCTCCAAGAGCTCGTTATATTAATGGCAGTAATTATGTGTTTTGCTTACTTTTGATGTGCCTCTGTTCAAAGAGGGAGAGTTAACAAGAGGACGATGGCAAATATGTTAGAGGGTCTTCCGTATTATCTTTTGGCTCTGGAAATCCCTCAGCATACTGGGGTGGTATGAAAGGCTCCCAACAGGATGGTTCAGTCATCTCCAGGTCCAACATCCCGTCCGGGAGTCAACCAAGAGACCATCTTACTCACCAATGAGGGGTTGGCACGGCCAAGGTATGCAATGGTGGCACCCTACCAGCAAGAATGTTACTACTCAGGTTATGACTGAATCTTGTGCAAATGACTTCTTCAAAGACCGCTGTTACGACATACATAAAAACAGTCACACCAACATGATCTTTTTGCAGGTGTACTAAGTATACTACAGTATACTAATGTAAGTTTTAATTCAGCAGTGCCATTCATGTCAACGGGTCCTCAGCCTTTGTGAATGGGTGATGATGTCGGTATTTACTGTCTTACTTTATGGTTATGAAACTTTGATGTTAAGCAGTTACCAAAGGTTATGACCTGATGTCTTTGGTGCTCAATCTCTTTGGTAGGTCCTTCAGTACCATTGTAATAACTTCATGTCAAACAAAGGTTAACTTTAGGAGACTAAGATGCATTGTGAAAGAATAACAGCTATGTCATTTGTCATCCGTGTTGTTCTGGTGCCACAGTGTTGAGGACCCCAGCAGCTGGAAAAGGCCAAGGAGGCACTCACATTTCTCCTAGTTGAGGCAGAAATGGCTGCTTTCAAGAAAGACCTGTGACGAATGTTTCCCGATCCTGGTTCTTGAGACCCAAAGTACTGCATATTTTCAGCCCAGTCTCACGTTTTGTTTTGTTTTTTTTGTGCTCCTGTCACGAAATTAGTCAAATTTTCGTGATGGGTTTTTTTTTAAACTCACTAACCCTACTCCTACCCCTAACCTTAACCATAACCTAATCATTTTCTTCCCCCCCCACCCTAACCATAACCACCCCGACCACCCCCCACTTCACTTTTAATTTCGTGCAGCCATCATGGAATGAATTAGAATGAATTTGTGCTGCCGTGACAAAAATGAGGCGCTTTTCGTCACAATATCACGACCCAACAGTTTAATGTATATTTCGTGCTGCTGAATCACGACTTGCTGTGAGACTGGGTTGATATTTTCCATTTCTTCTTGCTCTAATGGGACAAAATGAGCCAAAATGGATGTGTTTCATTTGTCAGCCAGCTGGCTGGCTGAACATACCTGACAAAATTGATCTGCTCTGAGTCGATTATGGACAAAGTGAAATTCACAGTCCTTTGGGTCCTGAGGTCATTTAACCACAAGTTTCTCCTGATATGCAGTTTAGCGCTTTGCATGGCAGCACACTGATGCCAGTGTGTGGATTTAAGCACCATTGCAAAGCTTTTCAAGCCTTGGCATCAGATGGAACAGTGCTATATAAATGTTTATCTGACAGATACCATAAGATGATAAAATGGTAGTTGATGGCAAAATTGTTTATTGCCCTGTTGAAGGCACAGTATTGCAGTGAATGTTCTTGCCTCTCAAACCAAAAAGTCCCTAGTTCAACGCCACCTGGACTACAGTCTCCCTGAACATTTGGAGTTATGTCAGGAAGGGTGCTCAGCATGAAACTTGTGCTGAATCAACATGAAGATCCATACCCGGAATTGCTGGGTGACACCTGGTGTAGGGGCCAACTACTGATCTACAGGATGTTTTTTTTTTTTCTCTTCAGAGTAACTTATGTGGACTCAGATGAGGTGTACGATTTGCATTGTGAGGGAGCGACAGCCCTATGGACAATTAACTAAGACAAAAGGGAAACCAACATGTAATAAGGCTGGGGTAGATGTGTGGCCACTTTCAAAAGATAGGGATGGCTGGGTGATCGCTAATCAAAAGTAAGGATGGTGCTATTCATTGGTGGACTGCACCTTCATGTATACCTCAACTTGACCTGACCACATTAACAGCCCCTTCACACATAACACGACTGAGGCAGAATGATGCATGAAGGAGGAGTCAAATGGCACTTGTGGGAAATCGGAGCCGCACTCGAATGGCTCGTACAGCAGTCACTACATTCACTTGGGCACAGCACATCCACTCTATATTCCCGTGCCGTTTGCGCCAGAAACCCATTCGAACAGAGTGTATGATGAGGGCGCACTGCCCATCTGATTGTGTTCACAGCATTTTAACGTCATGTCGTACGCAGGTCGGACATTGTGCTGCAGCGAGCAACTGCATAAAATTATCTTCCATGTCAAACCATGGCTGAATGACGCAATCGAAGGTGCCTTCACACCAGCGGCTGAATGTCATAGAATGTCGGATGAATGACCATTCCACCCACTCGGCTGGAGTCCAGGTGCCACCCACAAACATCCAACACCACTCGCGGGGTACTTAGAAAAGGCGGGGCCATTCGCACTGCCAGCACGACAGAAGAGAGCAGCTGACCACTTTCGACCTGACTGTGGAAACGGTGGCACATTTTCTAAGTGTCCCACGAGTGTACCTTTACCCAGTAACACACGTCATGCAAGTGACCCCTTCACTCCACAACACATGTGGCATGCAAATGTGTTGCTTCCCCCCATCCTGCAACACAAATGTTGTGAGGAGTGCTTCCCTCCCACACCATAATTGAACATTGTCGGGAGTGGCTGAGGTGGCTGCAGTGCAATCGCTGTCCAGCGCAGCGTGCATCTGGACAGCTGCAATGTCCAGCTGGAACAGCTGACCGCTGTGGACTCGCAACTCAGCATAAACTAAATAATCATATGGCTCCATTCATGTCATTTCATGACTGCACATCTATGATCATGGGTCATATACAGAGGAACAGAAGGATCATACTTGTATTGTCCACTCAATAAGACGGATTAAATATTAGAAATTGCTGTGTTTTTTGTTGTTTTGCTTTTGTTTTTTGGTTTGTGTATTTGTTTTTTTTTGTTTGTTTTTTTTCTTTTCCCACCAGCAGCGGTGCAATGTGGTGTCACACGTTCCAGGTGCCCACACTGTGTTTTTGTGCATGCACGAGCATGCACGAAACCGTCACTGTCATTCACGTCTGTCCGACCGTGTGTTCCTCCTGACAGCAGAGGGAATGTTTCGCGGTTCCCCATTTTAATTTTTGTTTGCAGTTTTTCGGCTGGTTCCTGCTTCTTTCGCCCAACTTCGTGTTATGTGTGAAGGGGCCAAAAAGGCAGCTCTTCCAACATGGTGTCCCAGTTATGCTGTGGTAGACTTTTGCCCGTACATGTAATGTGCCCTAGTGTGTCATGACAAGAAACATGGTCAGGAACAAAGCATTTATGCTTTAATATAAATGCTGTTATGGTAAGAGCAGGTTTGCTGCTCACTTTATCCAACAACCTATCAATTAAAAAAAAAAAAATCACTGTCCCCTGTAGTCAACATTAAAAAGAGTACTCTGCCTCTACAAAATACACAAGTTTCCAACTCTCTTTTGATCATTGTTCTGGTTGTGTTTTTTGACTAATCAGCGGTGCAGTAGTCGCTGTTTCCCAGTTGTGAATCTCACGTCATCTCACGGTCTTACGGTTTCAGCAGAGTTCCAGTTTAGGGCACAATGTAAACACAACTCATGAAGTATGGACAACAAGACAACATTGGGATACAGCAGGTCCATCACAAGTGCTACACCTCCTCTCAATAACCCTCTCAACTTGAGAGTACGTGTCATCATCATAATCCCTCATGAACTCGCTGACTCGATGCCATCCACATCCTCGCTAGCCATTGTTTACATTCACCCTAGCGGTTTCAAATCCTGCAAAATCTGCAAAACGTCGGAGAGTCCGCCGCCCTGCGAGATGTTATTATAGACTGGCCTGCCTGCAGTCCAGACCTGTCACCAACTGAAAATGTGTGGCGCATTATGAAGCACAAAATATGACAACGGAGACCCCGAACTGTTGAACAACTGAAGTCATACATCAAGCAAGAATGGGAAAGAATTCCACCTACAAAGCTTCAACAATTAGTGTCCTCAGTTCCCAAACACTCATTCAGTGTTGTAGAAGGAAAGGTGATGTAACACAGTGGTAAACATACCACTGTCCTAGCTTTTTTGAAACGTGTTGCAGGCATCCATTTCAATATGAGCAAATATTTGCACAAAAACAATAAAGTTTATCAATTTGAACATTAAATATCTTGTTTTTGTGGTGTGTTCAGTTGAAAATAAGTTGAAGAGTGATAGAGTTTTTCAGAGTTGGACCTGAAAAGAACAACTCAGTTAACACAGAAAATAATCACGCAGGAGACACTGAATTTCTTATCCTGATCAGGAGAGTGCAAACGAGCGTGACCCCTCACCAATAACCGTCCTTGTCCGCTCTGAAGGGCCCCGTCCATCTGCCTCCCATATTTATTTAGAATAAAGTTACATACAAGCATATGGAAGGACAAAATACCAAAACACATTAGCGACACAAAGTCTGGTCTCACATTGATATGAAATTGTTATGGCTTTAAGCCTCCAGTCTCAAGAAGTAAACAGCGTAACCCTGAACTAATACACAGGTCACACCGCTCCCTGCTCAAGGCTGGACTGTTAGAGACGCACATCTGCACTTAGCAAAAACATAGCTTTAGCAAAACAGTCTGCACATTCACTAAGCCAAAGATCAAATGTTCACTTTCTCGTATGAGCAGTTTTAATGATCACTTGAACAGTTCAGTGTATATGATTGCTTTGACAATGAGTGATTAATTAAAAGAATAATGGTACATGAACTCTCACACATGCATATATGTATATATGAAAATAGAGAGCAGAATCAAAGACAAGATCAAAGACAGTACATCAAAGTAAAGACATTAATAATCAAAGTAAAGACATTAATATTTGATAATCATATTGCTGATATATAGAAAACCCTGTCAAAGACGATTTGCAAATCATTGTATTCTGTTATTATTTACATTTTACACAACACCCCAACTTCATTGGAATTGGGGTTGTAGCAAGTTATCAGGGTCTTATGCATGCAGTGTCTTAATAACATGATGAAAAGCATAAAAAAGCACATTTTGGTAGTATAATGTTCATTTACAATTGCTGTCATGTGGATTCTCTATGTTAATTAGACTGCAGCGACTCTTTGGCACACAAAGGATTATGGCATATCTCAATAAGGTGAATGGCGAACTCTGCTGGTGGTGCCACGGTGCATTCTGGGAAGTGCAGGAGGGTCACCAAGGGGATTATGGGAAACGTTAAGGGTACCGAATAGTCATTTATCTGCTTTTTTTTTCCTTCTTTCGGGTCCAAATCTAGCTCCAGTCAAAGGATTTTTTTCCACAGATGGACATGAGGCATCACCAACAAAGAAAAATGGATCACAATGATGACAAATACCAAAATTGTCCAAATGTGTCCTCTTTTACTATAAACCTTGTCATCAGGACAAGCTGTCGTTATAAAGGCTTTTTCAACCTAATAGTATGGGGGGATGTGAGTCATGTGTGAAGAAGTATGGGTTTACAGGTTAACATTAACAACATAAATGAACATTTAATAAGTATTTCTGCTAAATGTGGAAAGTCCATTCCAATGCTCCTCAAATGCAAATGCCAAAGGACACCTTGCAAATGCACAGTGTGACGTTGGGGGGTCTGATAATACATCTCTCTGTGCCACATGAGGCTTCAGACTGGGCTGGCTCCAGTAGTCATAAAAAGTGCACAGATCTCTACGCTCTCCCCAAGGAAAGTGTTGGCATGAAGACACGCTGTCTAATGGAAAGAAATAATTGCTAATGAGTGAAACAATAAAAGACAGAAAAATAGAGTGAGATAGTGACAAATGAGAGAAGGAGAAAGGATGAGGGAAAGAATAAACAGCAAAAGTTTAAAAATTGCATGACGGTCAAATGCACAAGCAGACTCATAGATACAAACATGCGGTGATGTTTCGCTGTCATTACTAATGAGCAGAGTGTCTGTGATGTAAGGACAGGAGCTCAATGATGGAGATCCAGACCGACGGTTGAATAACATTATCTTCCATCTTGGGTTCAGTGTTTTTCTGTTGATTTCTTTTGTCTTTGTTTGAGCATCACAATTAATATTCATCACAACAAACTTACTGAACCTGTTTTTTCCCCCCTATTTCTCTCATTTGTAATGTATAATTAAAGGAAATATTTTCCATCCATTAATTTTGGCTCAGTAATAATATAGAATTTGGTGTAACTGTAGTTGGGTGAAACATGGGTGTCCTCTTGGTTGTTTAAACCTGCAGAAGTCTTCAACACTGAGGCACAGTGCATGCTGGATCATGCCCAGACAAACATGCCACATTGCCAGAAATGTAATGCAAGTGATACTCTTGGTCCCGGTTGAGTTTTCCTAAGTATCCATTCACTTGACACAAAGCCTTTCCAGTGGAACCAAAGGATCTACCAGAGAACACGTCTCAAAAACATCTAGCTGTTGCTTTAGGTCACCGGTTAATGTCCTTTTCTCACAACTTTATAGGAAGACAGGAACAGTGACGTGCGGTCAGGAGAGGCAGGTGAGGCTGTGCCTCCTCTGCCATCATGGAAAGAAAAAAGTAAAATTTAAAAAATACATTAAATGGTTATATTTGTCCAGTGATTTGTATGATAGTTATTTTCATTTTAACTTCACCAGTTTGATTATTTTTTATTCAAAATTGCTGAATTTTTCCATTTACCGTTCACACGTCTCTTCTCAGTATTTGGTGAGGCAGCAGCCAGCTGTGCCTCACCATGGATTGCGCAATCACTGGGCTAACTGTTGGCATGCTGTATTGTATTGCTGTGTCACTATATGTTGCTCTTAAAATGGTCAAAGTCTTTGGCTATATAAACTTAAATTTCATAATTTAGCTGATGTACATAATGTACAGTGTTTTGTGTAAACAAATGTATGTGTATGTGTAACATGTTTTGTGTGCTGATTGATCATAAAACAGCTGCAAAAAGGCACAAAGTGAGGCACGCAGTTGTCCTGCCTCATGGTACAGTGTAAAACTCAATGAGTTATCTGAACTCCAACCATTTGAGGAAACCGATTGCCTTAAACCATTTGAGTTTGCCAACTTAAATAAAATAATTTTCAAAATTTTAATTGTTAAAGTTTTAGTAACTTAAAATTTATAGTTAATTAAACTTATGTAAATCTAGTTTATGTTTTTCAATAAAAAAGTGACAAATAAATTGCTGCCTAAAAAAATGCATTACATTTTGGATTAGATTTTTTGATGCATTCTTTGGTTTACTTGTTGACTCTGCGTTGTGTTGTTATGACTGCCCATTCGCTCCCCTCAGGACATGAAGTCGGACTCTCTAACCAGAAGGCTAAAACCCAGGGCTCTGGCCTTGTGACCAGAGAATTCTTTTGAGCTGTTGGGAGTGAGGTTTACTAACTACATATGCACAGCGACACCTGCTGGCCTCCGTTACGTAAACTCAATCAAAATGAGTGAATGGAATGCACTGGAAATACATCACCAACACTTAAATGCCCCAAAACTTTAAATACACTTAAAGGAACTGAGTTGTTCTGACAATTCATTTTTGAGTTACTTTAATTCATGTAAATGAGTGACTATAACTTTTTTCAAAGTTTGAGTTACATTAACTTAATTATTGTATTAAAATGGAACATTTAGTTTAACAGTGAGGGGGCACTAGTGAGCCTAGGGATTCTTCTTGCAGCAACTCCTCAGCAGCAGAATAAGTCACAGCAAGCTACAATTTACAGTTAACAAGTTAAGAGCCACGGCCCATTTATTTTACTTTTTCCTCTCACCTGGCCTTTAGTTTCAGAATAGAGGATTACATATACAAACTGAAACAATTTTCTAAACTGGACTTTCAATTGAAGCAGGAGGAAATAATTAAAGAACAACCAACACCGGAGCTAAAAGGTTTGCTTCAGACTACGGGACAGACGACTTGCTCTTTTCAAATGGAGTGGTACACACGATAAGTCTGACTGTGTGGACATCCAGCAAGAAACCCCCTTTCCTGCTTTTCCAGCCTTCTTGTCTCAACTTGTGACAATGGCTGGACCCAGATGGGATATTGTGACCTGAAGAATTTGCAAAGAAATCTCATCAAACACAAGTGGTTGACCACTTACATTCAAAGCCAGAAAAGGCTCCAAACATACAGTCAGAAGAGAACTGTAATCTCCACTGAGACAGAGAGACTTTTGAAACTGAAGGAAGATAAGGAAGACTTCTACAAACAAGTCATTGATGCTTTTGTTCAGAAGGAGCGGCACATGGACTTCATTTTTAAGTAAAGGTAAGTCTATAATAGCAGCGTTTTTTATTAAATGTGCTTTTTGTGTGTTACAGTTTGTATTTGTAAATAATGCTGATATGAGATTTTAAACATAACCCATTAACTGCTGCCAGTCAAACAGTGAATAAGGTACTCTGTAGGGTTCATATGTTTATCTAATTGTGATGAAGTCAGTGCCTCACCAGCAATCAACCTCACCGCAAGTCACTGGACAGGAAGCACCAGACCTTAAATACTTGGACCTTCATTCTCCTGCAATGATATCGACACAGACAAACACCTCTGTCCAGCAATCTAATGACTTCAAAAACTCTTCTCAGGTGTCTCTTGAACTCAAAGGCAGAAGACCCTGAAACATGAATGTCACTGCTGAGATAAAGCAATGTCTCTACAAGTTCAACACTTTCACAACACACAGATGCATGTTTGATTGCCAAATTCAGGAAGTCATTGAAAGCCTGGATCTTAGTCTTAGTCTTGATCCAGTTCAATCACAAACCCAGACACTCCAATTCCTCACCCAACTTCTCTACTTCTGCAATCAGTATATCCATTGATTCTGCAAAAATCACAAGTCAACATCAGTAAACCTCTCTTTGCCAAGGTATCTAAGCCGCTGATTTTCACAACCCTATTCAGAACCCAGTCCATGCAGGCACTGAACAGTGTAAGAGGCAAAAAAAAACATATCTCTGACTCTGCTTTGAGGTGGTTTCTACAATACTAGCTACATTGCTTGGGTTTCCATTACCATCCAAATTGCACAATTTGAAATAGTGATTTGAAAATGTGCTTAATACAAACGTGTATGTTGAAAATTCTCTCAGATATCACAAAAATGTTTTTATGCTTGCCTGAGGTGGTTTTTACAGGCAATTAAAAAAAAAAAAAAACTAACATAAAAAACTGCATTGGAAATACTTTTTCCACTATTTAAGGTCATATTACACATAGAAAGCATCACATGACATTCTAAAACTCCATAAAATGGTCAGAGTGGATGGAGGACCAATTGGAGAGCTTCTTAAATGTTAGAAAAGAGGACATTACAGCAATATTGCATTAAAAAAGTTAATATTCAGCGGGACTTACCCTGACATTGCTATTAATATTGGAATGACAGTTCTCGCGGGAACCTTGCTACAATGATGTTTTGTCTTCTCGTGAGAACATCACGAGAAGACAAAACCCAGTAGTGGCAAACTGTAATGAAACCCAACTATTGTTTTAAGTCTGGCATTGATTATTATATCCTGTGAGCCTGAGAAATTCACATTCACAATCCTGAAATAAGAAAATATATTTCCAAGCTAGTATGCAACAAGCTTTGCTATGCGTTTACTCAGAGGTAGTGGGTTTTTATTTTATTCTATATTAAATCACTTACCGTTAAAATATTTTTGCCTGCTTTAGTTTGGTTTCTTTGCTGCATAGAGGAAGAGAAAAAGCATATCTTTCCTTCTGTACCCAACCCTGCTGGCATATTTGTGTGTCTTTTCTCTTTTCGTCTCTTTGTGCCTGTCTGAGTCCCCCATGTCGCTCGCCGCTTGGTGGGTCTATAAAGGCAGAGGAGGAGACCGGTTGAAACACACTGCAGTTTCAACATTCACATTCCACCTGCGTTTTGACATTGCGTTTCACAAGAGGGATCTGAAGTGGTTTTAGTGGTTCTCTCTTCGGCGTTTAATATCAAAGAATGATCCCTGTGACTGCAGAACACGCACAACTCTGTAGGATGGATTAATGCTACATTTAAAGTAATCCCCGGAGTCAGACGGAGCTTTTTAACCAAGGGAAAGAAACAAAGAGGAAGTGGCACTCTCTTTATCGGAGGGCTGTGAGTTCCTATATGGATCAGGAACAGGAATATCTTCCAGTCTGAAATGTTTACACTGCTAATATTAAACAGGCTGACACGATGATGACAAGACTAATAATTATCATTACACGCATGACTGCCAGCCACCTCAAAGCAGAACGAGAGATTAAGCAAAGACTACTGTCTGTTTTACAGCTGCGTCGACTAGAAGCTTCTTTTTGTTCAGCAAACAGAGCCATGCTTAACAAAAAAGTCACTGATAGAGTTTTTTTATTCACACGAAGAGTAAATATCAATGGAAAACATCTCAAACTGTGTTCACATTATCAGAACAGAAGGGTTTTTTTTTTTTTTTTTGCATCTCCTCCATTGTAGAGAAGCTTGAATCTTCGACTGGACTGGGTTGCTTGACGCGAGGACGTTTCTCTTCAAATCGCAGAAGCTTCCTCAGCTAAAACTCTTGCTCTGGAAGTCTGACTTCTGTCTGACTCTTGTAGAGAAGAATAAACAGAAGCCAACAAAAGCTGGAGTTTTTAACCTAACCAGACCCCTCCTACTGAGAGGCAGACTGCTATAGGCTAGTGACTAAACAATAGCTCTAATTAGCAACTATTGTGCTGTAGTTAGCACACCTAATGACAGGACAGCTGTCCCTCCTAATGATGGGAAGGATGCCTTTCCTGATTGCTCCCTTGATGACTCTCCTGATGACGTGAATGACTCATTACCATGAACAAAAGACTGAAACTTTTGACCTGAGTATCCCATTGTAAACAGGGGATAAAGCGTGTCTCAGACCCCCTCCCCAGTTAAGGCTGGGTTTCAAATGTTTCACAAAGAATGCCTCCTTGACCCCTCTCTCAAACCATTTCTTAGGTTTAAAACTCCAGCTTTTGTTGGCTTCTGTTTATTCATCTCTACTAGAGTCAGACAGAAGTCAGACTACCAGAGCAAGAATTTTAGCTGAGGAAGCTTCTGCGATTTGAAGCGAAATGTCCTCGCATCAAGCAACCCTGTCCAGTCGAAGATTCAAGCTTCTCTACTATGGAAACCACCTGGACAATTGAGAGCCTACACAGAAATCTCCTCCATTATTGTGTTGAAAGAAGAATGCGATGCACAACACGTGCAGGGCACATTGAAATATGTAACTTGTTGAGCATTGTGTGTGCAAATGTCGACCTCTGTACGTGCAGAGAGCTAGTGCACAGATGGGTTGTGATTGTGCTCACAGTAGAGGTGAGATGAATGATAACATCATACATGTTGGAATTTCTAGTATGTGCACCAACAAATTAGTCACCTGGCAAGATCGAAGTAATTAAAAAAAAAAACCTGCATGGGGAAATGTCAAGTTCCTACCCTGCAGGCCTGTGATGGAGCAAGGTATTGTAATCACCCCTGTGTGTGTGTCTGCATGTCTGTGTGCAATTTAAAGGCACTGGAGGAGTGATGCATCGAGTGTGTGCATAATACCGCACTGTAAGAGTATTGTAGACATTTTGAAAAATGTATAAGGATTGGTATTAGCAAAACTGATAAAAGAAAAAAAGTAAAACAGTGTTAATCTAGCCCTATAAGTTGCAGATATCCGAGAAATGTGTTTTCTGGACTATAATGATGCAATTTCATGATGTTTTAATCATATCATCATGATCTCAGCAATAGGGCTTTTTCAGTTGTTGCTCCAAAACTGTGGAACAGCTTGCGTCAGGGTGTTAGGGAAGGCACCTTCATTGGTCATTTTTAAAGTTCGTTTAAAAATGTATCTTTTTTCCTTGGCTTTTAACACCAAAAAGGCTTAGTTTAGTCATTTTTTAATTGCATTTTAGTGTTTCTTTTTATTTTTATTTTATTGTGTTTTAATTTGTACGGTATGGTATACCACATATCGACAGACGATTAATTGATTCCTATAAGTTCTAGATCACCTCTCTAGATCTACTGGTAAGTGAAATATCCTTGAAAAGGTGTTTTTATATCTTAATTTTGAAGACCTGGTCACTGGTCTTTGTTGAAAATCCATTTTCTCATTTATTTGTTATTTTATAGACAGACACAAACAAATACATGTTAGCAAGTATAGTACTACTGACTGTTCTGAGGTGGTAACCCAAAAAACAAATGATATGAGTGCCTAAAATATCTCTGCTTTGTCATGCTTCCAAGTCCATATATGCATATGTACTTACCATATTTTTCTGACTATAAATCACACTTTTTTACATGTTTTGGCCAGGGGTGCGACCTATACTCCAGAGCAACTTATAAATGAAAAAATTACCGTTAGATTCTCAATTAATTTACCGTAATAAAACAATTTTACGTGACAGAGTCGCTCTATGTTTTAAAATGGCCACCGCAAATGGAAATGCAATGCATCATGGGCACTGTAGTATGGCGGCCGCCCTATAGGTCATGTTGGTCATGATAACCAATCAGAGAATAGAACATTGGACGCGTATTCCTCACCTCACCCAGACCCACCTGACACAGACAATGATTGTGAAACAGCGTGTTAAGCAGACGAACACGGTGCTTGCTGTTATTCCGGGAGGGCTAACAAAACAGCTTCAACCCTTGGATATCAGTGTGAGCAGAGTGTTTAATTTTACGCTGAGAGCTGCGTGGGAGCACTGGGTGAGTGACGGCGGAGGATTAGCATCTGCACTTGGAAGGAGCTGGCGTCGACACCACGGGGTGGCGCCATTTCTTCCTTTTGCCATCACAATATTATCATCTGAACTTTTCATGTTAACATACCTGTATGTCCATGTGACTTATAGTCCAGTGCGACTTATTTATGGTTTATTTTTCTTTATAATGGATATAGTGGCTGGTGTGACTTATAGTCTGGAAAATACGGTATATATGTACATACATATGTATATGTGTATGTGTATAGGTATGTGTGTGCATATGTATATGTATGTATATATATTCTTATATAAAATTCTTGAAAAGGTAGTTGTAAAACAGCTAACTGATCATCTGCAGAGGAATGGTCTATTTGAAGAGTTTCAGTCAGGTTTTAGAATTCATCATAGTACAGAACCAGCATTAGTGAAGGTTACAAATGATATAATTATGGCCTCAGACAGTGGACTCATCTCTGTGCTTGTTCTGTTAGACCTCAGTGCTGCTTTTGATACTGTTGACCATAAAATTTTATTACAGAGATTAGAGCATGCCATAGGTATTAAAGGCACTGCGCTGTGGTGGTTTGAATCATATTTATCTAATAGATTACAATTTGTTCATGTAAATGGGGAATCTTCTTCACAGACTAAGGTTAATTATGGAGTTCCACAAGGTTCTGTGCTAGGACCAATTTTATTCACTTTATACATGCTTCCTTTAGGCAGTATTATTAGACAGCATTGCTTAAATTTTCATTGTTACGCAAATGATACCCAGCTTTATCTATCCATGAAGCCAGAGGACACACACCAATTAGCTAAACTGCAGGATTGTCTTACAGACATAAAAACATGGATGACCTCTAATTTCCTGCTTTTAAACTCAGATAAAACTGAAGTTATTGTACTTGGCCCCACAAATCTTAGAAACATGGTGTCTAACCAGATCCTTACTCTGGATGGCATTACCCTGACCTCTAGTAATACTGTGAGAAATCTTGGAGTCATTTTTGATCAGGATATGTCATTCAATGCGCATATTAAACAAATATGTACGACTGCTTTTTTGCATTTGCACAATATCTCTAAAATTAGAAAGGTCTTGTCTCAGAGTGATGCTGAAAAACTAATTCATGCATTTATTTCCTCTAGGTTGGACTATTGTAATTCATTATTATCAGGTTGTCCTAAAAGTTCCCTGAAAAGCCTTCTGACAGGGACTAGAAGGAGAGAGCATATCTCACCCATATTGGCCTCTCTTCATTGGCTTCCTGTTAATTCTAGAATAGAATTTAAAATTCTTCTTCTTACTTATAAGGTTTTGAATAATCAGCTCCCATCTTATCTTAGGGACCTCATAGTACCGTATCACCCCAATAGAGCACTTCGCTCTCAGACTGCAATCTTACTTGTAGTTCCTAGGGTTTGTAAGAGTAGAATGAGAGGCAGAGCCTTCAGCTTTCAGGCTCCTCTCCTCTGGAACCAGCTCCCAATTCGGATCAGGGAGACAGACACCCTCTCTACTTTTAAGATTAGGCTTAAAACTTTCCTTTTTGCTAAAGCTTATAATTAGGGCTGGATCAGGTGACCCTGAACCATCCCTTAGTTATGCTGCTATAGACCTAGACTGCTGGGGGGTTCCCATGATGCACTGAGTGTTTCTTTCTGTTTTTGCTCTGTATGCACCACTCTGCATTTAATCATTAGTGATTGATCTCTGCTCCCCTCCACAGCATGTCTTTTTCCTGGTTCTCTCCTTCAGCCCCAACCAGTCCCAGCAGAAGACTGCCCCTCCCTGAGACTGGTTCTGCTGGAGGTTTCTTCCTGTTAAAAGGGAGTTTTTCCTTCCCACTGTCGCCAAGTGCTTGCTCACAGGGGGTCGTTTTGACTGTTGGGGTTTTTCCGTAATTATTGTATGGCTTTGCCTTACAATATAAAGCGCCTTGGGGCAACTGTTTGTTGTGATTTGGCGCTATATAAATAAAATTGATTTGATTTGATATATACATACACACACAGTAGTGTTCAGAATAATAGTAGTGCTATGTGACTAAAAAGACTAATCCTGGGCCAATGGAGATGGATGGTCTAGTCCAAGGTCAAAGACAGGAAGCATGACCAAGAATCAATGGCATACTGGTCAACATATTGGCAGCCCAACGCATTACTCCACTGAGCTGCCTAATCTGTAGTGTATTGGAGTGCAAAAGAAATAATAAAGAAAAAATAAAATGTTTATAATTCAACATCTAGGGAGGATGCCCCCATGTTGTCTACCTAGAGAGGCATCCAACATGTCAAGTTGAGAGGAGGCCCCAGGGTAGATCCTGGACATGCTGGAGGGTTTATATCTTGCAGCTGTCTTGGGAGCACCTCAGAATCCCCCAGGAAAAGTTAGAGAACTTGGAAAAGGATGACAATGTGTGGGATGAGCTGTTTGGTCTAACTAGACCTGGATAAGCAGCAGAAAATGAATGAAATAAATAATATTTGGTCCTACCACTGAAAATGTAAAAAAAATCCCCCCCCCCCCAAAAAAAAAACAACAAAACAAAACAATAATATCAATTTGAATAGCGTACTTGCCTTGATGATGATCCCAGAGTTTGTGAGTGGAATCCATAAAATAATACAGAGCATGTTGCTAATATACTATGAAAAGGCCACTATTTCTAATGATTTTCAGAGTCTCTTTCTAACAATGACGAGATACAGTGCACACAAGGATGGTGATAACCACTACACATGAAAATTGAAATGCATTACAAATATGGGGCAGCAAAGCCATGTACAGCAAGAACTGTAAGTAATTTAACAAAGACCTACACCAAGTACCAGAATGCTCCAGTCGAGCACAACTTAACACAACTTCCGAGACTGAGATATGTGTTTCACTTCTGCTGATTATCATATAATACAGGATTATTTCACTATATGCTGATGATGGAGCGCTGTCTTCCAAAGCTAGCGCCACCTTTTCTGTTAACCTCTCCCTGATACCGTTGTGACATTTCACACTGCCCCGTTCAACACCAGCTCATGATGTAACGGTTCCCTTAAATATGTAAAGTATAAGACTTAATAAAACCCAGCAGTGTGATTATGTCTTAAGTCTTTAAAAAAAAAATCACTCCTTGATATGCAGTTCTACACGGTGATCCATTTAAAATCAGCCTCTTATCTGCCAGAACAAGAGCCGAAAAGTTCAAGTGCAAATTACAGAAGTCAGTGCTGTGGATGTTTTCAAATAAAAAGAGTGCACGCTCTTGCAGTTTCTCATAATTTATGTTGCGATATCAAGCGATCATTAAAAGAAAAGCGAAAGCGGGAAATGTCACAGGTGTTAAAAGGCAATTAGTCTTCCTGTGCTATCAGGGTGTTAATCAGAGTGATGAAAGTGATGATATGAAGCTCATTATCATCCATTCAAAAGCAGATACTGCTTTCATGAAAGATGAAACACAAGATGAATAATGAGCAAACCTGCGACTGCCTTGCTGCTGTGCAATTTTGTTGAACATTTTATGATTTTTGATATGATGAAACCATGATATGTTCCTACGGGAGAGTGGTTAAAGTATGGAGTTTTTAATTGCTACATAAATTCTTCTCAAGTCACTTAGCTCGATAATATGAAAATAAACAAGCATCTGAAAATAATCATCTCACTTTCTGGCATTGATTTGGTCAGAATAAGAAAAGGACAGATCTTATTATCTCTATTGAGGGGGAGAAAATGAAACGTTATCTGGAAACAACAGACAAACTGAGATGAGCCACTTTTTTAGAAATTTGAGTGCTTTTATGCCAAAGCACAAACAAGAGGGAAAAGAGAGAGCGGGAGACAGAAAGACAGACGGCAAGGGGAAACAAAACATACCAAAAAAGAAAGTGAGAGGTGGGGGGGCATAGCTAATGGCATTGGTATCAGATTTATTTCAAAGCGGCAGCAGCAGAAGGAGGCAGGAAGGAACGCCGGATGATTTCTTTGCCCCGTCTTCCCCGTTCCCTGATTATGAAAGAGACACGGTGCGAGGTCGAGGGTCAAGCCAAAAGGAGACAGCATTGTGTAGAAACTGTCACGCACCGCCACCTATTTTGACATGCACAGGCCCGTTTGTTGTCTGTCGAACATGCAAATTGGCGAGCCCGGGCTGTCATATAAAGGCAGGCAGATACGCGCCGGTCGGGAAAATGAGAGACCACCTGTAACCAAGAGAATGGGGAGTGATGGACAAGCATTCAGTCAGCCCGCTCGTCATTTCCCGGCCCGCCATTCACCCATCAACCGGAGCATCTCACCCGCCAGCGCCTCCTCCTTCCGCCACCACCACCATCAATCCCATCCCTAGCACGCACATATACATATAAAAATCTATTCTTAATATTCACAAGCAGGAAGTGAAGGGAAATAAATATATACGAGGAAATGGAGGTGGGGGGGTGGTGGTTGGTGGTGGTGATTTCAACCTGCTGGCTGTCTAATAGGATCCTGCATGCAGACAGCTGCGGGTCAGACCCGGATAATTAGTTGTCCACAGAGGAAACATCACTCTTCTACAGGAAGTGGACAGGAGGGGGACAACACAAGGTGGCCTCAGTGCTCTGAATCTCACACAAGGTTCACATAATCCATATTAGATTAATTCATATGAGTATGTGGAAGACAGTCAGATGTATGTACTGGATTAGATGTGGAATTTATTCTCTTAATTACAAAGTAAGGTGACATATGTCATGTTAGCTCCATACGGTCGTGTTAAGTAGTTGAAGGCTGATCACTTAATTGGCTGTCTGGTAGAAAATTCACCCTCCCATCAACGTGTGGACAAAGACACCACTTTAGCCATCTGAATGCAATATACGTGTGTGTGTGTGTGTATATATATGTGTGTATATATATATATATATATATATATATATATATATACACATATATATATATGACATGATGGGTCTTGTTGTGTTCCATATATCCTAGCTTGATCTGTTGAAGGGATATTTTTGTGGCACTGGAGTGTGGAGTATTACAGCTCTGAAACGAGGTGTCGTGGAGCACCATAATCGTGCTGTAACTCTGACATAAAATCACTATGTCCCTTCGTGCATAGCGTCTGCAATCACTTTCTGTGTGCACAAAGTTGAAAATCTATCACCAGACTGACCAGTGGTATATTAAATATAAAGATGAACTCACTTTATTTTTTGTACCATCCATCACCAGTGTAGACAAGATAAAAAACCATTGCACTCTGCCATAAAACCAGTGTATACACGTTAGCACATAGTGTGCCATCTACGACTTCTCTGGGCACACAATGACTTAAGTTATTTATTAAATATGTGTGTGTGTGGGGGGGGGGGGGGGTATCCAGAGGGGATTTGCATATTGATTAGCCTCAAGTTTTATGCCAGATGCCCTTCCTGATGCATCTCCACATAACAAGGAGAATGGGCAGGACTGGCCATAAACCTTGAACCTTCTGCTCTGGAAACAAGCACACTCAGCACTTGGCCACCTTGCTGCCATAGCAAGCTAATCTAGGTAACAAATGTCAAAAGATTTATTAAAATCTGTATATAAAAAGAAACAAAACATCCCAAACACTGTGGGGAGACGCTATGGGCCCCTTCACATAGTACGAATGTGGTCGAATTGCGCATGAAGTGCACGTGAAGCAGGAATCATATGCAATATGTGTAAAATCGTAGCTGCTTCCAACACCTCGTACACCTGTTGCTAGAACTATTTGCGCACACCAGCGGCTGAAAGACAGAGTGTGCACTGTGTGAGCCCATTGAACCCTCTCGCAGCAGGTGCCAGGCCAAACTCCAGGTGACACGCATGAACATCTAACACCACTCATTTGGTACTTAGAAAATGTGTGGCCATTCACACTATTAGCATGACAACAGTCAGCAGACAATCACTGTCAAGCTGGATGTGAAATTTGGCTAAGTGCCCCCGCAACTGTGGAGTTGCCAAGTGCACATGTGGCATGCCAGAGTGTCGGCTCCCCCAGAACACATGTGCATGTGGTTCGTGCCCCCGCTTGCAGGAGAGGCACCTCTCATCTGATCACAGAGTGACATCTTGGTGTGTGTGCTAACCGGACAGGAGGTGTGGTTGGCTGCCAGCAGCTGTTGAGACATCTCTGGTCCTAGACATCACAGCTGCAGAACACATGCCGTGTTTTGATGGACATGCGCATGTCTGTGTGCTTGCTCTCATCACATGGAAATACATCAAACATATATCGCTTTTGCGACGGGCTGGAGAAACAGGCCGTCAGTTCATGTGGACACACAGCAGGCAATCTGAATGTCACGTCTGTCTGACAGGACACGCGTATCGGGCCATGAGGGCTGTAGCACAAGCCAACAGTGCAACAAATACGCCACTTTCAGTCACGTATCAGCAGAAATACGCTTTAACAAATGCTGTTTGGTCAGGTATCACAGTGCTTTTATGTCTTTTTAAAAATCCATTTATCTACTTGTTGATTTTAGCCATTTCACACTTCTGTTAAAAGACAGTGATTATAACACAATGGTAAAGTTTCTGCCTGATAATCATAGCTTACGGGTTCGAATCCTGTGAGTGGCATCTATTTTTTAATTATCCAGGGTTATTTAACCACGGGGTTCTGTATTGCTTCTCCTTTTATTTATTATTTATGTCAACCCAATAATATTCACTAATTATACAGCTGTTTTTTATTTTATTTTCCTCCACATCAGCGGCGCGATGTGGTGCAGCTGCTCACAGTGTGTTCCTGCTCACACTACACCGTCACGTGCATGACACCATTGCACTAGGATCGTGCACCCCTGATTTGTACTTATTCATACTATGTGTGACGGGGCCGTAAAGAATGCAATTTGAGGACTTTTCAATAAAGATGTTTCTGTCTGTTCCTTGCCACGCATCACCAACCTTTTCTTAAAAAAGGAAGAATGGTGCCGAAAAATATGTACATATTCATATGTATTTTTTGTGTGTATTTCATGCCAAGTGGTTAATGCGCTTGGTTTCAGTTCAGAAGGTTCCGGGTTCAAATCCCACCCCTGCCACATTTCTCCATGTAATGTGGAGTTGCGTCAGGAAGGGCATCCGGCGTAAAACCTGTACCAATTCAACATGCAGATCCACCTTGGATTTGCTGTGGTGACCCCAAGTGCAAACAAGGGAGCAGCCAAAGGGACTTACTCATACATATACCAGGAGACGGTGATGATGTCACCAACACCAAAAATGCAGATTATCCGAGTAAAAATAAAAGGTGGCAAGTGGAGTGGTAAATCATCTTTCTCTTATTATTATGATAAACTTTACACTAATCCTAACCTTAACCAAACACATAAAATTTTCAGAAATGCACATTGCATTTGTGTGTATGATTTCATAAGAATATGCACAAAATATAGCGCTGAACTTTCCCTGTCATATCATATTAAACACACTATGAGCCTATGTAGGCATCTAACAAAAGCAAGTTGGAGTAAGAATTTAAACCCGTCTTCACCACAGATTTTTAGCCCTGACTGCCTTATTGATAACAAAAATGTAAAAAAAAGTCAGGCCGACGTTATCACAACAGCACTCTAGAGTTGTGTATCATGTTATTTTACAGCAGGTTAGTGCTGACTTCACATGCTTTTGAATGCAGCCTCGTGACACAGGATTTTTGTGGGCATGTGCACAATGGTAAACAACATTCTATGCATGTATGTCCATGATTGCAACAATATTTTGCACAAAGATGAATGTATCTGTTAACATCTGAAAACTGTCTTCTGCTGAAGAGTGGGTCATGGGTTTTATGGGATTTTGAATGTATATTATATTTCCAAAGGAAATTTAAAGATGTGAGTCTCTGAACATACAGCCACACAAACACATTGACCACTGCGCTTCGCTGCCCAGTCCGATCAATTTCAACTTGCTGCAATGAAATCTCCACCACTTGTTCCAAACAGTAACAATCTGCATTGTATTTTAAGTTTAGTTTACACTGTAGCCTGGAATCAAAATCACTGAGAAGACAAATGTCCACTGAAGCAAAAATGTTTTATTTCAAGAGGCACTGACGACATAATAACAAAGCCATCTGTAAAATTAAAGTGAGATGCTTGGTGTGTACAGTCCAGTACTGGTCTGAAATGTGTGAGTGAAGCGAGGTGGAGGGAGAGATAAGGTAACAGTTTGCTTCTTATAATATGCTGCCCAATGACTTCGTAGCTATTATCAGTCCTCTTGGCTCCACATTTTTTTTTATGTTTCCCAATACCTCAAAATATTCATCTCAACTTTATTTATATAGCACTGTAAAACAACTGTAGTTGAAAACAAAGTGCTGTACATAAAAACATAAAATGTCTCATGTGGAGTTAAAAGCCAGGGAGTAAAAATGGGTTTTAAGACTGGTTTTAAAAATGGACAGTGAGGAGGCTTGTCTAATGTTCAATGGTAACTCGTTCCATAGTTTTGGAGCAGCAGTGGAAAATGCTCTATCCCCTCTGAGCTTCTGTTTGGACCTCGGTACCTCCAGGAGCAGCAGATCAGCTGACCTGAGGCACCGAGCAAGAGCATAGGGTTAAAGGAGCTCAGAGAGGTAAGGGGGTGTAACACCATTTAATGACTTACAAACAAATAAAAAAATCTTAAAATGGACTCTAAAATGCACAGGCAGCCAGTGGAGGGAGGCCAGGATGGGGGTTATAGGCTCCCTCTTACATGCTCCAGTTAAGAGGTGAGCACCACCTGGAGACATGTGAGGGAGGACTGATCTACTAAAATAATCTACAATGCTACTTTTAGCACCAACTAACACCAATTACACCCCATTTCAGGCCTTTATTGGGGATTTTTCACCACACACTTTGCCAACCAGGTGTCAAATATTGGTTATGGGAAACCAGACTTTTACAACATACATCACTGAAATGTTTTTCAGGTAAAAGTTTAGATTAGAGCACAATATCTTCTACATACTCAGCCGCAGACTTAACATATTTAGCCATATTTAGCTGTTAAAAGTACATATTAACAGGTTTATTTTAATATTAACATTTAAATACAAAAATACATAATGAACATTTACTATTTTTGCAACACCACTTAATCACTCAATATAAAACTGTGCATTAAATGCAAATACGGAGGGGTACAACTCCAAAATCCAGTTGCGAAGGCAGTATATGGCACATTATTTTGGCATATTCTGAATATCAGTTTTCCTCCAAGAAATTCTCTTTCTGATCTTACAGCAGCTACCAAGAAATAAAAATAGGGAGGGGGTCAAGGGGGTTGGCACGCTTTCCCTTCCAAGTGATTTTAAGATATTAATCATTATGTGTGTAGACGTAAGCTAATCACTGCCGTCCGCAGTCGTCAGGTCACCAGGCGGTTTTCTTTGGCCTAATGATCTATTAATACTGTTGAATTAGGGTGTCTTCTGTGTTATGATATAGGCCAGAAACTGTCCTCATTATATGATTTAATCCAGTCAAATGTATTCAAATGCCACCTTTATTACCCTGGAGGTGCTTTGCATAAATTGAATAAATCCAACGGATACTCTCTGAGAATCAAACATATCAAAGGTTTCCTGTCTTTGAAGTGGGGGTAGTCTCTAATTCCAAAACAGATTTTGGTGATAAATAAATACATTATTTATGAATTGTGGAGTAGTGATGGTGGAAGAAGACGAAGAAGAACGGGAGGGAATGAAAACAACGCTAAAAATGCATAAAACATTTTTTTCCTTTTTTGCGATGGAAATGTCAAGAGACGTAAAATGACACAGAGTGGCGCCTGCCGACCGACCGACCGACTGACTGATAAACAACCTGATTAGCATATTCACATTGGTGCATATGTTGTGCTCATTTGCTTACTCAAAATCTCAATCAGAATAATGTGCCATGCTCGATGCATGTCGGAAAAGTCTGGAAATATGTTGATGGGAATGATGAACATGTAACGTTTCAATTATTTCATTTCTGACAATTATACTGATGATGTGACAATTGCAACAAGCAGCGTGCAGCGCAGTGACTAATTGCCCTCCGGAAATTTATGGAAATGGGGAAATAAATAAAAACAAGCCAACATGTTGACCAACTGCAGCACCGGATTCATTTCTGGATGATGACACATTGTCATAATAATACTGACAGATTATTTAAGAGTGTCTTTACATGAAATAGAATTTATAAATGTGCGAAAACTGGGATTTTTGCACGTGGTAGTTTATTAGAAACACACACCGATAATGAAAACATTATCTTTGATAATTAGCGGTTAGCGGAACTGTGCCCACCACTGTGTGTGTGTCTATATATATATATATATATATATATATATATATATATATATATATATATATATATATATATATATATGTGTGTGTGTGTCAAGAAAGATGACTTTAAGCTTGCTTTCAGCTTGTTTTCATCTTGGAATATAATACGTGCCATTGGATTAATACACACGTTGTTGGAATAAACTGAACAGTGTTTGGTACTTTCCTGGAGTGACTGAGGTCATACCGGACTTTTCCATTGCAGATGGAGAGGCCCACGGGATGAACTCAGTGGTGAAGACGATGGAATATATCTAAGATGATTTTAAAATGACAAAGTATGATCAAATGAAGTATTAATGTGTTAAAAGTAATATCTAAGAATGATTCAAACATAAGTATGATTAAATGAACTATTAATGTAATAACAGTAAGAGTTGATTAGAAAATGTATGTTACAAATAAGTGAAATGAATGATTAAAGTTGTTTTTCATAAAGGGTGCAGCTACAGAGAAAAGAGGAACTGAAAGAAGTTGTTTTTGTGCAGAGGCAGAGACAAAAAAGGAAGTTAATGATGTCGCAAGCGAGGCCAGAAGGGCTGAGGAGAAAAACAACTGTTCAGAACAATAAGATATGAGATGAATAATAATGAATGAAAATGTTGTATATAATCATATGAATTGTTTTTATGTGAAAAAGAGTTGAAATGAAATGATTGAATATGATTAAAAGTGATTGATGAAAGGAAGGAAGCATGAGTTCTCGGAAAAGATGTGTTAAACAGAAAAACAGGAAACCTGCGCAATAGATTTACTGACAATCGGGACATCAGTTATCGTCAGTCAGGAAATGTTCTCCAGATGGCTTCCAGTAAAAGAAGGGGGTAAGGGAGGAGGTTTGGACTCATCATCATCCCCATGGTAACCAAGATCACCTCATCAACAACAAGAGTTTTCGTATAAAAACTGTACAACAACAGGAAACGGGGTTATTCTTCCAGGGAGAGGTGCTGTTGTCATTTCTCCGCTGCTACAAGGAGATCACAAGACTTGACCATCTTGTGAGCTGCAATTGGAATCGAGGAGCGAGAGGATTGGAGACATAAGAGATTATTTGAGAGAGTTTTCAACTCCCACTCAGGCCGTCCAGTCATGAAGTAGCAGAGCATTGGAGAATAATCACTGGCCTTAAGTCTGAGTGGGGAAGTTTCAACGCTTTCTCTCTCATGGAGCATCACATCTTTCCAGAATGGATTAGATCAACTTTTGGTTGATCGAAGAAGGAATAAACTCTTATGTGGATTTATTTCCTGAAGGATTACAACATCACAAGGATCGTGGTCAGCTAACAACTAAAAGCTGATGAAGAGGAGACCAAGTTCATCAAACTGGGGATTTTAACATCAAAAAACCTCCTTCCCTCACTCCTAGAAAATTTGTTGAGAAGTTAATCCAGTCCAGTCAGAGTAAGATCAGATAGCATTATTGAATCAAAAACAAAAATCTCTGCCAATCATTATTCTGATTATATTTTAATTACTGTTGTGAAATTATCATCACATAACCGATTTTGATTATGTTGTCAGCACTTGCAAAACCTGCAATAAATTTCCAAGCATGCAGTTAAAGTGTTAAGGCTCGGACATTGGATTTATTGATTCTTCTTAAGGTGTAAAAGTTAAAGTTTTTTGGGTGTATAACATCAAAAAGTGCTCTAAAAGGTTAGTCTGGTTTTTAACGAAATTAACGCATCCTGGGGACTCGCTGTACGAGTCACTAAAATTAAAATCTAGCAACATTCCAAGAGCCCTGATCCATAAGAGTAGAGCTGCCGTTAACGGGCGTGGCCGGCTCGTATCCTGGTTCCAGAAGGAGGCTATTCGACCGGGGTGCGAGATCAGCGTCAGCGGGGTGGACGTCCGGATGGAGGCAGTGAGCGGCTAGACGAATCTCCTCGCCACCAGCTTAAACAGCCTTTGTGCAGCCCCGCCGGGTAATACCCACGGAGACACGAAGGTCGGACCCCAGAGACGGAGAGCTGGTCTTATATAAAGCGGGATCTGACACGTGGCGCCCGAACAGGGACCTGACGAAGTGTAGTCGGGTCCGAGGAAGAATCCTGGCCAAAGGAGAGTCTTTTGCCATTGGATAGGTGGGAAGCTCCTGAGTGGATCACCAAGGGATACAGTGTTGTGGAGAGTGTCGGCTGATGGCCTGTATAGGTCCAGTAACGGCTTGAAACACATCTGTTTTCCAGAGAGGTGAAAATTTGGAGGCGACCACCAGAAGGACGACGTAAAGACAACAGGAGTAAGCATCCCAGGGAGCTGGGATTAAGGACAAGAAGCAGACGTGTCACTGCTGGATCGTCTAAACTGGGACGAGAAGCAGACGGAGATAGCCTGCTGGATCATCACGAAACGACGAGGAAGGGAAGCAGACGAGGGAGCCTGCTGGATCGGATCGTCAAAAAGAGAGCAGGTATGAGAGTATACCGTGCAAAATGGTGATCTACAAGAGAGAGTAGGATCATCAACCCGTGAGGTTCCTGAGGGGAGAAGCGGGAAAAGGAGTAGCTGATTTGGAGTTAACCTCTGGAATTAGCGCTGAATAGCCAAGCAGTCTGTCACTCATCCCTGACTCAAGGCGCCAAGAGAGGCTTTGAGAGGCAGATGACTCGAGACAACAAGGACCATAGCTGAAGTCCAAGGAGATGACAGTGGTGGAATCGACAATCTCAGCAACCAAGAGAATAAAGAGAAGATAATCATTACGAAACAGTAAGGTTAGTGTAAAACAAGCAGTAAAAATATGGCTGAAAGAGCGTCAGGACCTGTAGCAACCCCTGGATCCGAACCGGAGGGGGGAAAAGAAGTGAATATTCAACCACACAGAGTAGTATTGTATGGACGAGGATATGATTTTTGGGCAGAGACAGTTCAAAATTATGTCAGAGATTAAAGTGTAGAACCTGATGAGGAAAGATTCAAAGAAGCTATGGCAGAAACCCTACTCCAATTAGGGATATATTATCCAGGTCAGCATAAAGAGGGGCAGATCCTGGCCGTATTGGAGAGCCCACCAGTCCCAAAAGACAAGGCGGGGACCAGAGACTGGCTTGAATGGTGGTGCAAACTTCTTGAAGAAAGATGGACAAGAGGACAAATCACCACCTTAATAAGTCCTGAGAAAAGTTATGACCCCGTAGTAAAAATGACAGCTGGTTTGTTGGGAGTAGAGACGGTTCTGGTTGATGTTAAGGCAAAAGCAGCGTCTGTATATGCCGAATTTAAATCTATGGCAGAACGACTAAAAGGGGTAGGAAGAATACTTAAGGAACAATATCCTATGATGGATGATAAGGATGGAAGTCAGATCCTCAACACTGGAGACGAGAGCAAAACAGATTCCCAGGCCAACTCTGAACCAAGTGATGAGGAAAACAAGCCAGAAGAAAGTGAAGATGAATTAACATCCCAGGGAGGTCCTAATTTTGGAATAAATGGTCAAGAAGATAAAAGCCCGGACCAGCTCCTCACAAGCTTCGACCCAGAGTGGCAAAAATTGCCCTTAGGAAGTGTGAGAGGAACAACCTCAACAGTTAAAAAACATACAGAACGCCTGATTGAGCAGGAGAGAAGACGAAGAAGCCTTCAGGGAGTATCTGGACAGATATTCCGTCGGTCGCCGGAATGTGGGCCCAGAAGCTTGGGACAGTTTAAATCTGAAGAATGTGTTCCCGGACCGAGTTACCATAGTAAAGAGGAAGGGCCCTCGCAGGAAATCTTTAGAAAATCTAAAGCAAAAACCCACCATGTATACGGTGAATCTGACTACATGGAAGACTTGAACCCTATGCCCGAAGGAACCAAAAAGATGGTGACCCAAGATGGAGGACGGGCATATCATTATTTTGGCAGTCCTTGGGATATAGATGGAGATAGTCTCATCGTCTTCACAAATCCCAAATTGAAAATTGCCAACCGAAAATTCCGAGCAAGCCTCAAGGAGAAGGCAGGCAAAGAGTACCAAGAGGAGCTTAAAGACATAAAGAGGAGAAATCTGGAGGGAAAATCGATGGTGATAAGTGCACCACGAATGAATTATCATGCACTCATACATGTGCCTTTTGAAAGCTACCCAGGGAGAGAAAATTCAATCGAATACACTGAGAAAATGTTGAAAACTCTGGGAGTAGCTATTGACATGGCCAAAGAACGCCAGCATCGGCGAGTGGTGATATGTGTGGACGGATTACGATCTGGACATATGACATGGGAGGAGGCAGAAAAGGTTGCCATGGCAGCTGTGAACCTACACATGCGTACCCCAGGAGTATGGGGATCAATGAGAGAGATTGTGGTGGTCACTAGCAATGAACAGGAGCAAGATCGAGTGAGAAGGGCACTTGAAGCGGTGAATTTAGGACCAAATAGAGCAGGTCCAAAGAAGGGTGTAGTTGGAGCAAGTGGAGTGTCAACTAGTCCCCCGTTAGTGATGCAGCCCATTCCCATGGCGACAAGTGAGAAAAGATCAACACATGCTGTGGGAGTGCAGCAATTAAGGATTAAAACCCCACGACCAACATTCAAACAAGTTGCAAGTGGGCTCCAGACTATCATACACCCGACAGGCTCCCAATCACGGATAAAAGAGCCTTTCCACGCTCCTCCACCAGATAATGGAGAAGAGGATCCTATATTCATTCCTTTACCAGTCGGAATTACTGAAGCAACTGGGACACCCCGAAAGTCAGAACAAAACGGGGACCCACAACAACAAGACCCATGTCCTCCCCATGAATCTGATATGGATGAGGACCAGGAAAGAGAGTCAGAAGAGGAGATCAATCCACAAGACTCAGAAGAGGATGAACCGCTATCTGTGGTAGGAGAAAGAGAAGTCTCACGCCCAGAACTACGAAGTGGACGCTAAAGAAGTTGGGGTGTATAATGTGCGCGTAGCCTCTGAGAGAATTGCAAGAGATGTCAGAGTCAACCCAGTGGAGACCCGAGATAAGCGACAAACCTATGCTCCAGAAGTTGGACAAACTGGGTATGACATCCCAGAAGAGTGGATAGAGCGACAAGATGAAAAGAAAACTCTCGAGGTAACAGCTACTGTTGGAGAGTGGGCTAATATACTAATGTGGCCTTTCTATCCTACATTAACTGCCTGTAAAGAGTTAACAAATAACTTCAGAGTCGCCTATTTAGGCGTTGCCCATGATGTGATGCTGAGAAAACTAAAAACAGCAGCTTTACGCTGGTCACGGCAAGTGTTGAGAGAAATCAATGAAGAAAATCTGGATGATGAGGAAGAAACAATTCCACCATCATCAGGATTACAACCGAACCTCTCAAATCAGAACTTTCCTGCTGGATCCAGAGAGCAAAGTTTGCCAGCAATTCAAGATGAAATTCAAGCAGACGGCAGGGAATTCCGTGAGTTCAAGAAATTAAGGATGCTGGTGAGAGAGAAAGAACCAAATGAAGACCTAAAGGACTATTTGAAAGAAGTGTGGCCCCTTATTGACAGAGCTTCTAACAGTGAAGAGGGTAAATCTATGTGGCTAGCCCAAGTTACCAGTCAACCCATCAGTCGGGGTGAGCCAGCACGTAACCATTATGCCAGGTTAGTGTTGGAAGATCCCAACGATGAAGATTCCCATATTGCTCGAGCTAAAGCTGGATTAGACAAAGGTCAAACATTGGTTCAAGTTTGGCATGGGCTGAAACAGACGATTTTGCCACAACGCTATGTTAGGGCTCTGAGAGAGGTCACTAAAGCAATGAAGGAGGGGGTATGGTAACATTGTGGAGCTATACTCTGTCTTCTATTGAGAGAAAATATCCACCAGAAGAAAAAGAACTAGCAGTCCTGGCTAGATATTGGAGTGCATTGAAAGAACTTGCACAAGGTCAGGGGATAAAAGTTATCACTCAAAGTCAAGTCCACCGGTTCCTAAGAAAAGGAACAATTGAGAGTACTAAAGCCACAAATGCCAGATGGGGAAGGTGGGAGGACATCCTGCTAGACCCTGAGCTGGAAATTGGGCCAAACCAGTCGGCGACAAAAAAGTTACCAAAGGAGACGCAACTCCCTGTGGAGCCATATGACTGGACTATGTACACTGATGGATCAAAGAAAGGTACAGACAATGTAGCTCATTGGGGCTATATTCTGAAGTATCAAGATAAGGAGAAATATCGTCGAAAAGGTCAAACGCCAGGGAGTGCCCAAGCGGGAGAAGTTACAGCAATACTGGAAGGACTCTTGGAGTTAAACAAGAGGAAAGTAAAAAAGGCTAAAGTGGTTACAGACAGTCATTACTGCGCACAAGCCCTGAAAGAGGACTTATCCATTTGGGAAGAAAATGGATTCGAGGGAGCTAAGGGGAAGCCTGTAGCTCATATGGATTTGTGGAAGAAAATAGCCGAGTTGAGGCTAACAATGGACTTAGATGTGGTACATCAGAAAGCCCATGTAAAGGAAGGAGCACATTGGAGCAGGAACGAAGAAGTGGACCGCTATGTGCAGCTGAGAAAAGTCGTCGTTGTCGGGATCGAGAAGTGGGAACAGACACCCAAGGGAAGGGTCGTTCCAAAAGAGTCCGTGAAAGAAGTGGTGCTGGCCGTACATGAAGCGCTTGGCCATGCAGGCACCATTCCCACACGGAAGGAGCTGGAGAAGCTGCAACTTTGGATTCCGAGAAACCAAGTCTACCGAGTTCTCAAAGACTGTGAAGTATGTGGTCGATACAATGCAGGACGACGAGGACAAAGGGTGGATGGTTTCACCATAAAGAGTACTGTTCCATGGGGATCAGTATGTATGGATGTTGCTGGGCCCATGGGGGTGACCAGTAAGAAAGGAGAAAAGTATCTGTTGGTGCTTGTGGACTCTATGTCAGGCTATGTAATTGTTAAGCCTGTGAGAAAAGCCAACGGCAGCAGTGTGGTCAGCATGTTGGATCAAGTGTGTTCAAATCTGGGGATACCTAAGGAGCTGAGAATGGACAATGGAACACATTTCCGTAATGCTCAGGTCGACCAGTGGTGCCAGAAAAATGGAGTAATGAGAATTTACTCGCCCCCATACACCCCACAAGCAAATGGAGTTGTAGAAAGGGCTATTGGACTGGTGAAAAACTGGATCGGAAAAAATGCTAACACGAAGGAGTGGAGTACTAAGGCCCTGGAAATTGGACAGGCCCTGAATGACCGCCAACGTGCCGGCAGGCCCACCCCTTCGCAAGAACTGAACCAACGCCCATTTTCGACACCGGAAGTGGGGAGGAGTCAGATTGAAAGGGACAGAGAACCAGAACCAAAGATCCCATTCAAGGTTGGACAGAAGGTGTGGGTGAGAGCACGAGATCACCCAACCAACACTGCTGTTAAACCTAAGTATGAGACCACAGATACGGTAGTGAAGATACTGGATAGTAACACAGTAGAATTGAAGAGGAAAGGAATCCAAGGAGTGGAGCAGCTGAAGCCAACTCCTAACTAGACGAAACCAGGAGCTAAATATGGCCACAAACACCCAAGAACTTCCACCCTTCGTCAGAATGGCCACTGTCAATGGGGTGGTTGCCTTAAGAAGAACAAGAGAAGGCCTCTGGGCAGGCAAAGCCCTGAGGATTCTATCTCATGCAAAGAAAGGATTTTTATCTGATGAAAAGGAGTTATTACAATGGAAAAGAGTTGAGAATCACTGTGTGATTTGTCGTGGAGACGTACAGCTGACGGTCCAATGGTTGGGACCTGGACTTAGAAAACCCCCAATTCCAAATGGGGCAAAATATGAATTCAAGCAATTACTTCACAAGCCGGTGAAGGTTTTGGATGCACTGGTATGTGGGTTATGCCGACTAACCCACTTGCCAAGAATGGTCTTTTACACCCAGTGGGACTTACATGGAGACACTGTGGATATGCAGGTGTGTTCATGCTATTGGAATGGACGTGAGATCGAGTATTGCCTGATGTGTAAAGCAAGAACTCATATGGGAAGACTACTGCATGTGGTAAAAGCAGAAGGATGGCAAGTGAGAAGGTTTTTAGACTCTCTGAGGACCTGTCACACCAATGAAACCTGCTGGGCTAATCCTGCAGCAACAACTGCGCCTGATCAAGCTGAGGGGAATCAAGGCGGCGGTGACGTGAGTCCAACGGCCCCAAGTGTCTATCTGATGTTGGACACAACTGGAGCAGGAGGAAGTGACCAAGCTGCAGGAGGTAGTGAACGAAAGCCGTCTTTGTTGCATGAAGTTATACAGCAAAATTGGTCCCAGGGTCCAGAGTACGGACAAGCTTATGACCCTCCAATAGATGCAGTACAAATTCCACTTGTGTTCAGAGTATACAGAGATCCGGAGCGACCCGGATATACAGACATGATGGAAGGACTGACAGATGATCAACAGCAAAAAGCCCAAGAAGAAGGATGGATTGGCCCTTGGGAATTGACAACTTGGGCAAAATTGATAGAGGAAGTTCTAAAAAACCCAGAATTTCTACTGGAAGATGCAGAAGAGGTGCCACAAGAAAAAGGGGGGAGAGAAACCCTTATGTTTTATTTTACCACTGGATTAGACGCCTGGGGAAATAATGCAGCAAAACCAAAGAAGAAGTCAGCAGTGTACCACGTGACACCCGAGGAATGGGTGAGGAAGAGGAGGATACAATCTAGAGGGGGAGTGGCTAGCAGAGCGGACACTCCTAGTAGGCCGGACCAAACAATTAAGGTGCGGCTCACAGTGCTGATGGTGTTGGTTCCCTATGTGGGGGTTTATTCTGTCGGAGCACACGTTGACCTCCTGGAGGAACAGCAGCAGTCAGACCAAACGGCTCAAGGTGAGGAAAAATCAAGAAAGTCTCGGAATCGCTGGATGTTTCCCTCCATCTTCCGCGGGACAAGGAAGAAGTAAGAAGAAGCGGCTGGCTGCAAAATGTCGCAAGGACCAAGTGTAAATAGAGTACCCATTATTAATAATCGAGGAAGATTTGGACCCTACATACAACATGTCCTCGGTGCTGAAAAATTATACCTACATTGGCCAGAAAAAGATTTTGAAGAAGAAAACTGGAAACTAGCATCTAAAGGATATTTTGTCTCACACTATGAATATAAAAGAGATGCCGTATTCACAGACACAACAGGACAGAAAATACTTTCTGACCGAGTGCTGAGCGATCAAAGTCTGCGATATTGGTATATATACGGACGCCGAAAGATGTCCCACCCGATTCCAAGTTGTCCAGATACATACCCATGGATATTTAATGTGGTTTACCTACAAATCAAGGGCCTAAGATTCACAGTGAGATGGGGGATTAATTACGTGGAGCCACTCCAAGGAGTCTACGTTAAAATATACCTTAACCAGTACTTGATCTGGACAACAAGCCCCAGCATGAAATGTCAATTGGACAGACGACAGCAAGACCCCAGATATCCAGTATTAGATAACCAGACATTAAATTTGAGAATTGTTGAAAAAACTCTGGACTGTGAGGGCTTCATGCCCCCAACCGTACCACCAATTTTTGAAAACCAACACTTCATCTTTCTCTACAAAAGAGGGATCTGGAACTGTAATCAGGCAATGAAGATTCAGCTTCAAATTGAGCCCATGGATCAAGAGGACAAGCCTACAGTTCCCCTTTATGTGGCCCTAACCCAATCCAGATATTCTGGATATACGTTTTGGCAGTCTTGGCAAGATTTATGGAGCTATGTGCCCCCAAATCGAACACAGAGAGTCCCTGAGGGACCCCTCCCTAAACCTGACAAAGTGATTGTTACGATGTGGAAATGGGCGTGGAGAGGAATGGATTCAGAACTTGAACACCCATCTCCCATCTACACTCATATTATTAAGAGACAACGACTGGCTCCTATGGTGGTGTATCTTGGCAAGAAAAGGAGACCGATGGCAGAGTAACGATTCACTCTGAATCATGCTGCGGACTTTCAAATTGGATGAAAATAATGTAAATAGTTTACGCTCCGGGCCGAAAGGACTTACACCATATTTGGAATTACCCTACAAGAAAATATGTTTAAACTGGCCGCAAAAGGATTACAAAGAAAAAGGATGGTTGCTGGGAACAGGAGGATACTTTGTAGATAATGACTCATATACAAGAACTGCTGATCTTAAAGCGCCTGGAATATATACTCCTCTAGAACCTATCGTGGAAAAAGTTGGACAACACTGGAATTGCCCCGGGGTCGGATGGATGTTTTACCCAATTCCCCGGTGTCCAAACATATACCCCTGCATCTTGAACGTGGTGTATATACAGAAAAGGGGCTACAGATTTAAAATAAGATGGGGACCTAATTATGTCGATCCATTACAAGGAATGTATGTGGATATTTGGCTCGGATCTTTCCAGATTTGGACCAGTAGTCCCTACATGTTTAAAAGACTTCAGAAAAAAGAAGCACAATCAGCTTTTTATTTGATTGAGAATCAAACTTTGCCAATATGTACGACAGTACAGTACGTTGACATCGAAAAAGGTGGAAGTATTCCGCCTATTAGAAGTGGATGGCGAACCAGAGCACTAGTGGGGCTTTGGCAACCCCCAAAGGCTGTACTGATACGACTTGGCATAAAGTCGGGAAGAGGATTATTTCGAAGATCAACTCCTCTGTACTCTGTGATAGCACAGTATCTCTACAATGGAGCGGCATATTGGAATGCCTATGAGGACATCTTGCACCTACGTAGAGAATTGAATCCTGCATCTTCACAGTGTTTCTTCACACCCCAGGGACCACCGCCTGAAATGAAGGAAGTGACAGTTGTCACTTGGCAATGGGCGTGGCGAGGACTGGATATTAGACTCCCGTGGCCATCTCCCTTGTTAAACACTCTTCTTCACCAACGAGCATCAAGTGTCCCTGGTGAGAGCACGAGACAAACAACAACACCTAAGATCATCTATCTCCGAGATGGGAGAACCACAGGAAGACAACGTGATCACCACGCAACCCCGAAGGATCAACGACAGACCAAGAGAAAGAGAATCTGGCATAGAAATGCCACTGCTGCAACAACCTCGAGGGCAGGAGCCGCTGCCACCAGTACCAAGTGAATTCTACTACGAAAATGTTGGAATAAGGCAGCAGCAACAGCAGCAACAAAGCTGGCCGTGGAAGAAAAAGTGCCTCCAATGTTGGAGTTGGATGGCCCGACTTACAACATTATTAGTCGGCATTGCTGTACTTCTAGCTATCCTGTACCATTATGGTAGTATGCCCTGGACCTTAACCCATATCAGGGTCCAGTACGCAACAACTAAAACTTTTCAACAGACATGTTGGGGAGTTGAATCAAGAAACACCTACATGATATGGGACCAGAATTCTACAGAAAAATGGGCAAAGATGAATAACCTAACTCAGCACATGCAGAAGAACAAGTGGCTGCAATACTTAAACAACAGTGGAGAATTTCCAACCGTCACTACCAATCACAACCTGACCACCGGAGCAGAAATCCTTCAAGACCTACAAGTGAGGGATAAAGAGATCATCGTGGCAACCATCTTACGGTTAAAACAAAAAGAGCGAAGAGAAGTAGGCTGCACTTGGATAAGACCTGAACCTGGCGAGCCAGCCTGGTATTGCTCATGGGGATGCAGAGTACTACTGGGCTATCGAGCAGGATATTGGGAAAAAGAAGCTGTTTTTCCAGCATTACCAAGACATGATGTTTGCAGAATGATAATGCCTACTTGGAAACATTGGGGAAATTACAACCTCACCTGTGACAACACCCGCAGCAGAGTGCCGAAAGTGGATACTACATCTACAATAATCCCTCCGTTGAACAACTTTACCGACATAGGAGCAGGAATATTATACTCCAAACCTACCGTCATCTCACCAGAAGGATCGGTGGGATCTACAAAGATATCCCCAACACAGAGAGGAACTAACCTACTCCCTGCATCGCCAACACAAGATACACAGTGAGTATTAGAACCAAAAGTTAAAATTAATGATAATGAAGTTAGAAAGAGATGGAAGGAGCTTAATGATTATTGTGTAAAAGAAAAAATAGCAAAATTAGATAGATGTTATTGGAATCGACCTATTGGATGTAAATCTCAAAATTACATGGTGCTTACACCAGTTACTGATTTGATAGACATAATTGTTTGGAGACAAATACAAGAAGCAAAACATGATGAATGGCTTAACGACACCTTTCCGTGGGTCTGGAGAGTTTCGCTGAGACACTTCGAGGGGAATTTTCCAAAGGGATACATGTGGACTGGGCATAGTTTGAAAGGTCCATATAAAGCAAATTTTTATGTGCAAAAACTACCAAAACCTGATGAGCTAAGGTCAGTACCTCAGGATGAATTTGACAAAATTGATCAATGCGTGGCGCATAAAATTTATGTAAGCTTACATGAGACAGAATACCATAGTAGTTTGGCTGCTGGTTCTGGTAAATCCCCCCGATGTCCCATAGACCAAATTAAGACAGAGAATTGGCTAAGATGGGTATATAACTGTACAAAGTTGTTACAGATTCCAACTATTAAGGGGACCCTTCAAGCATGGAAGGAAGGACTTAAGCGTAGTGAGGACGTTACCTGGTGGGGAATGGAGAAATCTGAGATTGAAGATTGGGTGTTCCCCTGTTTAGATCAAAGTGCTAATTATTGGGTTAGATATCAATACATCGCACGGTCTACTCCAGAGGAGATAGAGATACTTGGTCTGGTTTACTCTGGAGACCAGATCCTTATGTTACGCCATGGCCATGGAAAATGATTTGTAATAAGCTTAACACTACATGCACAATAAATCTTGCCCGTCAAAATTGTAGAAATGATCCTGGCTGGGAGGGATATTGTGATGCTTACTATGACGGCGAGTACGACACTTATGGCCATCAAACAGTTTGGGAGAAGAACTGTGCGGGCGAATGGATAAAAGCTTTTCCACCCAACGTTGGCTGTGCCAAGGCTGTCCTGGGACATGGAATGTCGAAAAGGAGGCAAATCCTAGGTCACATAGTGCCATTTGTTGGAGATCCTGTGATAATGCTTGAAGAAGGATATGCTTTCAAGAAAAGTCTGTGTGAAGGGCATGAAATTGTTGGTTACGAATGGTTGGGGCCCAATCGGATTTACAATAATGGTACATGTGAATCGCCTGCAGAACATTGGCTCAGCTGTGGAGAAGGAAGAAGTCGGCATGAATGTTCTTGGTGGGAAAGAACGCAAATAGTCGCTGGAGAAGCCATCACCACTTTCGCTGCAGAGACTGGAGAAGTCATCAAAGAAGGTCTCGAAGTAGTGACTGGTTGGATTGGACATTTGTTTGGATATCTTTGGCCCTAGCTGTTAACCATAATAGGATTAATTATTGCTGCAGTAATTGGATATGTTTTGCTAAAAGGACATTTTGCAGCCGCCCTGCGCTTGTGTGGGAGGAGCACACAATGCAGTGAAACGGAGCCCCTCCTCCATTAGGGGAGGAGCTATGGAACCTATAAAGCTCGACGCCGAGACACGCCCTGTTCATTCTGCCGTGGGGGAGTGAAGGAGGAAGAAGCATCTACATAACAGCACACCAACTTAAGAAGATAAGTAAAAAGAATAAGAGAGCACAATGTCCAACAATACTGGCGGCATAACTGACACCATCTTCAAAGTGAGTAGAGTGGAGTTTATTGCACTACTGTTAATTTGGCTGCTATACTGCTGTGTCGGCCGTTGGGACTTACGACAACCACTACGAATAGTAACGCTACTACATGGATGTGTCAGATTGGCGATCATCAATCTGCACTACGGTCAGAGTGACTTAGGGTTGTCCTTATTCATCACTCATGTCCTCGGTCGCTTTAATCTCCAGTTTGACTGTTGGGGAATATGGCAGTACACATCGATTATAATTTGGATGGTGATAGATATGATAGCAATCTTTTACGCCCCGGCAGTAATAGCTGACATTGTGTGCGAAGCTGTGATGGTCCTGACCCTATTGGCGTACATAGCTACGTTAACTGGAGCCGTACAACGCAAGAAACCCTGGCTCTAAAAACTTGGACTAATCATAATTTGGGCCTTAGGATGGGGAATATTATCATCCTTATACTGGCTGTCTATGGTTAGTCAACTACTCCTGCTGTTATGGTTTATGACCTATGATGCTTGTTTCCCGCGTACAGCTTCTTCAGCTACTACGGGAATGGTAACGTCAATACCATCCCAATTTCCTACGGTGATCATGAGGCAGCTCTGGCGTGCATCTGAATAATCCCGACAAACTCTTTTGCTTGCTTGCAATATAATTATTAAAAGATTGTTTCCTCTTACACTGTAGGGGGATATAAGATGTATTAATTGTCAAGCCACCCTGGAACAAGTGATCTACCTCTGGGAGGTAACACCGACTCTGTGGTGCCCGACGTGTTACAGCAACAGCTTTGCTGTCCAAGTGGCGCGAAGAATAATGGGACGGAAGGATACATCTTTTGTGCCCCAGGTACCAACAGCAACATACCTGAAAATTGAGGCTGAGGCAACCGTGATTTGGCATTCCCTTGTGGTTGATCAAATACGAGCTGACACGATAGTGTCTTCAGAGGGATATACGTATTGCCCCGTGTTTTCCAAAATGTGGATGTACCCTACGGGAATAAGATTTTCCACATCTCATCTTGCCGATGGCCGGATCGTGGCCATTGGTCCTTCACTACCACCAGTTCCACGTTCATCTCCACAGCACACTGTGGAGGTTGGAGTGCAGACCGAGGATATAAACTGGTGTTTGGAGGCCCTTACGCAGGTGTTCCTGGAGGACCACCTTCAACAGCCCGAGCCTGAGGATATTCACACTGCAGCTTCACCTCAATCGAAGGATGCATCACCACCACGACCGAATACACCAGTTACCCTGTGTTATACACCTGTAACCCCCGCTTCACCATGTGCACCATCGTTCCATGACGGATTATCATCTCAGGAATATGAGGCAACACCATCTACATCGGATTTACCATCACAAGCATCGCAGATGGAGGAGCAGCCTTCTGACGGCGACAGCAATCTACAGATGGGCGAGGAGGAGTACGTGGTGCTGGACGAGTGTCGTTCAACTCCAGCGCCTCCTGTTCTGTCTCCGATGGTGGATGAGAAAGAAGTGCTCACCCTTCACCCTATCGATGACGACGGGGATGTTTTTATGGAAGTGTAAAAGAGATCGGCAGAGCTTCAAGTCATGGAGGGGGTGTCAAGAAAGATGACTTTAAGCTTGCTTTCAGCTTGTTTTCATCTTGGAATATAATACGTGCCATTGGATTAATACACACGTTGTTGGAATAAACTGAACAGTGTTTGGTACTTTCCTGGAGTGACTGAGGTCATACCGGACTTTTCCATTGCAGATGGAGAGGCCCACGGGATGAACTCAGTGGTGAAGACGATGGAATATATCTAAGATGATTTTAAAATGACAAAGTATGATCAAATGAAGTATTAATGTGTTAAAAGTAATATCTAAGAATGATTCAAACATAACAAGTATGAATAAATGAACTATTAATGTAATAACAGTAAGAGTTGATTAGAAAATGTATGTTACAAATAAGTGAAATGAATGATTAAAGTGTTGTTTTTCATAAAGGGTGCAGCTACAGAGAAAAGAGGAACTGAAAGAAGTTGTTTTTGTGCAGAGGCAGAGACAAAAAAGGAAGTTAATGATGTCGCAAGCGAGGCCAGAAGGGCTGAGGAGAAAAACAACTGTTCAGAACATTAAGATGTAATAAGATATGAGATGAATAATAATGAATGAAAATGTTGTATATGATCATATGAATTGTTTTTATGTGAAAAAGAGTTGAAATGAAATGATTGAATATGATTAAAAGTGATTGATGAAACATGATTTAGGAAGCATGAGTTCTCGGAAAAGATGTGTTAAACAGAAAAACAGGAAACCTGCGCAATAGATTTACTGACAATCGGGACATCAGTTATCGTCAGTCAGGAAATGTTCTCCAGATGGCTTCCAGTAAAAGAAGGGGGTAAGGGAGGAGGTTTGGACTCATCATCATCCCCATGGTAACCAAGATCACCTCATCAACAACAAGAGTTTTCATATAAAAACTGTACAACAAGAGGAAATGGGGTTATTCTTTCAGGGAGAGGTGCTGTTGTCACTTCTCCGCTGCTACGAGGAGATCACAAGACTTGACCATCTTGTGAGCTGCAATTGGAATCGAGGAGCGAGAGGATTGGAGACATAAGAGATTATTTGAGAGAGTTTTCAACTCCCACTCAGGCCGTCCAGTCATGAAGTAGCAGAGCATTGGAGAATAATCACTGGCCTTAAGTCTGAGTGGGGAAGTTTCAACGCTTTCTCTCTCATGGAGCATCACATCTTTCCAGAATGGATTAGATCAACTTTTGGTTGATCGAAGAAGGAATAAACTCTTATGTGGATTTATTTCCTGAAGGATTACATCATCACAAGGATCGTGGTCAGCTAACAACTAAAAGCTGATGAAGAGGAGACCAAGTTCATCAAACTGGGGATTTTAACATCAAAAAACCTCCTTCCCTCACTTCCCTAGGATCCCTCACTCCTAGAAAATTTGTTGAGAAGTTAATCCAGTCCAGTCAGAGTAAGATCAGATAGCATTATTGAATCAAAAACAAAAATCTCTGCCAATCATTATTCTGATTATATTTTAATTACTGTTGTGAAATTATCATCACATAACCGATTTTGATTATGTTGTCAGCACTTGCAAAACCTGCAATAAATTTCCAAGCATGCAGTTAAAGTGTTAAGGCTCGGACATTGGATTTATTGATTCTTCTTAAGGTGTAAAAGTTAAAGTTTTTTGGGTGTATAACATCAAAAAGTGCTCTAAAAGGTTAGTCTGGTTTTTAACAAAATTAACGCATCCTGGGAACTCGCTGTACGAGTCACTAAAATTAAAATCTAGCAACATTCCAAGAGCCCTGATCCATAAGAGTAGAGCTGCCGTTAACGGGCGTGGCCAGCTCGTATCCTGGTTCCAGAAGGAGGCTATTCGACCGGGGTGCGAGATCAGCGTCAGCGGGGTGGACGTCCGGATGGAGGCAGTGAGCGGCTAGACGAATCTCCTCGCCACCAGCTTAAACAGCCTTTGTGCAGCCCCGCCGGGTAATACCCGCGGAGAAACGAAGGTCGGACCCCAGAGACGGAGAGCTGGTCTTATATAAAGCGGGATCTGACAATAGATAGATAGATAGATACACACAGTGGTGGGCAAATTATCTTCCGATAAGTTTTGGTCCGATAATTTTTAGACCAATAACATTTTTGCAGATGTAGGGGTTTTTTTTTTTGTAGTAGATGCGCAGTTCTATCCTCTCCAAACACAGAAGAGCTGGTTCCAGAATAAACTGCTCTATCCTTTACAGGCAAAAGAGAACTGGGTCATAGAAAAGAAAAGAAAAAACTCATTTCTTTTGATCCTGTACGAATATACTGGCAATAGCACCCAAGTCATCCAGAGGCATAGAGTTTTAACTTATGGTTAGATTTTTAACCAAACTAATTTTGGACAAGTTATTTAAATTAACAACACATTTGAAGTTTTATAAAGTGAAAATATCAGATATATGTTTTAGTTTTAAAGTAATGCACTAATTTTGAAGGTTTTGGTGTGGACATGGTGTGTGCGCAGTGCATTATGGGTAAAAGTTCACGACAGGAGAAATGATTTGAGACACTGATCAGGCTCCACATGGACAACAGCATTAAACTCTTTGTACATTGTGCCTAAAAGTCTTGTGAATATATTCTCTGGGTTTATAGACGCTGTTATTGTTTGTTTTGTGTAAAAATGCCTGAAGAAGCCCAGGTTGCTTTTCCAAAAGCTGAAATTGTGATTCAGGCCGTGTGATATAACCGGCGTCAAAATGCATAGAACACCGCCATCAACTGGCGACCGGTTATATCACAGTGTTGTCAACCGCAGGATTTTAAAATTATCTGTAGGTTTCCAAAACCTGAGAGACCCCACACGTGGAGATAAAAACAAATCATAGATCTGACAGGTTTAGTTGTACAGTGTGTGGTGTCAGCCACACGGTAAAAACAACACACACCAACATTCCCAGGTCAGACACCTCGGTTTCTGATTGGCTGCATGTCACATTTAGCTCCTCACGTCCTTCTGAGCAAATCAGAGTGCTCTTACAAACCACACATGGCAGGAATATCTGATAAGATTATATTTAGTGTCATCACGATTGTCGGGGCATCCTTAAGATGTCAGAAGGGGAAGATCAGGACTGATATCGGCCTAATTATCTTGCCATGTGAACCAGGCTTAATGTTATGACGCCTCAAGGAGCGACTGATTGATCTTTTATAACACCGCACTGAGCCGCTAACCGATTGGATGTTATGACGCCTCATGGAGCGACTGACTGATCTGTTATAACACCGCACTGAGCCGCTAACCGATCGGATGTTATGACGCCTCACGGAGCGACTGATTGATCTGTTATAACACCGCAACGAGCTGCTAACCGATCGGATGTTATGACGCCTCACGGAGCGACTGATTGATCTGTTATAACACTGCACCGAACATGTTTTCACTATTATTTGATTTCTTTGTGCGACTGATATTGTTATTAAAGCATTCAAAAGGCGATTCCTATTGTCACACAACTCCAACACACGAGAAAGTTTTTTGACAGCTCTTGTTATTGAAAGAAACCTTGTCTCCCTAACCGGATAGAGTTAGGGAGACAAGTTTGGGGCTCTGTTTGTTAATGTTCAAATGTTCAGAATTAGTGCATTATTTTAAAATTAACAGATATGTGTTATATATCACTTTGTACATTTTAAGAGGTTACATTAATGTAGTTATTATATCCGGAATAATTTTAGTTTTAAAGCAAAACCATAATTCAAACCTGCTTTCCATTTCAAGATCTTTGTCTCATCGCAGGACCACTGTATCCTGTCAAGGTAAATGATGCTTTCCTACAACAGGGGGCAGAAGTGCACAAAGACAAGCGCTGGCTCATTGGCTGTTTGGGTTTGTGATTGTCATTGGTTCTATCAGAAGCTTTGGTGGTGTTAAAACTCAAAGTCAGCGTCTTAGTAGCTGAGAGCGTATGGGAGGCAAAATTTAAAAAATGTCGATTATTGGTTATTATTATAGACAGTTTATCGGTTTAGCGTTAAAGATAACTTTTCAGTTAGCTGATATTACCAGTTATTGAAGCTAACTTTTTGGTTAGCTGTGCCCACCAGTGTATATATATATATGTATGTGTATGTATGTATGTATGTATGTGTGTATATATATATATATATATATATATATATATATATATATATATATATATATATATATATATAAAGATTTAACATCGGACGAACTGGACAAGATTGGAGACAGGAAAGAAGAAGAGAACGGTTCTATCCTTGCGGGCTGCCGAGTGCTCTGCATCAAAACTGCGAGCATAGTTTCTGGACCTGTTTGCCAGAGTTTGTCACAACTCAATACAGCAGAGAGGGGGGCGGTGTGAGCGACCCGCTGCGGCGCGAGCCTGCAGACACGGTAAGCGCATCGGAGACAAAACATAAAATGGTCCCAAATACTCACATTTTTATCATGTTTTGTTAACTTAAATAAATATTTGTGTGTGTTGTTGTGTGGGACCATGGTATAAGCAGATTAAACAACTCGAAGCCGTGCATTATACGGTTTGAATGCACTTCGCGTTTTGAATGCACTCCACTTCGCGTCGTGGTGTTACAGACTCCGCGTCGTGCATTCAAACCGTATAATGCACGGCTTCTCGTTGTTTACACACACACACACACACACACACATATATATATATATATATATATATATATATATATGAGAGAGAGACCCTTCGGCTGCTCCCTTGTTTTCACTCAGGGTTGCCGCAGCAAATCGGAGATGGGTCTGCATGTTGAATTGGCAGCTGTTACGCCGGATGCCATTCCTGACGCAACTCCACATTACTTGGAGAAATGTGACAGGGGTTGGATTTGAACCAGGAACCTTCCGTACTGAAACCAAGTGCACTAACGACTTGGCCACGCCATGAACACAAAATGTCATCGATTGCCATTGACATTTTACATCCGGAAGCTGATCTTGGTACTTTGAATTACATATATATATATAAATATATATATATATATAATATATAATTTACTTATTTTTGATCAAAATTGGACTTTCAAAAGTGCCTTTCCACAAAACATATTTCCAAATATACCCAAGCAGGTATTAATTTATCATTGTGTCCATCAGAGATATGTCATTAACTTAGTCACCTACAGGTGAGTATTTCTTATGACAGTTATACAAACCTTTATTCATTCTTAGATTCTCACATATGTATTCACTGGCTGCTTTGATAAATTTTACTTGTACCAGGTAGGATGTGCTTCAGCCTTTGTAACTGCTGTATCTGCCTCTGTTCATGTCGATTCAACAACATGCAGGAATCATTCCTCAGGGACTTTGGTCCATATAACATTATGGGACCAGCCTCAATTCTTGATACAAGGCAGGATGGACCCATGTTTTCATGTTGTTCACACCAAATTATGACCTTATCATTGGAATGTCAAAAATGAGACTCATCACACAACATATTTCCAATCTTGCATTGACTGATTTTTGTGATGCCATGCCCACTCTCATCTCACTTTACTGTTCTGATCTTGGTATTCATTGTAGTTAACTGTTGCTGGATCACTTCTGCTTCAATGTTTCACATTGTGGTGCATTCAGATATGTACACTTTGGTTCTAAATAGTGTTTTGTTTTTTTTTTTGTTTTTTTTTTTAGTTGTTGTTGCCTTTCTGTCCGTAAGAACCATTCTGGAAATCTTACATGATTTCTATCATCAACAAGGCGATTTTTGCCCAAGGAATGATATTTCATACACTGTATACTGGGTGATAAAATAAATGTTATGATGCCCCTTTTGTTGGACTGTGATGGACAGTGTAAAGGTTTTCCCAGCTCACTGATTATGCTCTTTTTCTCTCTGTCTGAGGCACAGATGGCATTATGCAAGGCTGACGGCTGCATACCACAGGGCGCTGAAATGTCCATGAGATACCCTGGCTGAAGCTGATGCAGAACACTGCAGTCTGCTTTTGGAATGTAGTCCTCCATGATGATGTGATGGATGGACACTGGCACTGCATCTCAGGGTGGTGGATGACCCCCCGCCAATGACTTTGTTGTGATTTGATGCTGTATAAATGAAATCATTTTAAATGAATTCATTTCCTGTTTTCTTCTGTATTTCAAGCATATCATGGAAAGGGGGAGAAAAATGTAATACCAGCACATGATTTAAATCAAATCTGGTATGGTCTCCCTGTTTTGAACTTGACAAGATTAATATTGTACTATGTGAAAATGTTGGTCTCAACTTTATCATTGTTTGATGGGCAGGAGGACATGTAAGAGAATTAATGTCGGAAATCATTAGCTAACATCATTTTAAGATGGAACCCAAATTTCAAAAAGTTATAATACGCATTCTGGAGGGGAAAAAAAAAAAACTGGTTCAAAACTCTGTTTAATGTAAGTTATTGAATGCCAAGGAAACAGAAATAGAATGTTAAAAAATGGAACAAAAAAATAAAGGAACACGGACATTAATTAATTTAATACGAGAGTAAATAACTAGAAAGGGAAGCCAATGGGGGTAAATAATGGAGGTTCTGTTCCTACGCAAACGTTCATTTAACCTGTGAACCACAAGGTTATTTCTGTTCGAAATGACGTTAACACACACACACACACACACATGCGCTTAGACACACAGCCTGGAAGAAGGATGATTTATGTGGGAAGATCCATCTTCATCATCTTGCCTCACCTTGGTCTCCATCAGTGTTAATTAAAGGAAGGTCAGTGTCACCCTCCCTGCTCCCCCCAACCAACCCTCTTTTACATAATAAATCACTGCAGACACACAAAGGCGGCTGTTGACACAAACAGAATGCTCCGAGCTAACTAGCTAACTGCAGCTCGGCGGGCTGTGGAGTCAATTCAGAGGCTGCTATAAATAATACCCACTGTCATGCTGTTGTGTCTTTGTTTGTGAACAAAAGGATAGAAGACAAAGACAGGTGTACAAGTGTATAAAATCTGGTTTCTCCCATTTATACATAAAGATAAGATGAGAAAACGAGGCTTCCAAGTGTTAATGTGAGTTGTTTTTCCCACTCTTATTAGCATTTAAATAGGTTGTATTAAGGAAAGGCAGTAATTATCTTCCTTTAACAGTTTAGTCGAGATTTCAAATTGAATAACGCCAACGTCCCAACAACTTTAAATGGCCTGTTATAGAGTTACGTGACATATGTCATGGAATTCCATATCTGGACTTGTACTTGCTCTGTGAACATGTCCACTGAGTCACATATCCACACACACCCGCTGAGAAAGAAATGGAAAGCACCACCTCTCTGAAAGGAAAGATGGTGTGGTTATCAACAGCTCAGGTCACCAGAGTAGATCTGGTAAAGACCTGCTTTGAGATTTGACAAGTTTTACACCCGATACCCTTCCTGATACACCTCCAGTTGTACACGGACAAACGTGCAGCTCCTGGTGTTCCTAAATAGTTTCCCAACCAAGTGTTAATCAGGACCTACTGTGGTGAACATCTGAGATCAGGTGGCGGCACACCACATCAAAGGTTCAAATTTGTTGAACCTTGACCACATAACAGCTGAAGAGGCTAAAGCTAATAACATGCAACAAACAAGATGGGGCACTCGGAGAGTGCAGCACCCGCCCATTACACGTTTGACACCAACTCATTCAAATGAACTTTGTGATTCAGTGTCATCATAAAGTGGCTAGTGGTCAGCGATCACCTTAGTATTTCTCTGTTTTTCTTGTTGTTTAATGCTGACAAATTTTACAGTATTTCTTGTCTTTCTGATGCCTGATTCTGTTTTTTCTCTCTGTTTAAGGTGCAGCTACATCCAGAGATGGCAATCCTCCTGTCCTGTGCGCCAATTGCATTTCTTGTATATTCGTCCATGAATTGTTCTGTGAATTGTTCTGTAATTTGTTTTATAGCATGGCCCAGGCAGAGGGTCACCCCTTTGAGTCTGGTCTGCTTGAGGTTTCTTCCTCAGAGGGAGTTTTTCCTTACCACTGTTGCTCTGGGGGTTGGTAAGGTTAGACCTTACCTGTGTGAAGTGCTTTGAGGCAACTCTGTTGTGATTTGGCGCTACATAAATGAAAATAAATTGAAATTGAAAATTGAAATAAAATACACTTGTATGTGGCCTTGATGACTAATCATTTTTGTTCAAAATTTAACTGTTGAATCACTGACTAACAACAAAAACTTTCATCTGTGTTTAATCCATATTGGCTCCATAATCGAAAGTCAAAGGTCATGTGACCAATAGAAAGGCAATGACTTCATATTCATGTTTAAGAGTAACTATTTGGTGTATCTTGAAAAAAAAAACCCTCAAATTCAAAATAGGCCTTTAATCAAGAATTTGGCCCAAATTTTGAGCTTTACTTTTAATAAATGTTTCTCAAAATCAAATTTGTTATCCTTAATTGAACTTCAATAATTACACCAAGTTTTGTTCAAATTGGATAAATATCTTTGAGTTATATTGTTCCCACATGGAAAGACCAAAATAATACTGCACATCCGCTATTACTGCATGTGGGTGTGATGAGTTTTCTGTCCAATATCAAACACACACACACACACACACACACACACACACACACACACACACACACACACACACCTACTTGGCCATACTAGTTGCTTGCATGTATTATATACCAGTGTTATTTGGGGATGAAATATGCGGTAACCCTCTGTATTGAACTGGTCTGTTTATACATGTAATCAAGAAATATATTATTTCAAAACATCCAGATATCGCTCCTTGAAAATAGACTACAATTATTTTCCTTCATGTCCCTCTTCACATGGTGTGCTACATTTGTGTGATGTTATGGGTTTAGCGATAGCTGTGTTTACAGGAATCATGGACAGACAGATGGACAAATGGGAAGCTGCACTGGGTAAATACAATATGGGGGGGGGGGGGTCATATTATAGATGAAAAATGGGAGCTAATAATGAATAACCTTGCATGTTGCCCATGGGGATCCACAGGCTCTAGATTGGGTAGTGTTTAAAAAATAGGGAGCTGACATTTTTTTAAGGGTGGTAATAAATGATGCAAAGTTTCTACAATGAGTTGGAATGACGTGAGCGTCCAGAATGTTTTTAGAACCTTAGACCTCAACAGGTTTAACAAGAAGAACTCAACCCTTGTTTTTCCTGTTAATTACAGAATGTTAATTTACTGTCTTAATTAATTTATAAATTGTTTATGATCTTGGTATCACATACACATTATTATTAGTAGTAGCAGTAGCAGTAGTAGTAGTGGTAGTATTGTTATTATTATTATTTTATTTTATTATTACTTCTAGTTTGTAATTTGATTTTTAAATGGACCACAATGGAAATAAGTTTCACTTTCTTGAGTCATACATGTATTTTTAATGTATTTACAATTATATTAAGTATTTACATTGAATTACGAAATAAAATCATGCACGCACACTTTTTCCATATAGATGATTTGCCGCCCCCTGCTGGATTGGTGTAAGTCCAGAATATAATCAAGGTCCATTGTTCAGTGCTGTTCGCTAATATCCGTAGTTTCTGTAAAAATATTACTCCTATCAATGTTCTGTTTTGGTGGCATTCATCCTTGACCTAAAATACATAAGCAAACCAAACGGCAAATGTCAGCTTGTCCATAGTCAAAATTGCACACACACGTACGCTTTTAGTTTTACACACCCCCAAACAGAGATGGTGGCAGAAGAGATTAAATGCATTATCCTTCTCTCTCATCATAACAGCAACATGACACTTAACTAAACTGACTAAACCAAATGAACTACAAAAAGACAATAAATCAATGACACAGCACTGTCAAACAAACATAAACCACAAAACATTTAAAACCCTGAACTCCCATGGTGCATTTCAACACAATGTCCATTGTTCACTGTTGTTAGCTAATATCGCTAATGTCTTAAAAAATATTAGCCCTATCAACTTTCCATTTTCACAGCATTCATTCTTTACCCAAAGTACATAAGCATACCAAACGGCAAATGTCAGCTCTCTCCAGTTTCTCCGTGATTGAATTCATATATACACACACACACACACACACACACACACACACACACATACACGCACAGAGGCCACTTGGCAAATATAGATGTTTTTGTAAAACCACTGGATCGATGACCCAAAATAATTCAGCTGGGAAGTAACAAAAATGGTCACAGCCTTATATCTTGGTGGTAGTGGGGGGAGGGGGGTTGAGGTATATTATTTATATTTTGAAGTCACAAAAAAAAAAAAAAACAGTAGAGCAAATGAAATTAACTTAAAAAATTGGAGCTTGAGAACCTAACATCATGCTAACGCCAGGAATGGTTAACAATAGGTGCAAAGCAGAAGTAAGTGTATAGTGGCATGTATAATGCAAGTGACAGTTCTTAGATGGTTAAAATCTGCGCGTAACAATTCTATATAAAATGTGAGACCTCAACCATGTGAAAACACCTTTACAGACCTGAAAAATATCTTTCGGGCACCACACTTTAATATGTTATTTTTTCAATACCTGATGGTCTGTATTAGCTAGATCCAAAGGTGTGTATACTGTGGCCTCTTTAACAAAATGTACCTTTTTTGTGTGTGTGTATTTTTGCTAAGAAGTGGGGGTGGCAGCCAAGCAGTTAGAGTGATTGGTTTCAATACGGAAGGTTCACGGTTGAAACATTAATCCTGCCTATTCTCCGTGCAATGTGGAAATGCATCTGGAAGAGCACTGGCATAAAACCTATGCCAAATCAGCATACAGATCCACCTCGGCTCTGCTGTGGTGACCGTGAGTGAAAACAAGGGAGAAGCCGAATGGACTGATTTTTGCTAAGAAGCAATGGAAAATCAGCCTGGTTTTGCCTTAGTTTGATGTGTTTTCTCTTTAAAATTGATTTTGACAAGCTCATATAGGTCAGAAAATGTACAACCCCAATTCCAATGAAGTTGGGACGCTGTGAAAAATGTAAATAAAAACAGAATACGAGTTGCAAATCCTCAACCTATATTCAATTGAATACACCACAAAGACAAGATATTTAATGTTCAAACTGATAAACTTTATTGTTTTTGTGCAAATATTTGCTCATTTTGAAATGGATGCCTGCAGCACTTTTCAAAAAAAGCTAGGACAGTGGTATGTTTACCACTGTGTTACATCACCTTTCCTTCTAACAACACTCAATAAGCGTTTGGGAACTGAGGACATTAATTGTTGAAGCTTTGTAGGTGGAATTCTTTCCTATTCTTGCTTGATGTACGACTTCAGTTGTTCAACAGTCCAGGTCTCCGTTGTCGTATTTTGCGCTTCATAATGCACCACACATTTTCAGTGGGCAACAGGTCTGGACTGCAGGCAGGCCAGTCTAGTACCCGCACTCTTTTACTACGAAGCCACGCTGTTGTACAACCCCTGGCAAAAATTATGGAATCACCGGCCTCAGAGGATGTTCATTCAGTTGTTTAATTTTGTAGAAAAAAAGCAGATCACAGACATGACACAAAACTAAAGTCATTTCAAATGGCAACTTTCTGGCTTTAAGAAACACTATAAGAAATCAGGAAAAAAAATTGTGGCAGTCAGTAACGGTTACTTTTTTAGACCAAGCAGAGGGAAAAAAATATGGAATCACTCAATTCTGAGGAAAAAATTATGGAATCATGAAAAACAAAAGAACGCTCCAACACATCACTAGTATTTTGTTGCACCACCTCTGGCTTTTAGAACAGCTTGCAGTCTCTGAGGCATGGACTTAATGAGTGACAAACAGTACTCTTCATCAATCTGGCTCCAACTTTCTCTGATTGCTGTTGCCAGATCAGCTTTGCAGGTTGGAGCCTTGTCATGGACCATTTTCAACTTCCACCAAAGGTTTTCAATTGGATTAAGATCCGGACTATTTGCAGGCCATAACATTGACCCTATGTGTCTTTTTGCAAGGAATGTTTTCACAGTTTTTGCTCTATGGCAAGATGCATTATCATCTTGAAAATGATTTCATCATCCCCAAACATCCTTTCAATTGATGGGATAAGAAAAGTGTCCAAAATATCAACGTAAACTTGTGCATTTATTGATGATGTAATGACAGCCATCTCCCCAGTGCCTTTACCTGACATGCAGCCCCATATCATCAATGACTGTGGAAATTTACATGTCAGTCATCTTTATAAATCTCATTGGAATGGCACCAAACAAAAGTTCCAGCATCATCACCTTGCCCAATGCAGATTCGAGATTCATCACTGAATATGACTTTCATCCAGTCATCCACAGTCCACGATTGCTTTCCCTTAGCCCATTGTAACCTTGTTTTTTTCTGTTTAGGTGTTAATGATGGCTTTTGTTTAGCTTTTCTGTATGTAAATCCCATTTCCTTTAGGCAGTTTCTTACAGTTCGGTCACAGACGTTGACTCCAGTTTCCTCCCATTCGTTCCTCATTTGTTTTGTTGTGCATTTTCGATTTTTGAGACATATTGCTTTAAGTTTTCTGTCTTGACTCTGATGTCTTCCTTGGTCTACCAGTATGTTTGCCTTTAACAACCTTCCCATGTTGTTTGTATTTGGTCCAGAGTTTAGACACAGCTGACTGTGAACAACCAACATCTTTTGCAACATTGCGTGATGATTTACCCTCTTTTAAGAGTTTGATAATCCTCTCCTTTGTTTCAATTGACATCTCTCGTGTTGGAGCCATGATTCATGTCAGTCCACTTGGTGCAACAGCTCTCCAAGGTGTGATCACTCCTTTTTAGATGCAGACTAACGAGCAGATCTGATTTGATGCAGGTGTTAGTTTTGGGGATGAAAATTTACAGGGTGATTCCATAATTTTTTCCTCAGAATTGAGTGATTCCATATTTTTTTCCCTCTGCTTGGTCTAAAAAAGTAACCGTTACTGACTGCCACAATTTTTTTTCTTGATTTCTTATAGTGTTTCTTAAAGCCAGAAAGTTGCCATTTGAAATGACTTTAGTTTTGTGTCATGTCTGTGATCTGCTTTTTTCTACAAAATTAAACAACTGAATGAACATCCTCCGAGGCCGGTGATTCCATAATTTTTGCCAGGGGTTGTAACACGTGCAGAATGTGGCTTGGCATTGTCCTGCTGAAATAAGCAGGGACGTCCCTGAAAAAGACGTTGCTTGGATGGCAGCATGTGTTGCTCCACAACCTGGATGTACCTTTCAACATTGATGCTGCCATCACAGAAGTGTAAGTTGCCCATGCCATGGGCACTAACACACCCCCATACCATCACAGATGCTGGCTTTTGAACTTAGCGCTGGTAACATGTTATGTGTCGGACGCAGCTCGGAGAACCGACCAGCGTTTGAAGGACCCAGTATGAAATAAGCAGAGCACGGTACAAAGGCTAACTGAATTTAATACATAACAGTGATACAAAAAATAACAAAAGAAAGTGCGGTCTGGCGTGGTGCGCTCCCAGCAGCGCTAACGGTCCGGAGCCAGAAGCTGTTTGGACCCAAGGACCCCGCCGACACCCCCCAGGTGGCCGCAACAAACCGAGTCTGTGAAAGAAGGAACCATTATGTGAGTCCACACTCTACACACAGAGAGAACACTTAAAGGTGTACAAACAGCAAACACTTCCTGGCTTGATTACTAATCAGCTTCCCAACCTGCAGGCATGGAACATCCAGTTCACAAAACTCCACTGCAGTGGAAGCCGATACATGACTAACATACAGCTCAATATAATAAAGGTGTGAGGGACACCACATTTACTGACTGTATAAATGTTAGTCACAAAATTTAACGTACCTCAGGAAGTGTGCTGACGAGCATGAGACCTCACCCCCTCCTCTTTCACAGACCGTGCATCAAACCCTGGACGTTCTCTGCATCCACTGATGATGAGATGGCTCCCGAGACGACGATCTCACCCGTCTGGTCACAAGGTCGAGTCTCTGGCAAATACACACTGTATACTCCAGTCTTAAATGCCACCATGTTCCAATCCATATAGATGCACCTCAGCTGTGAGTCCTGACGAGCCGCAGGTGATCAGGGTGAGGTCCTGATAACCTCAGCAACACAGCCACTCAGTCCCAAATGCAAGCCACCTGGAAGGAAAAACAAAAGACAGAAACAAAAAGGCAGCCAGGCCCCCCAGCCATACAACAGTAACAATCTGGATGGTCTTTTTCCTCTTTTGTCTGGAGGACGCGACGTCCACGATTTCTAAAAAACAATTTGAAATGTGGACTCATTAGACCACAGCACACTTTTCCACTTTGCGTCTGTCCATTTCAAGACCTCGGGCCCAGAAAAGGCGGCAGTGTTTGTGGATGTTGTTGATGCATGGCTTTCGCTTTGCATGGTAGAGTTTTATCGTGCACTTGTAGATGTAGCGACAAACTGTGTTAACTGACAATGGTTTTCTGAAGTGTTCCCGAGCCCACGTGGTAAGGTCCTTTACACAGTGATGTTGGTTTTTAATGCAGTGCCGCCTGAGGGATCGAAGGTCACGGGCATTCAATGTTGGTTTTCGGCCTTGCCGCTTACATGTAGAAAGTTCTCCAGATTCTCTGAATCTTCTGATTATATTCTGGACTGTAGATGATGGAATCCCTAAATTCCTTGCAATTGAATGGTGGGAAACATCGTTCTTATACTGTTGGACTATTTTTTCATGCAGTTGTTCACAAAGTGGTGATCCTTGCCACATCTTTGCTTGTGAATGACTGAGACTTTTGGGGATGCTCCTTTTATACCCAATCATGATTGTCCTCAGTTCCCAAATGCTTATTGAGTGTTGTTAGAAGGAAAGGTGATGTAACACAGTGGTAAACATACCACCATCCCAGCTTTTTTGAAATGTGTTGCCGGCGTCCATTTCAAAATGAGCAAATATTTGCACAAAAACAATAAAGTTTATCAGTTTGAACATTAAATGTCTTGTCTTTGTGGTGTGTTCAATTGAATATTGGTTGAAGCAGATTTACGAATCATTGTATTCTGTTTTTATTTACATTTTACACAATGTCCCAACTTCATTGGAATTGGGGTTGTAAGAACAGATACTGAAGTCAGCCAAAATATGTTACAAATACTGAAGTTATATTGGGCACCACAGTCTCCTTTGACAGTGAGCACTAAAAAGGTAAAATACGATGCATATGACACAATTTTTTTATATACGCGGACAGCCCTCATCTGTCCCCAGGAGAAACATGGCACTTTCTCTGAGTTTTTGGTCAAATTACACGTAAAACAAAGTGAAAATGCAAAGAAAAATTGAGATGAAAGAGGAATGTTGACATGTGTTGCAGTTTGTTTATGACCCGGAGCTCAAACATGTCGAGGCGGTTGTGCAGGTAAGAGACCGTGGCTACTCTGGCTAGGTGTGTAGGCTAACACTTACCAACACAACCTCTCCCATTTGTCTTGTCTTCCCTTCCCCATTGGGAACCAAAAAAATTCCCAGCACTTTTCGCGACTGCTTCGATGACTGCAGCCGAAAACAAAACAGTCCACCATTTCTCCGTTGAAAGTGTTGCTGTGAGGCTGTCCCCGGATGTGGTCAAATCCCGCAATATCACACAGGGGTCAAATGAGACTGCTACGTTCTATTGAATTCAAAAAATTTACCTTCTCCTACATCTAGTGTTCATGTGTCACACTTTATGTCTCAATTCGGGTTCTACATCCTTCGAAGGCTACATTCGCTGACCACACGTGTCACAGTGATGTAACTTGGCTCCAAGGCTCCTTAGAATGCAGCCAACAAATGCTGCTGTCTTTCCCTGATAATGAAAGATAGAACATGTATATCCTTCACAGCCCAAACAATCACATAAGTCATGTCTTCTTCTTTTTTTCTTGTTGCTTAATGCTGACAAATTACACTGTATTTGTTGTCTTTCTGATGCTTGATTCTGTTTTTTTTTTCTTTTCTCTCTGTTTGAGGTGCAGCTCCATCCACAGATGGGTATGGTATCTGTTCCAGAAACCGTCCTGTGCACCCGGAACATTTCCTGTATTTTTTGTTTTGTGAACTGTTTTGTAATTTGTGTCTGTAGTATAGCCCAAGCAGAGCGTCACCCCTTTGAGTCTGGTCTGCTTGAGGTTTCTTCCTCAGAGAGAGTTTTTCCTTACCACTGGGGGTTGGTAAGGTTAGACCTTACTTGTGTGAAGTGCCTTGAGGCAACATTGTTGTGATTTGGTGCTATATAACTAAATGAAAATATGAAAAAAATTGTTTGTTTGTTTTTTGTCCCAAGACAAGAAAGGTTGCTAAATTATTTAAAGCAAATTAACAATTTCTGACTTCATATGTACAACTGGAAATAAGTAATGTTTCTAAGTATTGAAAAACGATGACTAAACTACAGGTTACATCCACTACACTACCTTGTTGCATGCAGGTATGAAGGTTGCTAGGCAACGGGGAATAGTGATGGGACAAGCTAATGACGCAATTGTAAAAAGCTCACCCATCTTATTACTGAATGCGTGGTTCAGCCTCCGCAGTCTCACAAGACCAGATCTTCATAGAACATGTTATTCGAAGGATGCGGCCCTGAATTGCTCAGTGGACGTGTGTCACAAAACAAGCAGGAGTCTAGATACAGACTTCTGTGACAGATGTTCTGGACGTCTAAAACGAGCCAATTGAGAGCTAATTTTTTTTCTATAAGTGCAGACATAGAAATGCGGAACCCGGGAGAGGTCACTTAAAGTGATTTTTTTTTTTTTTCTGGCCATGATAATTTTTACGTATGTTTGCCTTTAATTGAGCCCTCGAATTAATAAAATGTGAGCACGTTTTCCTTTAATTGAGCCCTCAAATTATAATAAAACATGCGCACATTTTCCTTTCATTCAAAATTATATGACCTAAATTGTCATCCTCACGATGGGGAGACACTTTGCCCTCAGCATCTTTTTTAATGTACTTAAACTCCAGATGATGCCATGCTGGGTAGCTAGAGTTCTCTGTGCGGCCAAACCATGATACACCCTGACCACATCCATTTCTAATGAGGAAATGTATTACAATGTCTGCTGGTTTGTTGACTAATAGCCAACATTTATGTGTCAAGACAATATTGAGTGCACGTTTTACAAATTGTGGCCACATTTAAGTAGATCATGCCCATGTTTTGCGCACAATATAAAAACGAGCGCACAGTATCATAAAATGTGCGCACATTCTCTCCACATGCAAAACATTTTGCAATGACACTTCCAGGGCTCCGTATAGAAATGTGTGACTGTGTTTAACTTGAAATGCCAAATATATTTGTCAAAGGCAGATAAAATAAAAATTAACATAATCAGACCACTTTAAAATGATAAAACCAACAACCAACCTACACATGCTTCCATTATATGAAAATTGCAGCTGACTTAATGCATTGAATCGGCTGCACCACCCACACAAAAAACAGCACAGTCGTGTGTGTCAGTGTGCTTTGGTCAACTCCACATTGTCTACATCATTACTTTCTTAGAATCAATTTTCTTCTGCAAAAGAAAAAAAAAACACATGCTTTGTATTGTGTACAATTTCCTGGGTTTTCTAGGCTACTGTCAGACTTGCATAATGAGGGCCGCGGCACTGCAGAGTTCCCCTCTTATCGCAAACTAGCATGCATGGCCCCGCTGCTCTCTCCTCAGTCATCAAGCAATTGATGTAATTGAACCGGCCCTTTGCTGTCAAGCAAGCAGCGCAGCTCAATAGCATATGCTCTGAACACTGTGGACAATGAGAGCCACGCAGCCGGGCAGGAAGGCAGGCTGGCTCGCTGCTGTTCTGTCAATAAATTTCAATTCCACTAATTGTCCGGAATTCATTAACTGAGCTTTTGAGACGACACGGGACTGGAGAAAAAAAAAACAAAAACACAACAATATGGGGTGGGGGAGAGTTTTTGTGATGTTGTGGGCCATGTTGTGTGAATTCTCAAACTGCTGTTGGTGATGTTTGACTGGAAGCAGCAGATGATGAGGGTTCGCCACTGCATCCCCGCGCACACAGTCTGCCAGTGAGAAGGAATAATGACATAGGACGCTTTCACTGAGGAGTGATTAACGACCAACACCATTAAAGAAAACCTGTTATTTTCTGGTACAATTTAAATGATCAAATGTTTGCAGCATGTTTCAATGAATATATGCAAATTTTGGGGGAAAGAAAACAATACTACAATCCAGGTGTAGGAGGATTTTAATATTAGAGGGGTTTGTTTGTTTGTTTGCATACAATTATCTTAATAACTCTTTATTTACCTTCATTTTAATTTCATTTTGACAGGCTTGCTTTGGCAAAAATAATTATAATAATAAAATAGGAGTATTCCATTTAAATTATCTTGGATTTTTTTGTATTAAATATTATAAATAATATGGAATGTAAACTTCAATCCTGTAATTTTTTTTCTCCACTAATTATGTACTACTTCAATACTGCAAATATTACTTTTATTCTTACTGTAAATATTATAATAAAATATTAATAAAATTATTTAAATGAAATAATATATTTTAAAGTTATATGCTGTTGCTAATGTTGTATTCTTGTTTTTCTTCATGAATATTTAATTCAATTTTGGGCGGATTGAAAACTAAAGCAAACCATTTTTTAAACATTCAACTATTCATAATTTTGCGTGTTTCCCTGTTTTGGTTAAGGTACTAATGAATTATGAAGATGCAAACCTGATTGAAAAAAAGAAAAAATTACTTCTTGGTGTTTGCCCAGTACACAGTAACACTAAGTCAGATGTTGATGACCACTTAATAACAAGATAATTGTTTTAAATAAAAGATTCTATATAGCCTGATTTTATAATGATTTGGAAAATAGGCCTACAAGGAACTATGTATTTTGCATCATGTTTATTAATAGATATTTAGCAACTTATTAAAGTTTTGGTCACTTTACATGTCAAAACAGTACTCCCTTTTACAGTAATACTTGTACAATGCAGTAATATATTATATATTCAGTACAACACCTATTATTTGTAAAAAAAAAAAAAAAAAAAAAGTTTCATGAATGTTTAACATGAATGACAACATATTCTTGTTCAGACTTTATCTATTGTTAATTTTCACAAATACAAAAAAAACAGTTGAAATGATCTGAGACTTTTCTCAGTAACCTTTTCCTCCTTCATTTTCTTCATCTGATTAAGCCCCGCTTTGTTTTCGCAGAGTCCTTGTCGCCCTCTGACAAAGTCCTCAACGTTCCACGTATCCAACTAAGTGACCAGCCAGGGGTCAAGGGTCACCACAAGCTGCCACTTCCCCTGTCGCGGGGAACAAGCAGCAGGACGGGGAAAGGCAAGAGGGAGCAGCGGAGGAGACCTAGAAGGAGGAGGGAGGCGATATTCAAATAACAGTGACAAGGAGGTAGCAGAATCTGGTGCTCTCCACATTGTGTTGCTTACAAATGCAGATGTTTGCATTCTGCTGATGGCAAGGTAGGAGTATTATTAGTAGTTGCCAAAGAATTGGTTAGAAGTGATTATGTTTGGACAGTTTAGTAATTTAGAACTTGTATGCGGTGCATTTTGTTGATGCAAACAGACAGAAGGTTCCCACCAGAGCAGAACGTGCTGTGGAACCTCAAGCCAGTAATCACATTATCAATCGTATGGTGCTGCACAATCTCACGAACACTCCAGATGCTGAAAAACTGTTACACAGAGCAGCCTGATAAAACAGTTACAGCCTAAGACTGAAATCATCTTTCGATTTCCACAAATATAACACAGCAGTTTAGCTTTTTTTTTTTTTTTGCTTTTTTCAAAGAGTGGTTCAAATGCACTGCAGTGCAACAGCGGGTCATTTGCTTAAAAAAATAAAATAAAAAATAAAAAACGCACACAAACTTGGTGCATTTGCTAAATCCACAGAACCACTGATTCTCTTTGCGGGTACCAAAACAGTACTTACAGTGGTGACACTGTCATCTCTTTATTCGTAAAAGAGCCGAACTGTGGTTGGTTCTGCTGAACGAAAATAACTGTTATCAAGAAGCATCTGCAAGTGCACGTTCCCACAGCCAAAAAAAAAAACAAAAAAAAAAAAAAAACATAAAAACGGATGGATGGACACTACAAAGTGATACATATGTGAGTGTAGTTCTAAAGGTTCTTCAAAATGCTGTGCACCTACTTATTTGGATGGTCTCCCTGCCATTGTTTGATGTTGGCACAAACTGTGTTCATCTTCTTTCCACTCGTATGACGTTGATTTGTCTTTGTCTCAGGGCAAACAGCAGCTATAGTGTAAGGCCAGTGCTTTATGGAGACAAAGATACGAACATACAAATATTAAAAACAGAGCTCCTTGTGCGTGTAATAGCAAGAAAATATAAGGTGGTATGCTTTACAGGTATTGCTACAAATGAAAATGAAAGAAGCTGCTGAAAACCTTAAATGTACCCACTAAATGTGCAAATATACAATTAAAAAATATGTGTATTTACATATTTGTAAATGGAAAGCAGATACACAGTTGTACACATCAGGAATCATAATTGTAAGTATCTCGTATACTTTTACATGATTTTTTTTTCATATGTTGACTATATAATATATGCAAATATTACAGTGGGAAAGTCTGAATCTCCACAGTGTTTGTGTGTAAATGTATTTTTCTCTGAGTAGTATGTCAGTAAACAACCAAATGTGATATATCCAAATTCAAAATAGGGGAAATCTGATGTTGCAGATATGTTTCATTGATTTCATTAAGAAAAGGACTTGACATTTTCAGAATAAAAAAAATAAAAAAAACTGAATTAGGATTACTTTGAATGTTTAGAGCACAATGCATAATTCTGCTAAGATGCCAAACAATAATGAATAAATAATGAATTGATCAACCTGATATTCTTATAATCCCATGGGGTAAAAAGTAAGACCGTTCGGATGCTCCCTTGTTGTTCACCCGGGGTCCCCACGGCAGATCCAAGTGGACATGCATGTTGATTTGGCACAAGTTTTATGCCGGATGCCCTTCCTGATGCAGCTCCACATTACATGGAGAAATGTGGCAGGGGCGGGTTTTATAAAGATAAACAACAGTCACATGATACATTTATTTTGTTACTTTTTGTTGTGCTTTTGATATTTAAAACCTTTTCATTATTTTCAAAGAATTTTTGCTTTCTATGATTTTTGCACATATTATCAATCTTAAAACTAACCCGCATTCACTCTTGTCTGGGATATATTCTATCTCTCTCTCTATCTCTCTCTCTCATGAATCAATTACTGTTTAACTACCTTCAGTTAATGCCATTGCTGAGTACTTTTAAAATATTGTTTTATTTTATAGCTTATAGCAGACAAACTATAACTATCATGTCTCCTTCCTGTATGAGATCCTACAGTTGTGTTACTACCTGCTTATTATGAATTATTATCACCATATTGGCAGTTGCTCCCATTTCCTCACAAAACCCTTTTGTTACTGCAGCAGTTTTCACCTTATAATGGTGTTTACAAGAATAAAATCCAAGAAACATTCACAGATACTTTAACCTGTAAAAAATAAATGAATTCGCCAGTAAACAATTTAAGTCTAATTAAGAATATTAACCATCTTTGCAACAGCCGACGTATGAAAGTGTACAACTTTGCCTAATATCTTGCACAGTAAGACAGTTTGTGTGCAGGAAAGGTGAGTCAGAAACTTTGACATGGTGTCCTGTGACAACAAAGCGTGCACGAGGGCCTCTGTGTTTCCCCAAAAACCCTGAGACTGCACTGCCCTCAAATGGCACAGCGAGGTCAATGCATTCCACACTTTCATCCCCGTCCCTACCTGTCTCCTCGTGTCTCTCCTCCAGGACAAAGAAGCATTAATTAAGAAGCAACCGCGAGGAGCCAAGGAGCGTAATGCGCACAGACGAAACGTGCACATGCAGCCGCTCCCCCGCTCTTCTCCACAGCTTGTGATAACTGTGAAATTCGCTCCCTCTGCACAAAGACGTGGCCGGGGAGGAAAATAATTTCAGTAATATAGCTAATGGGTTTAAGTGAGGCTGGAGAGCAGCCAAAGGAGTCTAAAGGAGGAGCAGAGGAAGGAGGCAAAGAAGAAGAAGACATGGCTGTGTGCACGGATTGAGAGCAAGCAGAAGCACAGAGTGTCGCTTGAATTGTTTAATGATTAGATTGCTGAGGAACAGACGGCGATGCTCATTTTCCCTTCGCTGCCATGATACAGTTGCTGATAAGAGCGGCTCGGAGAGCACAATGGGAGGATTTAGAATGGCGGTTAATTTAATTGATAAAGCCAAACAATGTGACAATTCTTGCCGAGCGATTACATTTCTTTTTGTGTAATCACTGTAGAGGGAGTTAAACAAAGCAAAGTGAGGCTTCCAGGCAATCTGCCGCCCCGTTTCCAAACGCGCTGTATCGCTGCGGCTCATGAATAAACACGCGCGGAGACCTGCACGCCCTTTGAATGTGTCTTAGCAAAGATGCGGCTGGAAAACAAACAGCGCTACGGTGTGATTTCATAGCGACGTGAGCAACTATTTGTGGAATATAATTGCAAAACAGTGTTTTAACCTCACTTCATTTTGTTTAAAGAAGAAAAAAAGATCCATGTGTGAAATGAAACATAAAATGAGCCTGAAAGTTGATCTTCCAGCACGTAGCGCGGCCCGAACAAGGTCCAATGTCAGCACTTTTTGAAAGTTTTGAAGAGAGAAAAGCATTGATGATCCTATATATAAAGTGCCTTACGTGTGCGGCTCTGTGCCTTTGTACGTGTGACCACAGTGACGGCAGTATTCTCGGCGTGGCTTTTTGTATTTGGAAGTTGACGCATCACTCAACAGATAAACTGCAGCACATAGCCCTTAACCACACAGCATATTATGGATATTCGGAATAAAATGATCACAAAGGAGCCATTCAGTCAAGCTATTAGTCATTAGCATCATCAGTGGTGGTTACAGTTCAGCTAATCCGATAACCGATAATTATCGAAGCTAATGTCTTTGCTAGCGGATTAGCTTTTCAGATAACTTTTTAAACCATCAGCAGACCAATTATCTTCTGATAAATTTAGTTCCGATAACTTTCGGTCCGATAACATTTTTTTTTGCTGGTAAAGTGAGTAAAGTTTAACGGTCAAAAACATTTGGAAACCCTAAAATCAAACATTTTAGTCCATCTGTTGTGTGTTTGTGGCTGTCGCTTGCTGATGACATCATCATTAAGCACAAAATGTGATAGGCCGGTAGATGCAGGGAGCATTGTGGGTAATGTAGTTCAGATTCACTGTGGACGTTACAGTGAGTGTTACTGTCCGCTCGATGCAGAAACAAAACAGACTAATTTTTTATTTTATTTTATTTCTTTGTGGCTGATGGCATAATTTGATCGCCAAGACTCGATGGAAGAGATGAGATCGCACGGTGCAGCTGATCACAGAGGGACTTTTCTTAGACACTATTTTGGATAATCTGGATGCTTTATGTGGATTATTTCTCCAGAATTTAATGAACCCCACTGAAACTAGCAGGTAAGAATTTATATTTGCTACGTGTATTTTACTCTGTCAATCAATGCATTAATGGACGTATTTTGGTTGTTTAAGTCGCAGGGTTCAAAGCGTGTGAAAAAAGCAGCAGCTTTTAGTTTGTAAATGATGGTGTATCTAATACCGAGATAAACTGTGTTTTACTGCTTTTGAAAGATGATGACAGTGTTTGGGGTTTTATTTTTTTATTAATTCATTTTTTGTGCGTTCTTTTTGTGTTTGTGATCCTTGAATTTTCCCAGCAGCCCCTGCGGCGCCTGCAGCGCTTAAAGTAAAACTGGTTTATTAGAAGCCGACAGTGTAATCTGATGTGGCCACGTCCAAATCAATACTAAAAGTTATCGGTTATTGGTTACCTGTAATAAAAATAAAATTTTCAGCAGTTTATCGGTTTAGCGTCATAAAAGATAACTTTTCAGTTATTGGATTAATGGTTATCGAAACTAACTTTTTGGTTAGCTGTGCCCACCACTGAGCATCATGCTATATGATGCTAGCAGCTTCTAAAAGATGTCATTGTCTTCAGGGCACATGAATGAATAAATCCACCATAAATCACTGCTTTAAGATGCTCACCTTGGTCACATTGTCAGCCACAGAAAATATAAGAGCAAAACTACTGTGCTGTTGTGTGTTGTAGACTACATTTCCATTGGTGAGGATCATCAAATCAGGACCTTCAGCGTGCACTGGGGCGGTTTGCAGCCAAGGGTGAAGCCGAGGCCATGGTTCTCGACCGGAAAAAGGTGCTTTGCCCTCTTCAGGTCGGTGGGGTGTCCTTGCCTCAAGTGGAGGAGTTTAAGTATCTCGGGGTCTTGTTCACGAGTGAGGGACGGATGGAGCGTGAAATCAATAGACGGATCGGTGCAGCATCTGCAGTGATGCGGTCGCTGTATTGGACCGACGTGGTGAAGAGAGAGCTGATTAGGGGGGCAAAGCTCTCGATTAGAGCTCCCTTAGAGATAGGGTGATGAGCTCGGTCACTCGGAAGGAGCTCGGAGTCGAGCCGCTGCTCCTCCACATCGAAAGGAGTCAGTTGAGGTGGCTCGGGCATCTTTTCCGGATGCTCCCTGGACGCCTCGCTGGAGAGGTGTTCTGGGCACGTCCCACTGGGAGGAGGCCTCGGGGAAGACCCAGGACACGCTGGAGGGACTACATCTCTCGGCTGCCTTGGGAACGCCTTGGGGTTCCCCCGGAGGAGCTGGGGGAGGTGTGTGTGGATCGGGAGGTCTGGGCGGCTTTGCTTGAACTGCTGCTCCCGCGACCCGACTCCGGATAAAGCAGAAGAAAATGGATGGATGGATGGATGGTGAGGGGAAGTTGCGTCAGGTGGATAATGGCGGCAGTAAACATTTAGAGAGAAACCCATGCAGTTCGCCAAGTTTTCTGTAATATCCACTACTATGTCTTCTTCTTCTTCTTCTTCTTCTTCTTCTATTCGGGGTTTTCACGTATCCCATAATCCCTTGCACGCCAGAGAGTCGCTGCAGTCAAAACAACATAGAGAATCCACACGATGACAATTGTAAATGAATATTATACTACAAAAATGTAATTTTTTTTATGCTTTTTGTCACGTTAATAAGAGACTGCTGCATGATACCCTGAAAACTTGCTAAAACAATTATAACAGATAATCTGTGTCTGTTACATTCAATCTGCGTGGAATTTAATAAACGCAAACCGAATTTCAGACATATTATATATATTAGTCTCGAACAAAGAGGATAAACAATGTTGTAAAGAACAATAATCAATACGTTAAAGAGCAAACTTCACTTTCCCCCAGAACGACATTATCAGGAAGCGAGCGTAGCTCACAGCAGCTCCCATTGAAAATAACGGAGAGACAGCCTGTGATTCTCACATGGTTACATAAAACAAATGCAATAAAAACATCTAAAAACCCAGAGAATATATTCATGAGAGTTTTAGGCACAATATAAAAATAGTTTTATGTTGCGATGTTAATCGTGTTGTCTGTGTGCAGCGGTTAAAGTGAAGCGTGAGCAGAGCATCTCATTGCATTTCTCAATGTTACTGAGATCTCACAGCGCGGCAAACTCTCCGAGGTTTTGCGGGATTTGAAACCTGAAAAGCCTCAATAAGAAGAAAAAGAAGAAGATGTGCCCCTGCGATGCACTGGCGGCTTCTCCAGGGTGTGCTCCACCTCTTGCCCTGTGACCACTGGGATAGGTGACCCTTAACTGGAATACACAGGTATAGAAAATAAATGAATGAATAAGAAGAAGAACAAATGTGTGATTTAACAGTTCCTTCAAGAGCTTCATGAGTTCTATCTTGATGATCTTTAGTGCGTGCTCTAAATGCACAGCTCGAATGCATTCTAACAGTGTCAAACACTACGTTATTGTTTCCATGGAGCATAAGCTGAGTGAAAAGTAAGCTGCTGGGTGCAACGAGGTTGTCAAATAAACATGGATTTGTTTTGGAATGAATTCATTCTTAACGCTGTCAATCTCTGTGGAATATAATGGAAAATTCATGTTTTATCATTATCTATAGAAGAGATATAGACCACTTTGTTAAAAAAAATCAGAATAAAACTTGAACTTCCAACACATACTGTCCACTGAAAAAAGTAAAATATCAGTATTATTTGGCAGTTTGTGTATGATAAAACATTACACCCACATTCATATGACAGAAATCAGGAAAAGGCCACTAAGGATCTAAGAGAAATATATAGATAGAGGCTGATTATATGTACACATAATAATTGTACACATAATAAATAAAGTACAAGACATATTCAGTGACTTGGAAATGTATCCATCCCCTGACTTGTCTGTGAAAACTGGCAATAAAACTGATTATTTACAGGTATTAGACTTAGACATAGACATAAATATTTTATTCTTTTTCCATGGTAATGAATTAAAAAAAAACACAAAAATTGCACTTTACAGAGTACAAAATAATAACACATTCCATGTAAAGAAGAACAGGGGCCTGTACTACGAAGCGGGGTTAACTTACTCAGATGTAACCCAGGTTCAACCTCTTAAACTGGGGTTGACAAAACCTGGCTTCCTCAAGTGGTGTTAATCGGTACTACGACGCTGAATAAGATGTTATTTGTTGAACCTGTGTTAACCTAATTGGAGTTTGTGCACGTTCACATAAAAGGGGCAGGTTGCAGCACACGTCACCATTTTTCAATGATGGCGCGGTCACCTTACTTTACTGAAGAAGAATGCACGATTATTATGTGGAGCTATGAGGAATTTAAATTAATGTTAAGGGGGAACTCGAACACATCGTCTGCCAATAAAGCAAGACAGGCTTGTTGGCAACGTATTGCTGATCGGGTAAATGCGTACGTACAATTCAATTGTTCCCCAAATCTATTACAGATGATTAACCTGTGGAATGTCTGATATGTGTAAAAAAATGACCTTCTTTCATTAATTACGCCCAGATGCAACACGATTCAGAGGTGGGCATAGGCCTACTAATAAATGTTAGATTAATTTAATGTTTCCTAAATAGGCTACCTTGACTGTATGATTGTTTTTCCTAATCCTGTCAGTATTTCAGATGCAATAGCAGTGCCAAACGCACCTGGCAGCAGGTGAAGATGAAATATAAAAACATCCTTCAGAATGGTAGGTTTATATTCATAGCTTGATAAGCCCCACTTCGCCTAATTAATGGACATGCATTAGACCTATTTTGATATTAGTAATTACCCGCGATTGCATAAAACCCTTTGATTTCCATTGCGGATAAATGGCCAGGGAAAACAACAAATGCATCCAACAGTTTAGACAGAGCAAGTACTACCTTGCGAATCATACGACATACAGTATTCTTGCTCAGATGTTCAGCATCACTGATGGAATACATAAATTGTCCACTGGCAAAATAGGCACAAGGCACATTATCTGCTTGATCGTCGAGGCATTGCTACACTGTAAAAAATGACTTTTTTGTACAGGAAAATGCTGGCAGCTGTGGTTACCAGGGAATTCCTGTAAAACATACAGCAGCACAGTAGATAACATTACAGACATAATATGTATATGGATTTACAGTGAATGAACCACGGCTGACTCACATTAAAGGAACTGTTAAATCTACAAACAAGAGCTCTTTTTTTGTACATTTAACTGCTGTATTTTTTACAGGATTTCCCTGGTAACCACAGCTGCCAGTGTTTTCCTGTAAAAACAACAGTCTTTTTTTTTACAGTGTACAATGGGTGATGTTACAGACTTCTGGCCCGATCAGCTGACAAAGATAACGAATTCTCTCGGCTGAGAATCTATATCTTTCATAGAGAATATCGTCCGGGTATGTCAGCGGATTCTGGCGGTCTTTAAAAACCGTCGCCCTGCAAAGAGACCCCCTCACAATTTGTGCCCCAATATCACACGGATCATCCAGGTAGGCCGGCATTGTCTTCAGAGTGATTGAAGGTGGATGGACGGTACTTATAAAGGGAGTGGTTAAGCGAAAAAACCTCAAGCTAACCGAGAACATAACCTGCTCGGAGCAGGTTTGGCACACAGCATAAGTTGCCGTGGCAGCATATCTCGATCAAAACCTATCCACCTTTCGTAGTACGGGTAAACCGGGAAGTTATTCCACACGTCATCAACTTACTCCCGAAGTTACCCTGATAAGCCAGTAACCCCGCTTCATAGTACAGGCCCCAGGAGTAGGATTAAGAAAAACATCTTATTATCTCCTACCCCATTCTTGTTTCAGCACAAATTTAGACGGCCTCACCTTTGTGTTCCATTATAAGAATACATATCAACAAGCATTTTTTCTTTTTTTTTCTTCTTTTTTTAGCTCTATTCATTTGGATTTTCATACAGTTTTAGTATTTTCTGTTTGTACAGACATTTAAATAGAAAGACATTTGAACAGCATTTTAAATGATTTTCCATAGAGTTCCACTGTTTCAGGCCCGCCACTGAGACACACATTTGCTTCAGTGTAGTTCTAGCAGAAGGGGTTTCAAAATCATATGTTCTTCGGCTTGTCTCATTATTTACAGTGAAATCTTTGTAGACTACTCGGTAACAAAAAAAGTTTGGCTTTATGAAGAACTAATAATATTCTTAAAATAAAATTATACTAACGTGTTCCATTACTTATGCAACACATCATAGTGGCTTTTATATTTTTAATGAATTTATATTAAGGTGGAAAGATTTACTTTCAGTTTGAGTTGAAGGAAGATAATTTTATATATATTTTTTTTTTTTGCATTTGAAATGGCATAAACGAATTAAAATGTGTGAAATACCAAGTGTTCCAATACTTTTGGAGGGCACTGTATGATTATGTCTTGATTGTGTCATTACAACTGCACATTGTAGTGGTGAACAGAGGCAACATATGAACACACAAAAAGTATCAACGTCCAAATACCCGTGGACCTGATTGTATCATATTTGCCATTTTTGCATTTTAGGTGTTAAACCAATGAATTGTTATCTGAGTTTGCAGCACTCAGTTTCTGTTTTGTATATATATATATATATATATATATATGTATATATGTATGTGTATGTATATATATATGTATGTGTATGTATATATATATATATATGTATGTGTATGTATATATATATGTATGTGTATGTATATATATATATATATATGTATGTGTATGTATATATATATATATATATATATATATATATATATATATATTTATTTATTTATTTATTTTTTTTGACAGAAACAGCTGAACAGAAAAACAAATCGCTTACTGTAAATATGAATTTCTCCAGTTGTGTGAATGATGATAGATGTGATCATTAAGCCGGCTACTTAGAAAAATAGTCATATCTTCTCAGTTACTCACTTAAACGGGCCTTAATGGAATTGCATTTGATGCGATGCTTTCATTATACAAAGAGCTGGTGTAGGAAGGAGTCAGCCAGCAGCTGCTGACTCCAACATCAAGAATTAACTGCCACCTCCTCAGCGAAGGCACAGAGGAGGCCAAATCAACTGGCTTTTTCCTCCCCGTTCCTCTGCTTTCCACCCGGCGAGCCACACAGATATGAATGCGATATTCCCTCTGGTATTTTTAACCGCCGTATTGAATTCGTATAAAACACTTAAGGCTCCTCGGCTTCTGCATGATGGGAGCATCTCGCTGGGTTGAGTCTCCAGAGAGAGCTTCTCTCCTGCACAGAAATGTTCCTATTTCCTCTCCGACACCGTCCGTGCCTCCTTGTGCCTCCATCCTGTGCTCTTTGATGCATATAAGGGGTTTCCTGAGAATCCTTTCCTCTTATCTTTTACTCATAAAAACCTAATGAAGATAAAGGAGTCCATAAACATCTCATTAGGGGTTCAACCTCCTCGAATCCTTCCTGGGTGAGTTGTTATAATAGCATTTTTAAAACCATTTTAAGACTTAATGTGAGGATGTTTGGATCATAATAATAATAATGACTTGGATTTATACAGCGTCTGATTATTGCTAAGATACCCAAAGTGCTTACAAGTTGCATTATTATTCATTCACTCACAAAGCATGCGCTATGGATCATGTCCACAAGTGGCTCTAGAGGTGGGCTTGATGGTTTTTAGACCACCCTGAAGAATTCCATTAGCCCATTTTATATATATAAAATTCAAATTTGGATTATAATTTGGTTATAATTCTAATTTTGATTATAACTACAATTGGATTTTTCTTCATCATCAAACAACTCTATCAAGAAATGAGAAACTGGTGAAGTTGAGAAATGGAAACGACAGTGAAACATTCAGGAAGAGTAAAGAAAAGACCATTCTCTCTGTGTTTTTAGTGTAAACAGGGTAGTTTGTTCTGTTTTTAAGCGGACCCTAATGCAATTGTATCTGGAGGTGGCAGAGCTGAAAATGCTGTGATGTTCTTTGGGAGTGAACAGGATTAGGAATGAACATATCAGAGGGACAGTTCAGGTAGGATGGTTTGGAGACAAAATCAGAGACTGAGATGGTTTGGATGTGCAGAGGAGAGACCCAAGGTATATAGGGAGAAGGATGCTGAGGATGGAGCCACCAGGCAGGAGATGAAGAGGGAGGCCAAAGAGGAGGTTTATGGAGGTGCTGAGGGAGGACATGCAGGTGGTTGGCGTGAGAGAGGAAGATAGAGGACATGGTGCGATGGCAATGGTTGACTGCCTGTAGGGACCCCCAGCCATAAAATGAAGAAGATTTATGTCCTGTCTGAAGTGTAATCATGAATTTTAAATAGGGACTGCTGTTCTTGGTTACACATACACATTGTAGTGTATGCTGGGGTTACCTTAATTGCTGGTAAGTGCCCATGACGTGCAGTTATCAGCAATTAAGGGAACGGTCACCATGTTGAAGAGAGCCCTCAAATACAGTGCCAGCAATGTTTAGGGTGCAACTATACTTTCGACCCCTTGCATTCTATTAAAAAGAAATCCAACAGAAATGAAAAAAAAAAAGGATATTGCACTGTATTGTCTGTCGGGGTAGGCGGGGGGTGGGGGGTGGGGGTGTCTGGAGCCTATCCCAGCAGTCATAGGGCGTGAGGCAGGGCACACCCTGGACAGGACGCCACTCCATCAGAGGGCCATATATAGACAAACACATTCACGCTCGCATGCACACTTACGGTCAATTTAAAGTTTCCAATTTGCCTAACCTGCATGTATTTGGATGTAGGAGGAAGCTTGAGGACCCGGAAAAACCCACACAAACACTCCTGTTTGTTTATTTGTTCTTTGTTTGTCTATTTGCTTGTTTGTTTATTTGTCTGTGGACAGCCTGTAACCCACAATTTTGAATATGAAATCAATGTTAAGTTTTTTAATTTTTACAGAGGATTCATAACCTGATAGACAAAAAGTGATTACATTTCCAAGGTCATAGGTCAAAGGTCACAATCAAGAAAAATCTTGGAAAGTTGTAAAAATCAGTTAACATTGATCAAATTTTCAAAAATTTATAACTCTCTTAAAAGAGATTGAATTTCTTTAATATTTGAGAGTGTTATGTGGGATGGTGTCCTTTACTGACTAACAGTTTGATCCAGTTTGATCCAGATCTCATCCCGATTGTGGATTTTGTGGACATTTGAATTTAAGATTGGGAAACCCGTTTGGTGTACATTTTGCATTATATCTCAATCAAACGTGCCTCAATCACTCTCAATGAACAGAGTAAGTTTCTTCCGCATCTGATCCATATTGCGGATTTAGCGGATATTTGAGTTTAACTTTGAAAAGCCCTTTTGACTTATATTTTGTATTCTACTTTAGAGTATGTAAAGCCACTGCTAACAGGACGCTGACCTTGAATATGATTTCCAAGGTAAAAATTGTGGAATTGGAAACTAGTGTTGCCAGAGGTTTACACTCTACCAGTGCAGTGCTCTAGTTATCGAATTGGAATCATTGAGGAATTGGTTAAAAATACACCAATGGTTACTATTAAATGCTCATAATCATACATCACAATACTATTTGTCACATGTCCTTTGACCTTGGGAGACCATGAAATGTTAGATAATTTATTATGACTACTTTCAAGAATTGGTTGACTGTTGCTGCTTACAGTTACTATTAAACACTGATATGACATCATACATCACATTTCTATTGGTCACATTACCTCTGACCTTGGGTAACTTCGAAAGGTCAGACTCATATATTATGGCTAGTCTCGGGAAATGAAGTGTGGTGCAAATTCTTCCAGAGGACTCACAAGTCAGCATCTCTCACAATCAGCTAATTGACTTCAGCCACATACACAATCCTAAATACATGCAGTTAACAATTCCTGCAAACCAATCAGATGCAGGCACATCCTTTAAAAGCCTTAACTTCTCCCTAACCTTTAGCTGTTTTTTTTCAGTTCCCCACCTGACGCTCCCTCCACCACCCCAACGCCACCACGGGGATGGGCTTTGCTCCCTGCCACCTCCATCGGCAGGACTCAAGGTCATCTTGGCTCATCCCAACACCATGAAAAGGTCTGAGGCCAAACCAACCTCTGCGCTCACCTGCTTGTAATAAATCTGTTTTCTTTAACCCGCTGAGTCTTCTGGTAGAATTGGTTAAAGAAACGTGATTACTATTAAACACTCATATGAACTGATATATCACATTTTTACTGGTCACATGACCTTTAACCTTGAGTGACAGTGAAAGGTTAAAGTCATGGCCAAACCTATTTACCTCAAAGTTTGGAGCCATTGTGGGTTACACAAGGCCGTGATTCCCAACTTTAAACAGAACCGTAACACAAAGCAGAAGAAGCAATAAACATTTGAAAAAACACACTAACATTTTCAGCAGTATTATGAACACATTTCAGTCATTTGGTCAAATATTATCTCTGAAACTAACCATAAGAACCATCAAGCATAAGTGTGAAGCATATTAGGGTGTAATATGAATTATGCAAAACCCTGTGAGAGGTCCGACACTGATCGAACACAATCTTATGAATTGTACCGTGATGGGTTTTCATATTTATTTCTGGGCTCCAGCTATTCCTCATGCTTGAGTGAAGCTTATCACTTAAGAATCAATTATTAACGTGTCAGAATAAGGAGTGCTATTACAGGGATTAAGGTGCATGTTGTACACTGGACAGAACTGACAACACATCTTGTACTCTGGCTCTCCTGTCTTTTTGGAAAGCCTGATTTCAGGTGGAAACTGAAATTTCATGCTCTTAATTTGTGAATTATGCATCAACTGGAATATTCATTATCCTAAAAAGTATGACTAAGGTGGATGGTGCATTAGAATGGATTTTACTGAACATGTGCACTTTTTGCTGCAGTTTTCAAGACTGATTAAATTTGATTGCAAAAGGCAGAAAAATTACTATTCAGTGAACACAAGATCAAACAAGAGCAATCTGACGTCCGCCAAGCATTGACAAGGACTCAAAATAAAACATATGTGATTCACATCATGACCCGGACTTTACCTGGATCTGGTTTCCACAACACAATGCAATGATTGCATACTGATTTGGAATGGTCTGACTGATCAAGATATTGCGATCTGATATTTAATAAGCTGAAACACAATGATGTCTTCGTGATCTTGGTTTTAAATTGTGATGTTGTATCTTTCTGCTACAGAACCTGAATACTGATCGGGATCACTCCCAAAAAATCCTGAGCCAGGATCCAGATGCTGATCCAGATCACCCTCAAAATTCAGTGGAGTCTTCCATGCCCTAATATCTATCTGTGTTGCAAATTTGGTGAGAATCTGTGAAGTAGTTCTGACATATTCTTTCATAGCCTATATAAAGTGAATTGTTGATCCATAATCCAGATCTGGATCACCTCCAAAATTCAGTGGAATCTTCCATGCCCTAATATGGAAAGTTATGGGAGGTGATGGTCTAGGGGTTAAGCACTGGGCATGAGATCAGAAGATCCTCAGCTCAAACCCCAGCCCAACTGGAAAATCACTAAGGACCCTTGGGCAAGGTCCTTAATACCCAATTGTTCCCGGAGTGTAGTGAGCACTTTGCATGGTAGCACCCTGACATTGGCGTGTGAGTGAGTATGGGTGAATGTGAGGCATAATTGTAAAGTCTTTGAGCGTCTGATGCAAATGGAAAAGCGCTATATAAATGCAGTCCATTTACCTAATATCTATCTATGGTGCAAATTTGGTGAGAATCTGTAAAGTAGTTTTGATGTAATCATTCAAAGCCTATATAAAATTAAATCTTGATCCAGAATATGGATCCTGATCCTGATCACCTCCAGAATTCAGTGGAAGCTTCCATGCCCTAATATGGAAAGTTATGGGAGGTGTTGGTCTAGTGATTAAGCGTTGGGCTTGAGACCAGACAATCCTCTGTTCAAACCCCAGCCCAACTGGAAAATCACTAAGGACCCTTGGGCAAGGTCCTTAATACCCAGTTGTTCCCGGTGTGTAGTGAGCGCTTTGCATGGCAGCACCCTGACATCGGCATGTGAGTATGGGTGAATGTGAGGCATAATTGTAAAGTGCTTTGAACGTCTGATGCAGATGGAAAAACGCTATATAAATGCAGTCCATCCATCCATCCATCCATCCATTTTCTTCCGCTTTATCCGAAGTCGGGTTGCGGGGGCAGCAGCTCAAGCAAAGCCGCTCAGACCTCCCGATCCACACACACCTCCCCCAGCTCCTCTGGGGGAACCCCAAGGCGTTCCCAAGCCAGCCGAGAGATGTAGTCCCTCCAGCGTGTCCTGGGTCTTCCCCGGGGCCTTCTCCCAATGGGACGTGCCCGGAACACCTCTCCAGCGAGGTGTCCAGGGGGCATCCGGAAAAGATGCCCGAGCCACCTCAACTGACTCCTTTCGACGTGGAGGAGCAGCGGCTCGACTCCGAGCTCCTCCTGAGTGACCGAGCTCCTCACCCTATCTCTAAGGGAGCGCCAAGCCACCCTGCGGAGGAAACTCATCTCGGCCACTTGTACTTGCGATCTTGTTCTTTCGGTCATGAGCCAAATCTCATGACCATAGGTGAGGATCGGAACGTAGTTCGATCGGTAAATCGAGAGCTTTGCCCCCTACTCAGCTCTCGCTTCACCACGACTGTCCGATACAGCGACCGCATCACTGCAGATGCTGCACCGATCCGTCTCGATCTCACGATCCATCTGTCCCTCACTCGTGAACAAGACCCTGAGATACTTAAACTCCTCCATTTGAGGCAAGGACACTCCACTGACCTGAAGAGGGCAAAGCACCTTTTTCCGGTCAAGAACCATGGCCTCGGATTTGGAGGTGCTGATTTTCATCCCGGACGCTTCACACTCGGCTGCAAACCTCCCCAGTGCACGCTGAAGGTCCTGATTTGACGAAGCCAACAGAACCACATCGTCCGTGACTGGCCCGCTTCAGCGTGTATAGAGCACGCAGACTCAGTAAGCGCAGCGGCGGCAGAGAGCAAGGCATCGGGGAAGAACGGTGCCCGCTGTCGATGTCGCCGCTGATCTGAGCATGCAGAGCTGTAAATCACATTCATTGCAGCTTACTTTTGGATGCTGAAACCAGGATGTGTATAACAGTAACATTACTAAGAGATAAAAATCAATTTCAATGCGGGATTGGACTGAAGGCGGGAGCGCTCCGTCTTCTGCCGGACGTCACTGCAATATCCCGGATGTACAAACAGTTTTTGCCGAGGGCCAAATTTTTGCTGCAAATTTGTCATTTTTAAATGAAGATTTCTCCGCTGAATTACAAATTTGGGCTTGCAGATTTACTTTAATGCATTCATAAGTGTCTTATAAATACATATCAGCTATTTCTCTCTGAGATCTGACCACATTTATTTCAATGCAGGTCTCCTTTAACAGAGTACATAACAACGACAGGCCATTTTAATCATCCCCACCTACCTTTAGTATACCTGTAGCACTGAGGCCAGTGCATTATTTTCTCCATCATATACAGCACGTTAAAAAATAAATAATAAAAATAAATGCTGTCAGCTGTGAGAGCTTCTGTTACCAATCAGACCATTGTGGCCTTTGCCTTCTATATTCCTTGAGTCCCTAGTACTTCTCGATCTCCTCAGGCTTTCTTCCTGATGTTGCTATCAGTTGGAATAGTGGCATCTAACATCCATCCATCTATTTTTTTTTTTAATACCTGCTTATTCCAGTTAAGGGTCACTGGGCCCAGAGCCTATCCCAGTACTCATAGGAAGTGAAGCGGAGAACACCCTGGACAAGATGCCAGTCTGTCGAAGGGCCACATATAGACAGACAAATACATTCACACACCTGTGGTCCATTTAAAGTTCAAAATTTATCTAACCTGTGTGTCTTTGGGTGCAGGATTAAGCCGGCACACCCAGAGGGAACCCACGCAAACACCAAACAGAAAGGCCCCAGGTGGGAAGCGACCCGCAACCTTCTTGCTGTGAGGCAACACACTAACCACTAAGCCACCGTGCTGCCTCACATCTCTACCACCAGTGGCCTTTTCTGCTCCTTCTCAACTATCAAGTCTTGTTGACTGTCCAGCACCTGCTTGTCTGTCCAGACCATGACGTAGTCCAGGGGCTAAGTCTGGGTTACATATGAGGGCACTACATTGCCTGTTGTGCTCTACACAACCACTTACTGGATTAGACCATCCAGATAACAAGATCCCTTAAATGGAATATTGATTTCATCTGAGAGCACATAACCCTAGTTGCTAGGTCTTAAACAACAGCTTGAGCTCAAGCTTTCCTCTTACTATGGTGTTTATTATAAGATCTGGTGTTGTAAGTCAACAAGCAGCAATGTGGCACAAGAGGATTGGTCTCTTGTTTCCAAAACATAAGTTCCTGGTTCAACACTTCCAGTGCCTGCTCTCATTGTGATGTGGAATAGTCTGTCCCAAATCACCACTGGGATCTGCTGTGGTGACCCAGATTTATTTAAAAGAAGCTACAAAAATGCAGAAGACAAAAGTACACAGTATTTTTATTTTTTAAGTTTAGGGATACCTGAGGAATAAAACTAGGTCTGTTGTAGAGGTATAACTAATTATAATATAATGAACTAATTAAACAGGGCTGGTAATACCCCCTGTAGATCGCAAATTTCTCAGTTTTATAGATTGGTAAAAAGCCATAAATGTTCCAAACTGGTTTGGGATTGTATAATTCTATAATATTAATGGAATGTCACTGAATTTGTCCAAGACATATGAATATCTCAGAAGTGTTCTTGAATACATCTACTGTATGAATGCCAGGGCTACTTAATTTGGGGCCCACAGGCCACGTTTGGCCCATGACTCATTTGATTTGGTCCATCGTGTTGCCCAGTTTATTTTGGCTGCCCCAACAGCTGTCTTTCAGGGATCCTTGCACTTCCATATCTGAACAAAGTTTTACATGTTGAAATTGTGGCGTGCTGTGGAGTGAATATAATGGTCAACACTGCCATCTATTAGTCAGGGAAAGAAACATCAAATTCTTCATGATGCCTGATTTTGCCACCATCACATCACTGAAAAATGTAAAAAGTCTGTCTCGGTGGATTTTGTGATGTGTAACTTAAGTGTTGTAAGCATAGTCTCCACTATTGATTTCTTACTGTCAATTATCACATTTGTCATTTTTCAACATTAAGAGAAATTTTCATTCCCAAGGTGGACAATGCTTTTTTTTTTTTTTTTTTTTAATTTTCCAAAGCCCATCTTTCGAAATATGTTGTGCAAAAATAAGCATGTGGGTGTTGGATTATCTCTGCAGTTGGCAGTTAATGAAACACTGAAAGAGATTACAGACAAGTCGTTTTTTTTTTTTTTACTGTATATACAGAAATTTAGTTTTAGATTTCAAATATTTTTGTACAAATTGTAATGTTCTTTGAAGTAACATTAAAATTTATTGTTGGTCTATTGTAGGACCATAACTGGGCACCCCTGAGGTTTGTTATGCATTGGTAATATATCAATACCACCCCCCCACCCACACACACACACACACACACACACACACACACACACACACACACACACACACACACACACACACACACACACAATCCCGGTCATTTCAAATCTATTGAGATATGTACAACAAAGAAATTACAAAAACTTTACCACTATCCAAATACTTACCTACCTGACTGCAAACACATGCCCCAATTAGGGTAAAAACAAAATAACCCTCATCTGACTCTTTGTAGTCCATGGAAATCAGTCAAGTGTATCATCAGCCCATCAACATGTTCATCAACACGGGTACAGATGTACGCAGAGGTAAACCCGATGGCCGTTAAACAAAGACCACATTCATTATGCAGACAGATCATCACCCCTTATTGTCTTCATTTGCATAGGTCACACTCTCATCTATTTGTACTGTATCTGATGGCCGATGAACAGCGCACGTGTTTTGATCGGGGCCATGTGTGAGGAAAACGCACGGCGTCTTAATGCAGCTTTTGAATATGCAACGGGTGTCTGACTTCACAGGCGCAGAAAAGGAGGCATGTAAGATTTATAAGTCCTCCACACCCTCCGATTGACTAAAACACAGGGATCATTTAGATAACGCATCCCATTCCTAACAACTGTTTGGGGTCAAAAAAGTAAAAGAAGTTTGCAGCCGTGGCTGCTTGAAAAAGTCCAATACAGTCGACCAAATCTACACGAAAGTTATTTCTCTGCTTCCATGTTTACGTTTGTTTGTTATATGCAAGATCTGATGTCATATTTTGGTGTGTGTGACCTGAAAGCTGAGGAAGGGGAGAAGAAGGAAGAGGAGGAGAGAGGACCCTCACCTTTTTTTTTTCCAATGGCAATCTGGGTATGTGAGATAACACAGTGAAAAATGTTGGAAGCAATCCACTCTGCCTTGGAGTAAGACCTTTACGATTTCACCACTTCATTAGGAAGTGGCTAATCTCTCCGCTCGAGAGGCTTGATAAGGACTTGGCGCTAATGCAGGGGGAGTCAAAGTTCAAACAGCCTTCGATGTTTTGATGCTTAACTTACTAAACTTCCTGTATCTTCATTAGACAGCTTTATCAGGAAACTCTTCTCTTACATTCCCCAATACCCATCAAGATTGGAAGAGGTGGTGGGTGGGGAGGGGGCAAGGTGGTGAGCGGCGCCTCGTGCAGCTGTGTGGAGATAACAGATGGCGCGGATAGCGGCGGCTTTTCGAAGGAGGGATGGAGGGATGGGGTAGACAGAGGGAGGAGAGTGGACCGGAAAGACCATTTTCTCTTCTCGAGCACTTTCTCTATATCTTGATTAAGTCTTCAGCCCTGACTGGAGTGTAAGTGTAAATCCAATACAGAAGCCGGTGTGCCATGTGTGCACAGCTCCATGTACGCGCTGCGCCTGCGTTTGCATGCGTCCGCACAGCTGTGTGTGTGCGCGTCGGGCCTTGATGTCCTTATGCAGTCACATCTCCATCCACGTGACAACAGCCCGGGCCCCTCTACTCATCAATTTTGCATTGCCATTAAAAAATAAAGAAATAAATAAAAAACATCACAAGTTTCCCATCAGATTCGCATTGGCCCCTGGTGCACATAAAAAGGCCTATTTATACTGATCCCCTCTCCCTGAAATAGTTTTTCAAAGGGAAGATATTACTTTGTGCCCCTCTAGTATCAAAGGCTTGTCAGGGATCCAGAGAATCGATCACATATATCAAAGTAACACAGGAGCGAGAGGACACATTGAAGAGTGTTGACTGAAAAAAAAGAGAAAGATAGCACGTTTAGCATGATCTACTTTGGGATGTTTGGATGCTTTTATTTTTGTTTACTGAATTGGAATTCTGTCACTTTTGTGTCAGGCGACACCCACGCCGGCTGTTAATTTGGTCTGACATGTCTCTCGTCTTTGACTAACTTTACCAGTGTACAAACATGCTGTTCGCCCTTCACAAAGGAAGTTATGAAAAAATATAGACGACAAACTCCAGAGTGACTGAATCAAAGGTTACAAAATGTTCAGACAGTAAAGTGGTGCAAAGCTTTAGGGTGAGCTTGATAGAAAAAAGAAAAAAATAAGTCCTATGTGGGTCCTGGGGTGCAACGAGTTGTTGCTTATCCCAGGATACCGTGGTGTAAAGTGGATTAGAGTCTATGACTCCACCAGGATGGGACACCAGACTATCACAGGTTACACACCCAGTCATGGCTGGTAACCATTTGCAGCTGGATGGACTGGGGTGATGTAGATTGACTTTTTTCAGATTTTTTGACAGCAAAGGTCATTTTCAATGTATGGAGAAATACCCATCCATCCATCCATTCAAGATCAATTCAAGATTTGGACGTATGGGTTACGACTATATAGAGGTACTTCAAAAGCTCTTGTTCTCACCTAGAAAACACTACAGGAGAAAGATTGTTCTTGCATTATTTTTCACCATGTCTCCTTTATCTTCAGTGCATTTAGTCCACCAATATTCAAGCTTCACTATCCCTTCTCGGAAGAAGGCCACATCTTGAGCTTCCATGGACTTCTGTTGCAGGGTAATGCCAAGCAGAGTGCAACAACTTCTTGAAGTACCCTTTTTGAAGCAAAGTGGAGCAACGTGGTACAGAAATGCAGGATGCAAATCACCTTTTCCTTCATGCGTCATTATCAGTGCACTTTGAAAGCTGTGCTCTGGCTTTAGCAGTTCAGTGAAACCTCTCGTCACCCAACAACAACAGAACATCCACCATCTGGTATCAAGAAATATGTTCTTGTTGTATTGACTCACTATGAGATACACTATCAACTGTAGACACAAAAAGGTAGATTCAGGATGGCATATTTTTTGAATGAAGAATGTGCATGTCACTCTTAGGATGTGAGATTGACCCTGAAGGAATGTTTGACTGGGGACATCCCTCTGGTAGTTATTTGTCAAGTAGAGTAAGCATGAAGTGGTAACACGAGGGGTTGACGGAACTACGAATTTTCAGCTTTGGAGAAGGAAGAGTCCATTTAATTCTATATGAAACTGATAAGTGAGTGATAAATATAAAACAATGCAAGCTTCCAATCAAACAACCATACAGTAACATAGGACGCACCAGGACTTGGACTTTTGTTCTCCTGCAAAGATATCAGCATCACCAAAACACCTCAATCCAGCAACCTTATGACTCCATAAGCTCTTCCAAGGTGCATCATGACCTCAAAGGCCAAGTAGAGATATGCATATCAGTGCAGCGGTAAGTTGATACGAGATCTGTTAGAAAAGTATCGTACCTTTTTATTTTTTTCAAAAACTGTATGGATTTGATTCATATGTTTTTACATCAGCCAAGCTTGAACCTTCGTGCGCATGCGTGAGTTTTTTCACGCCTGTCGGTTGCGTCATTCGCCTGTGGGCAGGCTTTGAGTGAGCACTGCTCCACCCCTCTCGTCGTTGTTTCATTGTGAGGAAATGACGGAATGATTTGGGCTTTTTTTCCATCAGAATTTTTTCAGAAACTGTTAGAGACAGGCAGCTGGAAACCATTCGAAAAATTTATCTGGCTTTCGGTGAAAATTTTATGGGCTTCACAGAGAATAAGGAGTGTTACTACAGCTTTAAGGACGGCCCACAATGGCGCACGGCGCGCCGTGCTCCAAGCCGTCATTGAGAGGCGGAAACCACCACATCATTTCTAAATGGATGGCTGTGTGGAGCCGGGACCATCGTGTGCAATTTCTCTGGTTATCACAAGAGCTGGACATCAGCCATTTTCCGGCAGATTTCACTTTTAACAAGAGATTTTGTCATGGAAAGCCGCGCGGAGGCTTTGTGCGTCACGACCGATTCGCTGATGAAGCGAGACAAAGGAACACCTCCGTTTCGGAGTGTTAGAGGACAAGTTGGGACATGCCTATCTCGGCTTTCAGTGCTTACCAGTCGAGTGAGTATAAAAGAAATTGTGGAGAGCTGGGCATGTCCCAACTTGTCTTTTAACACTCCGAAATTAAACAAAACTCCAAAATCTCTTGTTAAAAGTGAAATCTGCCAGAAAATGGCTGATGTCCAGCTCTTGTGATAACCAGAGAAATTGCACACGACGGTCCCTGCTCCACACAGCCATCCATTTAGAAATGATGTGGTGGTTTCTGTCTCTCGATGGCGACTCGGAGCGCGGCGCGCCGTGTGCCATTGTGGGCCGTCCTTAAAGCTGTAGTAACACTCCTTATTCTCTGTGAAGCCCATAAAATTTTCACCGAAACCCAGATAAATTTTTCGAATGGTTTCCAGCTGCCTGTCTCTAACAGTTTCTGAAAAAATTCTGATGGGAAAAAAGCCCAAATCATTCTGCCATTTCCTCGCAATGAAACAACGACGAGAGGGGTGGAGCAGTGGTCACTGAAGGCCTGCCCACAGGCGAATGACGCAACCGACCGGCGTGGAAAACTCACGCATGCGCACGAAGGTTCAAGCTTGGCTGACGTAAAAACATATGAATCAAATCCATATAGTTTTTGAAAAAATAAAAAGGTACGATACTTTTCTAACAGACCTCGTACATACATATGAAGAGTTCAGATGCAAAACCCAGTAAGTACTTTTTTTTTTAATGGAGAAAAATGCAGTTGAAAATGGACATTTAAAGGAAACCATAATCGGAAATGCTTTCATCAATAAAATGAAAACAGTTTGTTGAAATTCTTTCATATTTTGCACACTGATGGTCCCCTTGACAGCCAAGTACAAGTTGGCCTCAACTAAAAATTTATGGTTTTGGAGATACTGGGTTTTACATCTGAACTCTTCATACACATTTCTGATGGTCAAGTCCAAGAAGTCACTGAAGGCCTGGATATTACTCTTGATCCAGGAGACTCACAAACCCAGACTCTCTGATTCCTTGCTTAGCTTCAAGGAATCCATTGATTTTGCATATATCATTGTCCATGAAGTCAAGGTCAGTAAACCTTTCCTTTCAGATATAACTTTTACATTGTTAACTTCCATTTTTTAGATTAGATTAGAGAAAACTTTATTGATCCCTTGGGAAGACTCCCTCAGGGAAATTGAGGTTCCAGCAGTATTGTATAGTAGCACACAGGGTAAGAAGCATACAGAGTATCAAAAGTGAAAGTAAAAAAGAAAAACAGTCTGCAAATATAAATATAAATACAGAATGTAAATACCAGGCATGCTGATCAATACTGGTTTACTGGCTACTACTACTACTACTACTACTTTTGTGACTTTACGTTCTGTTTTTTGTTACAGTAGCTGTAACAGTATAATTTACTGGTTGGGCAATACTTCAGAACATCACATAATTCACCCATAAACCCACTCTGTCACTGAACAGAGAAGCTCCACAGAAGTACTGTAGGTTTTGCTTAGACTTCATTACTTCTGTGACATCCCCACAATACATCAAATAACAAAAGGAAGAGCTGAATACGTCGAGAGTGTTTTATTCTGACATTTCTTTCTGCCTCCACCGACTGTACCTTGGTGTATCTGTGAACAGATAACAAATGAGGGTGCCAACTGGGCCACAAAATGCCACAGAGATAATCTGCTATCAGTGAGCCTCACTGATCCTGGGGAAAAGAAACAGGGCTTAGAGGGCGAAGTGTCAACACCTTCGATATCTGTACATACTTAGCCCTGGAATCAAAGCTAAGGTGGCAGGGCCTGTTCACTGCTTAGCCTCATATCTCCACAACAGTGACATCTCTGCACTACAAACCAAAGTGTCTCTTGACTTTCAACCCTGGGAAAGCAGCAATGACTACAAGACAACAGAGGGGCTTCTGGGACACAGAAGATTAGGCATGATTTTGAATAAAACTTGACAAAGGCGGCTGCTTTGTTCAGACTAATTGGGCTTTTGGCCTCCTGTTCTTCGATGACCTTATTTTTCCTTTTGGTTTTGTTTCTGTCTTAAAATCTAATGACGCACAGACCAGAATGTTTAATGCTTACGTTGAGCTGGAAAGGAACCAGTATTTTTGCTTAATTAATGTTTTTAATTATGCATAGTTTGCTCACTGATGTGACACATGGAAAGAGACTGAGGAAAACCTTGAACTTTTTATCCTTTTACAAAATAAATGGGCCATTTAATGAGGGAAGTGATGAGTGTGCATTTAGGAGATGCCCAATGCAACATATATGTTCCACAATTCACTCCTTCAAAGCACTACAGAACGTATGAATTTTGTTCTCGAAGTAGTACTGGAGTTAGCTCAATGGGATGAGGAGTTGGCCTACCAATATATAGACCTGGGTTTGATTCCTGATCAGGCATGTCATCTGCATCATCTTAGTCCTTCCCCCTGGAAATTTGTACCAATCATGATTGAGGAAGTAACCTATGTTGGACTGGTGTCCCATTTCAGAGGGATGCAACCAAAGAGGTCATATATGAGTACTAGGGTCCGCACTCCCAATGCTGCCCACTAAACTCGAACGTCCCTTCAAGGACAGCGACATGCCTCCTCCTAACCTGGCAAAATATTGACGAAGTTCCCGGATGTGAATGCATTTTAAATGGGAATTCGCAACTGAACACACTCAGAAAAACACTCGCGAAATAGTACATATTAAAATGCCATACTGACCTGGATATTGAGCCAGTAAAATTAATTAACATTAAAATTATGTCAGGAAAGTATTAAACTTATCACCCCAATTCCACTGAAGTTGGGACGTTGTGTAAAATGTAAATAAAAACAGAATACAATGATTTGCAAATCCTCTTCAACCTATATTCAACTGAATACACCACAAAGACAAGATATTTAATGTTCAAACTGATAAACTTTATTGTTTTTGTGCAAATATTTGCTCATTTTGAAATGGATTCCACCTGTTTCTTGACGAGACTAATTGAATTTCTATGGTGATCACGGTTCCTTGTGAGTGCGGACTCTCGTTCTCATATATAACCTCTCTGGATGCAACACTCTTGAAACAACTGAGCTGTTGAGGTGTTATCACTGAACAATCAAACACTGTGTTGCAAATACTCAACAGGGTCATAAGAAATGTGTGAAAAGATTCAAATTAACTGCAAGACTTGAAAAGAATTCAGTGTGACACTACCAGAAGCCCATTATCTTCCAGTGCCACCATATTCCAGAACTACAACTTACCTGGAATATTAAATTTGTGAAGTGCTCAGAGACATAACCAAGATAAGGAAAGCTGAAATACAAATACCACTGAAATTGAATTGTCAAGACTGGGCCAAGGAATATCTGAAGACAGATTTTTCACATATTTTATGGACAGATGAAATGAGAATGACTGTTGATGGACCAGATGGATGGGCCCCTGGCTGGATCCCTAATGGACACCACTTCGAGTCAGACACCAGCAAGGTGGAGGACAGGTATTGGTATAGACTGCTATTATTAAGGATCACCTAGTTGGACCTTTTCGGGTTGAAGATCAGCTTAAAATCACCTCCCAAACCCACTGCCAGTTCTTAAAAGATACTTTTTGCAAGCAGCGGCTCAGGAAAATGTTTGCATTATTCAAGAAGGCCATGACATCCTCCCCCACCCCCCCACCCCACCTGACATTTACATTGTTTTTACTGTATTTACACATACAACACTTTGTATGATTAAATTTACAAGAACTTGTCGTAAACTGATACATGAACATTACCGCATAGAATTTTCAGCTATAACAACCCTTGTTTTAATGAAACAATATCTGTAATTCAGTCATGTAACTGTATTCATGTTCAGTATTAAAAACATTGTGCGTGTGCATGTGCATGTGTGTGTGTGTTGGTAACCTAAATCTAAATGAGCTGCAGCTCTGTCAGTCAGTACCACGGTTTATCTGTTAATCTACACCATTAGGTTACACAGCTCAGCCTGTATCCACTGGATGTGCGAGTTCAGTCAATTCCATTTAATTCCCTCATGTTTTCCCTCTGAGGTGCTTGAGCTTCGGTGAAGAACTCCACTTAGTATAAAAACAGGCTGCATATAATGAATATGGCTCATTTCCCATGAGCTTTGATGGTATTTAACTCCCAGAAATTTCCCCCAAAACCCAATAGAGCCTTCATTATGAGTCATTAGGCTTCATATGGTTTTCATGAGATTCTCTGTCTCTCTCCCATATAAGGATCCATGCATATTTCCCAGGCAGCTTAAATCTGATCACTATAGTATACTAAAAGACACATTTCAAGCTACTGGAGGTCCCAATGGTCTTTGTTTCTCAAAAGCTCGGACTCCTATTATCCTTCAACGCAATGTTTTCTTCAATTCACAAACTGGCAGAACAGATAGTCCCTCCACTTTAACAAATCAACTGCCAGCAAAATGCCATTTGTTTGTCATCTGCGATTTGATCATGATTGAGAGGTTTCAACAATATAAGTGACATAGAGGATGCTTTGGGCTCCTTAGACTTGTTAAAAAAAAAATCTGTGAATTAGAGTTCATAATCTTGGAGGTGGCAGCACGGTGACTTAGTGGTTAGTAGAGGTAGCGATACCGGGAATTTTGGTATTGATCCGATACCAAGCAATACAGGCCCAGTATCGCCGATATCGATACCGATACTTTTTCATATTTAAGCTTCATAGATCCAAAGGATCCAAAAGACGTAGGATAGAATTTCGCCAAACATTATACGTGACAACAAAATACTTTATCGCAATCAACATTTTTTGTTTAAAAAAATATCACTTAACACAACTTAAAACAAAATATCCTTAGGTAGAGGGCTGACAAACCACAATACAAGGGTGCACTGCTCCGTGTTGTGTGACACAGCGCAGCGCTGCTCTTACAGACAGAGAGTAGACTTTGATGAATCTGCGTGTGGAGAGAATAAAAGCGTGAGTATCGATCTTTTTACACAAGGATCGTTCAATATCAATACCAGCGTTGGTATCAATATTAGGATCGATCCGCCCACCTCTAGTGGTTAGCACTGTTACCTCACAGCGAGAAGGTCATGGGTTAAATTCCTGCCTGTGGCCTTTATGTGTGGAGTTTGCATGTTCTCCCTGTGTTTGAATGGGCTTCCTCTGGGTGCTCCGGTTTCCTCCCACATTCAAAGACATGCGGGTTAGGTGGACTGGACTCTTTAAATTGTCCGTAGGTATGCAAGTGTGTGTGAATGTGTTTGTTTGTGGCCCTGTGACAGACTGGCATCCTGTCCTGGGTGTAACCCACCTCGTGCTCTATGACTGCTGGGATTGGCTCCAGCCCACCACGACCCTTAATTGGACTAAGCAGTTGAAGATGAGTGTGTGTGTGTGTGTGTGTGTGTGTGTGTGTGTGTGTGTGTGTGTGTGTGTGTGTGTGTGTGTGTGTGTGTGTGTGTGTGTGTGTGTGTGTGTGTGTGTGTGTGTGTGTGTGTGTGTGTGTGTGTGTGTGTGTGTGTGAATATTGCAGGTCATGAAAACCAAAGTTAGCCTTTTCGGACCTTGGGCTGTTCTTGAGGATTTTCCACTTAAATTTCCAAACTACCCAAAAGTAAAGGTTTACTCAGCCCAGTCTCACGGTTTTTTTTTTGTTTTTTTCTGTTCCCCTGCCACGAAAAGCGCCCAACTTTCTTGACACGTTTTTTCTTTATTTTGCAATTTATAATCCTCCCCTTCTCCTAACTCTGACCATAACCATAGAGTAACTGTCTAACCTCCCCCCGTCACCCCCATTTCGTGCCCCAGTCATGAAAAGTGGCCGATTTTCATGACCCCGTCACGAAGCCACAGATTTATGTATTTTTTGTAATGCCACCACGAACTGCCGTGAGACTTGGTTGCATTTACTACTCGTAAAAGATTAATTTTTTTTGTATCAACTGTTAGGAAATCTTTTAAAATATCACAAAATCAGTTAGCTATGTTTAAACATTCTCAGATTCAACAGTGATGATAAAACACAAATATATTTCGACAAATAGAGGCTTTTAATTCCAAATCTAACATTTTTTTCAGTTATTTCAAGAACACAACATGCTAAATTTTTAGAAAAACCTCTTATGTTGCTAAATAGTATACTTACTGAAACTTCAAAACATTCTGATATTTGGCATTACTGTTGTCTCTGTTTTATTAAGCAACCAACGTGGTGTCCCTTTTATGCAAAAACAACCTGGATCACGAGCTTGTCCTTTGACACACTTTAGACAGATGAGTGCCTCACAATGGCAACTGTCAAAGGCCTGTTGTCGTGGCTAAACAAAAGTACACAACCCAATAAATGAAATCCTCTGATAGTTTGCTGTCAAATTTAAGAGAAGACCTTTAAAATTTAAATCTACTGCTAAAGTGATGTCACCAAGAAACAACGAAGCTGTGCACACCTTATCCCAGAGGCTAAAGTGTACAAATATTGGGCATTTGTTAGATTTATCTTGGGCTCACAGGGTCTTAAAGTATCATGCTTGGGCTCATGTTGTTCTGGAAAAGCTGTCTGTAGATATCCTTGGGACAGGGCCCATACAGAGTGTCCCTACAGAGGAAAAATGCACAGGTTTACATCAATAAATGTAAAGAAACCTTTTTAAAATGACTGAACTTAGCTGCTTACTTCAGCCTTGCGATCACCTGGTTGCACTAGTCTCCACTGAGATATTACAAGTGGATTGACAATGACAAGCTCATTCTGTAAGACTGTGTTTACATCCTAAATCGTTCCTGCAGCAATTAGAATCGTTTTTGTCCCAAGTTAAAATATGAACCTCAAAGCATCTAAAAATAGAGCTCCATTTGAAAAACGCCGGCACTCCCCTTTACTGCATCAGTGTGCACAGGTCCGTTTTGAAGAGGTTTCGAGAAAGATGTGTCAGTATATCAAACATGACTTTTCCTTTATCTGAGTTTCCATTTTCCCAGTGATCTTTATACAATTCAGTTCAAAACACCCACAGAACCATAGCAGTACAAAGCAGGGTTCAATCCCTGTTTTACATCTGAAGTGCAGCCTTGGCACGAGATGGAACCTGACACTGACAAGCCGGCCCGAGGTTTATCACCTGGTGGTTTATGCAGAACAGAGGATCACCAGATATCACTTTGCTGTGGGCCTGAAAACTTTTTGGCCTTGCCCACATTTTAAAAGTCTCTCATCGTCTATTTCATTCTCTTCATCAGATTATTCCTGCTTCTGCCAGCTCTAAAAAAAAATCAATGCACTATGCATTTGCACTTCATGCAGTACAAATAGTGCACATGTATGCTGCTACCAGTCACATCCTCCACCACCTTCCAATCACAACCTCAGTCTTCAGAAGTTCTCTTAAAGTGCAGCTCTGAGGCTAATCAAAGGGCCCTAAATAACTCCATCTCCCAACACAGCCTGTAGGAGGATTAAAAATCCACTCACCAGAACTGGGCTTGTTCGATCTGGAGGCTGCTAATGCCTAATGAGAACTCCCCAAAGCCCCAGATCACAGCTGAGCGGCTGGGTGCAGCGTGCTCAGGCCCCCCTTTAAATCCTAAAGAGATCCTATCACGACCAGATAAAAATAGATATTGCCCTCTCTGGGTGTCAGATGATTAAAAGAAACCCAGATGAATATACAGTCCAGTTTGGACTCTAGTTCCAAAAAATTTGTGCATCTGTTAGCATTATTCGGTGATGGCATATCAGGTAGGTTTGGCTTGGTTTCATCCTGTGTTTTAATATGTAGCGCCCTCTTCTTCTCAAATGTTCATTGTTGGAACTTTAGTTGTTTATATCGTAGTTCAAAGCTAAATATCCTCACACAGAGTGAGCAATCTCTTTGGAAAAGTGAAGAAAAGAGCTTCTTGTGCTTTGTGGAACTTGTGTGAGGTGCCGTCAAAGAACATCTTAATTTTCAAGCATAAAGAGATTCCAAAGTTGTAGAGTGTTGAAGAGATGATGTGTTTTTTTTACAATGAAAGCACAGCATGAAATTGGAAGACATCCCCACAAGCTGATCAGGAGATCCAGCATCATTTAGGCATTACATCCATAAGCCTGAATGAGTGTCTGTATATCTAATCCACACAAATTTGTACTGTGCAAACACTTTGATATTCTGCAATTATTAGAAGCATTTCAGGAGTATAAGTTACAACAGAGAATAAGTCCAACCATATCTCACAGCATTTCATGAAAAGTAATTTAAACTACTAGTTCATGATACCGTCAAGAAATGTAGATTTTTGTGATGTATCAAAAAATAATACATCATGAATGGCGGTGCAGACCTGCTGTATAAGTATAGCAAATATAAGTCACACGTTTCTGTGATAAAAATGTTTTTTTTCAAATCAGCTCTTTAATTTGGGATTTAGGTGAGTTGTAGTGCACTTTTATTATTGCATTTATTCTTATAATATTGGAGTTCATTTTGATTATTGTGTTGTTTTCTGGCAAAACTCCATATACATAGTATTATTATGATGATGATGATTATTAATAATAATCATCATAACAGGCCCATGGTTTTGTTTTTTGTTTTTTTCAGCATACAAGTCACAGTGGAGTATAAGTCACACAATGCCAAAACTTGTCAAAAAACAAACTGACTTTTACTCCAGAACATATAGTAGTAAGTCCAATATATAAGCCCTGAGGCACATCAGTCAAGTGCTTTTCCCCATAAACTTATGGTGTAACAATTTATTACTCAATTTCAATTTATTTTCATTTATATAGCACCAAATCACAACAAAGTTGCCTCAAGGCGCTTCACACAAGTAAGGTCAAACCTTACCAACCCCCAAATTACTCCAAGTTGAAAATACATTTTTATGTAAAAGATACAATAACATCAACACACAGACCCATGAATTGTAAATTTACCAAAAGACAATAAATGGCTTGATTTTTAAGTTTAGAAATTTGTTGAGTTAAGCTGATTTAAAAAAGGTCAAATGTCAGCGTGAGGTGCTCACAAGTCTGCTCACAGGAATGTTTAACTTTGTGGAGTAACAACTAAATCAACATATGCAGTTGTGGCTGGCAGTATAAAACAATAAATGTACCTGTTTGAACTTTATATTCAGTTCACAAGTTGCTAACACTGTCATACTGGTCCAGAATGGGAAAGATGCTATGCTATGTATACTATGTTAAAAACAGGTACCTTCTTCTTCTGTGCTGCACTTCATACTATTCTATATGGCGCTGCTCCGAGTGGTGAAGAAAAGACTAGCACGGGCATTGCCAATATGCTGCCCCTACAGTAGTAAAAACCTGATGAAGGTCCCTGGTTTTTCATGAAAGGTGCTTTTGAAGGTAAGTGTTGCCACTTTTGGCTTATTCTAATTTATCATGGAAAATAAAAGTGTGCGTTAAATGAAGAATGATATCAAATTTCGGTGTGTCACACTGAATCAAATTGCGTCAAATTGCTCTGTAACAAAAAGATGAGAGAGATGAGATTCATTGAGAGCTGAGATTTATTGTCATTACATGAGCGCAATAACAACAAAATTACCTTTACACTCCAATTACCTCAGACAAAATACAGCAATTAGTCCACAATTATTACTAGTTAAATGTAATAATGGCAAACATCAGAATTAAAGACAACACATATACATTTGACATTGTTTATGTGCACTAAACTTGAAGCAGTCTGTCATCCAAATTGAGGCAAAGTGGGTGAAGGCTGCAGCAGGAGGACCTGCGCCACCCAGCTTGGGGAGTTGAAGGCTGCAGCAGTAAAACCATGCTGCCTTCGAGGTGGCAGGGAGGAAGCCACGGTGAGGGGAGTGGAGAAGACACAGGGGTGGGGGGTAACAGGGATGGAGGGAGGGAGACATGTGTCATGTGCAGATGACTTAAGTTTATGTCAGTTTTCTGTCCATAAAGAGTATCGTCCCAGAATCGTATCTTAGCCCATGTAAGGAAGAGATGCACACCCCTATCAAATACCGCAGAGTGAAGCAAATGAGTGTCTACAACTTCCCCTGAACAGGCTGCCACTCCATCACAAGGGTGGTAGACATTTACAGTGGGGTGGATGGGGACAACACTGATTGTTTGTCCAGGGACACAAATGTGTAGCTTCAACCAGAACGGAACTCGTCTTTTAGTACTGAGCTACCTCGTCTGCGTACGATTATTCAGAATCTAACAATTAGAGGTCCAGTTCCTTCTTTCTGAAGTGAGACACGTGTGGCAACTTATTTGCCTGTCGTTCTTTCCGAGAGAAGAGGAGAATCTGTAGCCTCTAACTAGACCGACGCTGATCTGACAAGGTTGTGTGCACCTGTCATGTCCCACTCTCCTGTAACTTTAACATGTTCATGTCTGGCCCTGGCAGGTCATTATAATAAATGAGGTGGGCTCAGCGGACAGCCGTGACTCGCTCTTCTTCCCTAATGGGAGCGAGAAAATCTGCAAACCAGTATTTCACATTGACTGATGTTGAAGGCTCAGAGAAACTAGTTAAAGTGGACTATTAGAATTGCTGGGGGAGAAATGGGGGGGGGGGGGGGTCCAGGGCATTTGTCCAATCACATGAAATGTGCCTTGTTATTTTAATAATTCAGACGGCGGCTAATTTCTGCAGTCTGACTTTGTCAACGTAATGTGCAGCTCGCATGTCCCGAATGTGTCACTTTGAACTCGGTCGCCGCGGCGTCTGAAGTGCAGCGTGCAGGTTTCTCTGACAGAGCCGGCATTAAATTAGCCATGAGGATGGTATTGAAAGGGAAGAAACGTGAGCTTTATATTGTGAATGCATCTTTCTCAGTTTGACAACAGCAGCATTTGCCGCTTGGTGGCACCGCCCGGCAACAAGGGTATGTTGAATTGAACAGAGAGGGTATAACTTGTATGAAATTCTCTCACTCCTTTCTGGGCCATTTTATACCCTCAGTGCTTACACAGCTCAACAACAGACCTACACACACACCTTGATGCTCCAGTCTAAGGCTGTTAGACCCTCCACTCACATCTGAAGTGGCTTAGCACAAGTGCAAATCTCTCTAAACCAGACCCTGAGGACTCTATTTCATACTCCCAGCCCTGCGCTGCCTCTTTCTCTCCAATATGCCTGACCTAGACGTCTGCACCGCTTTCATCCACATTCCCATGGAAACTCATTTAGCCTAGCTAGAGGGAGAAGGCAGCCCTGGGTTCAATTGGTTGGATTTACACTTGAGATATTATTCATTACATTAGCTGCCACGCTGATCTCTTGCTCAGTTGTTTGGTCTCTCTCTCTCTCTCTCTCTCTCTCTCTCACTCACACATACACACACACACACACACACACACACACACACACACACTGTCTGGTGCCGGGGCTCCTCAATATATTCTCTGTCTTAAAATTCATGGACTTCTCCTCAATACATACCTAGATTTCGTTTTCTGCTATTGTTATCCTTCCTGTCTCACCGCCGCATAGAAATTACATTCCTGAATGTCAAGAGCAATATTTTCAAGGACAAATTAAATCAAAGGCACAAAGCTGCTGCACAACAAACCCAACTTGTCTGAGATTTATTTGAATGTGTTCCAGCGATTGTAATAATATGCAAATACAGAACTACCACCACCACCCCTCCCCCCACCCCGCGCTAAGGAAATTTATAAATAAAAAATAATAATTGAATTGCCTACACTTGTTAAGGCAATTCAGCATGGTGTCCAGACAATCTAATAGTGAGGGGATTTTTTTTTTTTTTATCTTCAAAAGCCAACGTATGTCTATCAGTACTGAGGATTGTAACGGCTAATTGTCCTTGCTATTGCAGATTTTATGGTCTTTTAAGCTTATTATATAATTGCTTGCTGGAGCCTTGTTCCTGCAGTGAGCTAAGCCATAATGAGTCCTTCAAGTTCACCACATTATCGTGCATGCATGTGCAAGGGCACGTTTACTATGTGCAACCTCTGGCAAAGTGTCTCGACGTCTCACGTGATCAACAATATTGCTCGTGCAAAAATCTGATTTGAAGTTTGTTTTAGTGTTGTTGTTTTTGTTTTTTATTTCCTGAAAGGTTTGTGCACGTCACTCGGGCAGGTTTATTTTCCTGCCTTACAGTGCACTGCGGACCCACTTTTTATCCATGCTTGATGTGCTCCTTCATATAGCACAGCTTCCGCGTGCACGTGCAGGTGTCTCGGTGTGGCTGTACGTGTGTGCTTGAGTGTGCACGCTCACATACGGCTCTTTGTCACAAAATGTGTGTGGTGGGGGGGTGTGCAGGGGGTGTATCCATCTTTCCCAGTCCATTTTTTGGAGATAATGACGGCCATTTCTTCTTCTCAGTGACTGATGACAGGCAGAACTAACCGCTAATGGCATGCCAGTGCTGGAGCGCGCCACTTATGTTATTTTTCCTGACAAGGCTCAGGGGAAGGCTTCATTTTTTTGACATTTGACCATGCAAATTCACTCCTGCTACATTATTCCACATTTACATCCATCTCTCACCCTTCCAACCACCCCACCATCACCCACCACACACACACACACACACACACACACACACACACACACACACACACACACACACACACCTCCTCCATCCTCTCTCTCCACCATACCAGACCCCCCCCCCCCCCCCCCCCCCCCCCCCCCCCCCCCCCCCCCCCCCCCCCCCCCCCCCCCCCCCCACACACACACCCATCTCTCCCCCTTAAGAATCTGCTGGTGGTTGCACACTGTAAAAAAAAGCTGAACTAATAAAGTGCCTTGAAACAACAACAACAATTATAAAGTAGTACAATAAGAATTCTCAAGGAAGAGTACAACATTTTCCTTGTCGCTGCCAACCAGAGCTACTTTCAAGCAAATAATGCAAACAGAAAGCTGTTTAATAGGCAACTACAACCCCTGGCAAAAATTATGGAATCACCGGCCTCGGAGGATGTTCATTCAGTTGTTTAATTTTGTAGAAAAAAAGCAGATCACAGACATAACACAAAACTAAAGTCATTTCAAATGGCAACTTTCTGGCTTTAAGAAACACTATAAGAAATCAAGAAAAAAATATTATGGCAGTCAGTAACGGTTACTTTTTTAGACCAAGCAGAGGAAAAACATATGGAATCACTCAATTCTGAGGAAAAAATTATGGAATCACCCTGTAAATTTTCATCCTCAAAACTAACACCTGCATCAAATCACATCTGCTCGTTGACATTAACCCTGTGCCATGACATTGACCCTCGTGTCTTCTTGCAAAGAATGTTTTCGCAGTTTTTGCTCTATGGCAAGATGCATTATCATCTTGAAAAATGATTTCATCATCCCCAAACATCCTTTCAATTGTCCAAAATATCAACGTAAACTTGTGCATTTATTGATGATGTAATGACAGCCATCTCCCCAGTACCTTTACCTGACATGCAGCCCCATATCATCAATGAATGTGGAAATTTACATGTTCTCTTGACGCTTTGATGTCTTCCTTGGTCTACCAGTATGTTTGCCTTTAACAACCTTCTCATGTTGTTTGTATTGGTCCAGAGTTTTAGACACAGCTGATGTGAACAACCAACATCTTTTGCAGCATTGCATGATGATTTACTCTCTTTTAAGAGTTTGATAATCCTCTCCTTTGTTTCATTTGACATATCTCGTGTTGGAGCCATGATTCATGTCAGTCCAATTGGTTGCAACAGCTCTCCAAGGTTGTCACTCCTTTTTAGATGCAGACTAACGAGCAGATCTGATATGATGCAGGTGTTAGTTTTGGGGATGAAAATTTACAGGGTGATTCCATAATTTTTTCCTCAGAATTGAGTGATTCCATATTTTTTTCCTCTGCTTGGTCTAAAAAAAGTAAACCATTACTGACTGCCACAATCTTTTTTCTTGATTTCTTATAGTGTTTCTTAAAGCAGAAAGTTGCCATTTGAAATGACTTTAGTTTGTGTCATGTCTGTGATCTGCTTTTTTTCTACAAAATTAAACAACTGATATGAACATCCTCGAGGCCAGTGATTCCATAATTTTTGCCAGGGGTTGTATGAGGCAGAATAACTCACTAGTGCATGGGATTTCATCATGAGTATTGATCATTTATTAAAATTTCTGATAAAAGAAGCAACTCTTGTCTTTTTTTCTACAATTCATATCAGATTTTTGGAACAGGTGGAAAGCCACAAAGTAAGATTAGATCACAAAAGCACACAGTATACAGGTAGAATGTTAACAGACATTAATCTTCTTGGACAGATTGCAGTTCTCTCTTGGTGCTCACATAAATCCTCTTAAACTTTTTTTCTGTTTTGTAGCCCACGCTTTTTTTAAGCCACTTAAATTCCTTCTGCTGTTTCATTGTGGCTGATGCCAATTTTTTTTTCATTCTTTGATTCATATGTGTTGATTCTGAACGTGATAATATGTTTTGTTTTGTTTTTTTTTTTTGGCCTTCATCCATAACAGACTGCTGCTTAAATGTCTTGTGGACTTCATTTTGGAATTGGAATAATAATCAGTTTTATTGCCAGTTTTCAGCTCTGAGTCTTTTCTGTTTGCAGTGAGATGGACAGGTTGATGGATGAGATCAGACAGGAGTCCCCATGGACTATGATGTTTGCAGATGACATTGTGATCTGTAGTGAGAGTAGAGAGCAAGTGAGTCTAGTCTGGAGAAGTGGAGATATGCTTGGAGAGAAGGGGAATGAACGTCAGTAGAAGCAAGCCTGCGTACATGTGTGTGAATGAGAGGGAGCCCAGTGGAATAGTGCAGTTACAAGGAGTAGAAGTGGTGAAAGTAGATGAGTTTAAATATTTGGGGTCAACTGTTCAAAGTAATGGAGAGTGTGGTAGAGAGGTGAAGAAGAGAGTGCAGGCAGGGTGGAGTGGGTGGAGAAAGGTGGCAGGAGTGATTTGTGACCGAAGAATATCAGCAAGAGTGAAGGGGAAAGTTTACAAAACAGTAGTGAGACCAGCTATGTTGTATGGTTTAGAGACAGTGGCACTAACAAAAAGACAGGAGGCAGAGCTGGAGGTGGCAGAGCTGAAGATGTTGATATTCTCTTTGGGATTGACAAGAATGGACAAGATTAGGAACGAACATATCAGAGGGACAGCTCAGGTGGGACGGTTTAGAGACAAAGTCAGAGAGGCGAGATTGAGATGGTTTGGACATGTGCAGAGGAGGGACCCAGAGTATATAGGGAGAAGGATGCTGAGGATGGAGCCACCAGGCAGGAGGAGAAGAGGGAGACCAAAGAGGAGGTTCATGGATGTGCTGAGAGAGGACATGCAGGTGGTTGGTGTGACAGAGGAAGATACAGAGGACAGGGTGAGATGGAAACGATTGATCTGCTGTGGCGACCCCTAACGGGAACAGCCGAAAGACAAAGAAGAAGATTGCCAGTTTTCTTCAGATAAGTCAGGGGATGGATATATGAACATTTCCTAGTCACTGAACATGTCATGGACTTTATTTACATCAATTATGAAGAAATACAAACAGTATGGCACTCTATGGTAAAGCTGCATGGAGTAGACAGTTCTCAAAAACTGAGTGACTGAAGACACCCAGACAACCCAGAAGAAGTTAGAAGAGGTGGGTGCTGCATGCTGCTGTCTGGATTTGAAAGTGACCCTGTCACGGGGACAGGCCCGCTGAAGGTTTAGACAACCCCTCCCTGTCTGTGGTGCTAACGCCTGTGTGGACTTCTCATCTTTTTTATATTATTATTACACTCAACAAAAATATAAATGCAACACTTTTGGTTTTGCTCCCATTTTGTATGAGATGAACTCAAAGATCTAAAACTTTTTCCACATACACAATATCACCATTTCCCTCAAATATTGTTCACAAACCAGTCTAAATCTGTGATAGTGAGCACTTCTCCTTTGCTGAGATAATCCATCCCACCTCACAGGTGTGCCATATCAAGATGCTGATTAGACACCATGATTAGTGCACAGGTGTGCCTTAGACTGCCCACAATAAAAGGCCACTCTGAAACGTGCAGTTTTATCACACAGCACAATGCCACAGATGTCGCAAGATTTGAGGGAACGTGCAATTGGCATGCTGACAGCAGGAATGTCAACCAGAGCTGTTGCTCGTGTATTGAATGTTCATTTCTCTACCATAAGCCGTCTCCAATGGCGTTTCAGAGAATTTGGCAGTACATCCAACCAGCCTCACAACCGCAGACCACGTGTAACCACACCAGCCCAGGACCTCCACATCCAGCATGTTCACCTCCAAGATCGTCTGAGACCAGCCACTCGGACAGCTGCTGAAACAATCGGTTTGCATAACCAAAGAATTTCTGCACAAACTGTCAGAAACCGTCTCACGGAAGCTCATCTGCATGCTCTTCGTCCTCATCGGGGTCTCGACCTGACTCCAGTTCGTCGTCGTAACCGACTTGAGTGGGCAAATGCTCACATTCGCTGGCGTTTGGCACGTTGGAGAGGTGTTCTCTTCACGGATGAATCCCGGTTCACACTGTCCAGGGCAGATGGCAGACAGCGTGTGTGGTGTCGTGGTGGGTGAGCGGTTTTCTGATGTCAATGTTGTGGATCGAGTGGCCCATGGTGGCGGTGGGTTATGGTATGGGCAGGCGTCTGTTATGGATGAAGAACACAGGTGCATTTAATTGATGGATTTTGAATGCACAGAGATACTGTGACGAGATCCTGAGGCCCATTGTTGTGCCATACATCCAAGAACATCACCTCATGTTGCAGCAGGATAATGCACGGCCCCATGTTGCAAGGATCTGTACACAATTCTTGGAAGCTGAAAATGTCCCAGTTCTTGCATGGCCGGCATACTCACCGGACATGTCACCCATTGAGCATGTTTGGGATGCTCTGGACCGGCGTGTACCAGTTCCTGCCAATATCCAACAACTTCGCACAGCCATTGAAGAGGAGTGGACCAACATTCCACAGGCCACAATTGACAACCTGATCAACTCTATGTGAAGGAGATGTGTTGCACTGCATGAGGCAAATGATGGTCACACCAGATACTGACTGCTATCCCCCCCCAATAAAACAAAACTGCACCTTTCAGAGTGGCCTTTTATTGTGGGCAGTCTAAGGCACACCTGCGCACTAATCATGGTGTCTAATCAGCATCTTGATATGGCACACCTGTGAGGTGGGATGGATTATCTCAGCAAAGGAGAAGTGCTCACTATCACAGATTTAAACTGGTTTGTGAACAATATTTGATGGAAATGGTGATATTGTGTATGTGGAAAAAGTTTTAGATCTTTGAGTTCATCTCATACAAAATGGGAGCAAAACCAAAAGTGTTGCATTTATATTTTTGTTGAATATATTATTATGTTGTTTGATTTTCCATTTTCTGTTTCTTCAGCTAGGTAAAAGTTTGCAAAGCCTTGTAATTGTTAGAATGGCCTAAGCAGAGGGTCACCCCTTTGAGTCTGGTCTGCTTGAGGTTTCTTCCTCAAATCATCAGAGGTTGTTTTTCCTTACCACTGTCGCCTGTGTGCTTGCTCTAGGGGTTGGTAAGATTAGACCTTACTTTTGTGAAGTGCCTTGAGGCAACTTTGTTATGTTTTGGCGCTATATAAATTAAATAAATTAAAATTGAAATTGTGACTGTGATTGGAGAAATTGTGCTTAGTGCATATTTTGCATTTTGTATTCCCCTTTATACAACTTCATGATGAAGTGGTATCAAGGAGGATTTCTTTCACCAAAACATCAACTCTAGGCTTGCATCTCAGATGTACCTTCTGGCAAATTGTAGCTGAGCTTTCAGGTCTTCTATTTTAAGAAAATCCTCCTCTATACCAGTTTTATTACCAGAATTTATTTTGCTTCATGCTTTCATTCCTGTGAAAGCCCTACATATGTACTTATTACATCACCCAAGGACTTAATAAAATCATTGGTGTTTGTTTATTTATTTATTTGTCTGTTTGTTAGCAAGATTGCATCAAACAACTGCACAGATTTTTGATGAAATTTTCACTACAGATAGATATTAGGCCATGGAAGACTCCATTAAATTGTGGAGGTGATCCAGATCTGGATTCTGGATCAAGATTTCACTTTATACAGGCTTTGCCTCCTGTCCTGTGCACCAACAGCATTTCCTGTATATTTGTTCTGTGAAATGTTCTGTAATTTATGTCTGTAGCATGGCTCAAGCAGAGGGTCACCCCTTTCAGTCTGGTCTGCTTGAGGTTTCTTCCTCAGAGGGAATTTTTCCTTACCACTGCTGCTCGTGGGGTTAGTAGCTTAGACTTTACTTGTGTGAAGCGCCTTGAGGCAACTCTGTTGTGATTTGGCACTATATAAATGAAAATAAATTGAAATTGAAAAAATTGAATTGCTTTAAAGGATTACGTCAAAACTATGTCACGGATTTACACCAAATTTGCACCACAGATAGACATTAAGGAATGGAAGACTCCACTGAATTTTGGAGGTAATCCAGATCTGGATTGGCGGATGTCAGAAATCTCAGATTGCTCTTGTTATCATTATTTTTTATAACGGACACGTGATCTTTTGGTATATAAGCTGCACCGTAGTATAAGTCGCAGGACCTCCCAAATAAAACCTGTTATAGTGCAGAAAATGTCATTTTCATCAGTGTTGTTGTTGTTAAAATACCATTCTGGTGCTGTCTGCACTTATTATTCAATCCTTCCTGCTTATGTCCATTTCTCTCTGCTCTGTTCATCTTATAACTTTGCTGTCCGCCGCTCCACCCTTATTAATGCAACAGCTTCATCCCCCTTCAGATGATTTGGAGTGCTATGGTCTCAGCGGGTGGCAGTGTGTGCATCTGTGTATTTGCGTACTGCCATTCGTGCATGTGTTTGCATACTATGCATGTGTATGCACAGACTCAGTTCGTCGAGTGAGCATTTGTGCATATGTTCGAGTCTTCCCGAGATGAGACGCAGGTCGACGTGTGTGCGAGAGACAGAAGCAGTGGGCTGATGGGTCCTGGTGGGTCAGCACACCTGCTGCGGCTACAAGCACTCTGGGACAGTTAATGTTCTCCAAGCTGACAAGAATCTCCCTGAGCACTCTCCTCCCCGCTCCTTCCCCTTTAGTTTGAGCGTAGATAGATTGCCCTTGTAACGGGGGCTAATAATCTGCCACAGAAGGCGTTTTAATGGGGAGAACTTTGATAGGTTTTCCACGACAAGGAAAAAGCCACGCAGAGGAAGTCATATGCATAGCATGAAGACGAGAACGGACACACATATCGACGCACACGTGCAACAAACGCGAACATGTACGCGCACACACATATCCACGCGCACATATCTGTACTGTCGGCTTGTTTATACCACATTATTACGACTGGCAGGGGGTCTCTGGCCCTCTGCTGTTCTCCAAGGCAGCCTGTAATGTGGTCAAGAGAGAGAAAATGAGAAGGAGGGAACAGACAGAAGAAAAGAGGGAAAGAGATGGAGGAGGTTAGACTGCCAGCTGACCAATGAAATAAAGCCCATTAGAGAGGAGTAAAATAACAGAGGGAAGGAAGTGACAGCAGGCCACTTTACTGTCTTTAAGTACTGTCACCCCGCTGGGGACAGCTAACTGCCATCACACACATATAGACTATATATATAAATATATACAGTGTATGAAGACAAGCATGTGTGCAAGCATGTGCATGCTGTGACATGGAAACACATCGACACAGACCCTATGTGTAACCATACACGTGGAAATAAAGGAACAAAAACATATATTTGTCTCTGAACATGCTTAAACTGCCATTTGTCAAACATTAAACTGATCATTTGTTACGTTCATACATGACTTTGTTACTAATTTAACCTATAGATACTTTCATAGTAATGCGTAGCTCTGCCAGGCAGTCATAATTCTGATATTTTCCCAGTTAGGTGTTTGTGATGTCATAAAACAACAAAGCTAAATAAAGAGATCAAAGGAAACATCAAGGTAGGCAAGGATTAACCTTCAAAGTATCATCAACTCATCCTTGACTCTCAGTCCACACATTTTAACCAAAATTCATACTGTACTGTTTGAGATATCTTGTAGAGAATATCAGCTCTCCTTTGTAGTTGGTGGAGGACAAGATTCTAAAACAACCGGCAGGGCAAGGGCCGAATGTGGTACCCAAAATAGAAGGTGGTTTATCATTATCATTGCCATCAAGTCTGAGTGGAGCAGCAGTGCTAATGATATGCTGTGGCATGTGACCAAAGGTTTTGGTGTGAATCCGATCAATACCACAAGTGGATGTGGTTGGGTGCACATTGGAGTCTTTGCAGGACCTCAGTGATTTGTTTCTTTGGCTTTTATCTATGAATATATGTGTGGTTTGGCTGCTCTGAAGAAACCAGACCTTAGCTGTAATTTGCACTTTATTGATTGTTGAAATCCAATATTGAATAGGTATAGGATGAACTCATGATCTTCTCATGTATGAGGGGTTAGAATTGTGTATCACTACGAAAAGAAGAAGTCCTATGTAGGCCCTGAGACCCATTTATGCCTGTGCTTATACCCAGATTCCATAGTGTGAAGCAAAGGCGCGACAATGACTTCACCTGGAATTTTCTCAACAAGGGTGGCACCCATTTACAGCTGGATGGACTGAGCCAATTAAGAGTGTCGTCCAAAGGCACAGACATGGCCAGGAATCTAATCAAGCCTGGCTTCCTACCTCATTGAGTGACCTGCTCTGCATTACACATTATTATGCATGCATATTATATTCATTAAATGATGCACACCAGAAAACACAAGGGAAGCACTTCATAAGAGGAAAGCAATGACAGATTGTAGGAAAAGTGTTTCCCTCTGCTGTGCATCAATGATGTTTAGCACACACAAGCACCATGAGTACCAGTCATGTGCACTCCTGATTATATTGGAACTTTTGAACATGGGAACTTGCTTTACTGGATGAAGGGGCATCTTGGGGAGAGGTAAGAGCTACAGCTGAGTTGGGGGAATCTCTTACCTCAATGACAGCAATACAATGGCTGACTTACTAATGCAGTCTGTTTCATAGGAACTCTAATCTACATCTCATTGTTGTCTTCAACTATCCAATCATTATGAACACTAGACTGTATATAATTGGTTAGCTGTAAGATTTATGTCATGCATATTCTCTGTCTTGTGTTGGGCTTTTTTCTTTATTTGTTAGAATGGTCACAGCAGATGGTCACTTCACTAAATCTGGTTTGCTGAGGTTCTTCCTATAATTAAAGAACACTGAGGGAGTTTTCCTTTGCACTGATGCCAATCTGCTTGATCTTAAGGTGGACAAGGTCTTGGGAACTTGCTGATTATTTGGTGCTTTATAAACAAACTGAATTGATCTGATTTGAACCATTATAGCAGTCATCATATTTTATGAATGAGGTTGTAATCAGCAGGTTCACAATATATGACAAATATACAATAAACCATGTTTAATGAGTTCAGCTAGTCATGGGTCCCAACTTGAGATTAGCAATTAGTGATGCCCGAAGAAGAATTAATCATAAAACTCAGCTGTAAACGCTTAAAAGTGTTGTGTCAGTTGTGGTCCAAAGCATTGATCACACAATCAGACTGTGTAGGTGAGAGCATCACCAGCTTTGTGCTTTTCTGGTGAAAAATGATCGAAACTTTACAACATTAACTAATATAGCACCAGGCAAACAAATCAGTTTGACTTTCCAGAACATTTAAGTAAGTGTCTGCTATGGCAGCTTATGCAGGTGTGTGTGTGTATATGTATATAGTTACACAGATTGTCCGAGACACTCTACACATCCCCACGGTCCAATGAAATGATGAGCACACTGGCCCTTCAGAAATAAAACAGACATGGTGTAACGCCAGTTTTCACTGATGGTCTTGTCACCCTGATCATTCAAATGCACGTTTTAAAGTGACATGAGTGTGACCTGTCAGAAAAATGGACATTTAACTGATCTAGACAGAATTCATGTAAGGCCAGGTCTGACTAATAATTTAAAATATTAATGTTCACCTCCATCAGTGCATGAATGGAGGATATTTTAATAGATACTCAATTATTCATACCCATAAATAAAACCTGCTTACTTAAATTAGGATGTAGAGCTCCTACAGTGGCTTATGAGGACACGGTAATAATGTAAACAAGATAAGGCTTTTTTTTTTTGCATGTTCATCTGTTGATGCACATTAGCATCAGCTCACAGTATGACAAAAAATAAATATTCTGACTAATTAATCTATTTACGTACAACAGCTTTCTGAAATTCACAGCACATGAGAACCATTTGTTAGTCTGTCAAACTGTTTTATTGAATGTATACAAAAAAAAATTTCAATTCCAGGTAATCATAAGTAGGGATGGTGTGATACCACTTTTGTAAGTCTGATATGATACTGATATTGGAACCTTTGTTATCTGTCAATACCAATACTAATCCGATACCAAATGGTATCAGTTTGATATTGGAATTCCAATACCAGACAGGGAAAATGGTATCAAATTCCTTTCAGTATTGACATTTTCCCTGTCATATAACAACTAATCTATTCAGGGGGTGGTGGCCAAGTGGTTAGGTGTGCTTGTTTCCATAGTGGAAGGTTACTGGTTCAAGACCAGCCCTGCCCACTCTTCATGTAATGTGGAGTTGCGTCTGGAAGGGCACCCACTGTCAAGTTTGTGCCAAATCAACATGCATTTCCACCTCAGATCTGATGTGATGACCCAGAGTGAAGCCGAAGGGAACCACTATAAAAACTAATTTGTTATATACATACATTTATACATACATTTACCTGGGTGTACGTCACTAACCGAGCCATCTAACAAACCATCATCTCAAACTATGAAATGAATATTCTACTCCCAGAAAGGAAGCATGCATTTTGCACAAACATGACTGAGATATGCAATAGAAGACCAAATAAAACTGGAATTTTTTTTTTTCTCTCTGATAACTGATCCAACAATTTTGGCTGATAACACACTGCTGTGATCTAAAACATCATATCCTCATATTCTAAAGTATATTTTTAACACAGCCCTACCATAGCAGCTTCATTAAGTTAATATTTGAGAATTTCACAATGAGAATTATTTTCCAGAGTCTTAGAGCAAAGTGGCCCAAAATCCAGTGCAAATGTGCCAAACTGTAATTATAATTGAACTGTAAAATTGTTATGGCCAAAACCAGAACCTTTATCACTTTTTTTAGGTCAAAAAGGTCAAACATTGATATTCATGCCAGGTAGTCAGTATGTTGTATAGAGGGTTTTTTCTACCTCAGTGCAAAACAGAACACCTTCTGTGTAATACCTCAAAATGTTTTTAGCACCATAACCACCTGCTGATTTTGTACTATTAACTACGGCTTCTTCCACCTTTTGCGCTTTATTACATGCACAACTGTGCAATTTATCCTGTGCAATAATTTTACCATATCTATACATGCTCACTTATATTAAAATTTTCACATAATCTGTTCACATCAGTATTTATGCACCCACCAGCAAACATTGCAGTATATTTTAAGTCACCTTTTTTCAATGTAAATATTTTTCTTTTCATTACTACTGTACAACTCTTGCTGCTGCAAGAAGTGATTTCCCCCCCTGTGGGATCAATAAAGTTTATCTTATCTTATACGTGTATTCCTTGAAGCTCCACAAGGTTGCAGCTTTTTCCACCTGAAGACTCCACCTTCCTGGAAATCACAGTGGTGTTAATTGCTAAAATGAGGTGGTGCTGTCATTGGTTTCAGTGAAAATTTGAGCCCTGTTGGACTTACATGGTCCATGTTTGGAACCCAGTGGTATAGAATTTTTATGTACTCCTACTATTTTGATAGGATAAAGAACAGAAGGTCATCACCAGTGTGTCTGCATGTCTGTCTGTGAGTTGACACATTCCTCTAAAGGTAATAACTCAATAACAATACATGGTAGGCACTTGATAGTTAGACCATGTGTATATCATATAGCAAAGAGCTTCCCGACTTGTTTGGGGCATATACTGCACTTTAAAGAGCATGAAATTATTCAACTTTTTTACTTGATATCCATGAATAATGTTGTCATATGCATTTGAGTTTGACACTATAGGTAATAAGCCAGTAAGATGCACCCTACTTGTTAGTTTTTGGTGCTTTCATTTGGATTGCACAGAGAATGAAATAGGTTTATCAGTTGATATGATACTCAGGAGCAATGCACAATAACCACTTGATATTTACGTAATACATTTATGTTGATAATTGATGATTGTTCATATTGAAAATGCATACATATATCAAAATTCTAGGGTGCCTAAAAATTAATGGGACACGAGGCAATTTGGGCAGCACGGTGGCTTCATGGTTTGCACTGTTGCCTCACAGCAAGTAGGTCATGGGATCAATTTCCACCTGTGGCCTTTCTGTGTGGAGTTTTCATGTTCTCCCCATCTTTGTGTGGGTTCCCTCTGGGTTCTCTAGCTTCCTCCCACATTCAAAGGCATGCAGGTTAGGTGGACTGGAAACTAAATTGTCCATAAGTGTGTGTGCAGGTGTTAATAAACTTGTCTTTCTACATGTGGCACTGCAACAGACTGGCATTCTGTCAAGGGTGTACCCTGTCTCTCATCCCATGACCGCAGGGATAGGCTCCAGGCCCACTGTGACCATTAATTGGAGGAAGTGGGTATAGAACACAGATGGAGTTAAAAAGGGGTTCATGTTAAGGGTCTTTCACACATAGTATGAATGTGGCCGAATTGTGCATGAAGCAGGAATGGTATGCAGCATGTGTAAAACTGGAGCTGCCTCCAACGCCTCGTACACCTGTTGCTACAACTATTTGCGCACACGAGGGGCTGAAAGACAGAGTGTGCCCTGTGAGAGCCCATTTGATCCCTCTCACGGCAGGTGTCGGCCAAATTCCAGGTGACACACACGAACATCTAACACCGCTCATTTGGCACTTAGAAAAGCGTGTGACCATTCGCGCTGTTAGCATGAAAACAGTCAGCAGACACATTTTGAGCAGGGTGTGAAATTTGTCTAAGTGCCCCCACGAGTGTGGCGTTGCAAAAAGCAACACGTGTGTTGTGCATGTGTATCACACATGTGCGCGTGTGTTGTGCCCCCCCCCCACTCGAAACACATGTGGAGTACATGTGTTTCACATCTGCTCGCCCCAACACATGTGGCGTGGGGGAGCAGGGGGCACAGTTGCATAAAATGCTTATATTTATGTACAGATATGATCACATGGGGGCAGGACAGCCAGGTCTGACCACACACAGCACGAGGAGGGGCCTGTCGGCTGATGACAGCACGCTGACAGCTGGAAATGACGTGTAAAATTATTAAGACAGAGACCATGACCAGGAAAGGTATATAAAAAATTACGACAATACTTACATATGCAATTAAAAACAAATAACAAAAATGAATGAATGAACACATAACACAAAGACACGTTGGTCTGGGCGCTGAACGGACAGGGGGGCGTGTCTGCTCACAGCCGCTGCTGTTGAGATCTCTGCTCCTGGATGTCCCAGATGCGAAACCCATACTGTATTTTGAAGGACATGAACTTAACACATTCCTCCATGAGGCGCGTGTCTCTGCCTGCTGTCCTTATGTGGGAATACATAAAACACCTTTCGCCTTTGCGCCGGGCTGCAGCGGCCAGCTCGACAGGCTGCCGGTGGAAGTGCAGTGGTGACATTTGTGCCTGGCAATCAGAGCTTTTGTAAATTGCAGGTTCGAATCCCATGGCCAGCATGTTTTTGTTTTTTTTTCACAGCAGCTGTGTGATGTGGTTCCACATGCTTCAGTTGCTTGCACTGTGTTCCCGCTGTAATGGTTTTGCGCACGATCTTACATGAAACACATTTACACCTGCTTGTTGGCTCAATGTTTTCATGCAGGCTGTTTCGCCGTGATTCACCCTGATTTGTACTTATTCATACTATGTGTGAAGGGGCTCTGCAATATCACAATAACCCACTGTTTTCTTCAAGTTTTACTTTGGCCACATAAAAAGTTATGTCTTATGGTCAATATTTTGTTAAGCTTTTTAACTTACTGAGGGTTGAAACAAGGAAAATTTTTACCATTTTTGAGGATAAGGGTCTATGGTCAGATATGTATTTTTGTGCCACAGACACATACTAGTATTAGTTGACAGACAGATGTAAAACACAAATAACACCCCCTCGGTGAAACATTTGATGTCACATTTATTGAGCAGTCACATTTATTGAACAGTCACTCATGCACACTTCTTTTACCCTGGCAAGTGTATGAGCAGCTTCAAAAATTGAGCTGTTAAAAGCCAAACCATTCATAAATCCTGCATTATCAAAACAGTGAGAAACAGTGTTCATGTAAAATGAAGTTTTTTTTCTGAAAAAATAACACATTTGGTTTGTTGAATCACTGAGATCTGTGTGAGGCCACTTGTTGGAAAGAATTAACTGCTAATCAGTTTTACTTTGCAGCTTTTATCATTTCTTTGTTTACACAATGAAATATTAACAGCCCCAGACAATTTCACTGAGAGTATTAGAATAATGTTTTGCATCTTCCCTTAGTTAAAATTCTATTATTCAAACATTAATTCCTGGTAAAAAAAAAAATTAATCAAATTATGATTAAGTTGCAGCAAAGACAAGATTTGTGGAAGATGAGTCAATGTGGAAGACAATTCTTGAAGTTTATTTTGTTTCATTAGCACTTTCTAAGTGAACCCAAAAATGCAGACAGTAACCATGAGGGATGTAATGTGAAACAAATGTGATTTATTTGCCATAAACCCAGAACCCAAGTCCATCCAAACAGAATGAGTTCAAAGTGCACAACAGGAGTAACATGGAGCACAAACAAAAATGTGGGTAACACACAACTGGGTAAAACGATGGACAATGAATACCGGGAATGTCAAACAACAGCAAAAATCTCACAGAGGCATCAAGGATGACTGATACTGACAACAGGGAAGGAGCCAGAGAGTAATCCAGCAACTCAAACAGGAAACAGTGCAGGACTAAATAGTGAAACACAAATGAACAGACAAGCTATGGGTATGGAGTATACAGAAAGTATGGGAGACCAGAAAACAAGACATGCACTGAAACTGTCACACATAAAGTTACACAAACTTCAAAAGAAACCTGGGGGTGAGTAGAACCAAAAACATCTCATAATAGTAAAAAACTAAAAGGAGAACCACAAAACAACCAAGTACACAAACCACAGAAGAAAGGGCAGCAAATTAACACGAAACTCAAAGATATAACAGAGCAGAAAAAAGGGAAAAACAACATGACTGACAGACATGAGGACAAGGAACTGAAACACAATTACATTCAATATCAGGACACAGACAGGGGACGGATCACAAAGACCACCAACAAGGATGACAGACACAGATAGGGGACAGAACACAAAGACAACTACCAGAAAGACATGGACACAATGACAATCAACATAAGGGACAAATGGAGGGCAAACCACAACATATTTGTGTTTTTAATATATATATATATATATATATATATATATATATATATATATATATATATATATATATATATATATATATATATATATATATATATATATATATATATAAAACATGCACAGAGTAGTGTCATGTTTAAAATGTTGTGTATAGCACCTTTAAAGTAGAATTTTGTTGTCAACTTTAATGCTACAGGGTGTGTCGGCTAGTAGTGAAGATGCAGGTTACTGTACATTTTTCCATCACTGGGCGTGATTTTGTTTCCCGTTACATTTACATTTCATGCTGTCTTGCCTTCTCTTGTGATAAGAAAAATGTATGATCCTCCATTGTCCAGTTCTCTGATTCTGCTTCTTTTTTCTTTATCTTTTTTTATGTTTCAGTGCTGCAAAATGTGAAAAACAGACGAAGTATGTCTCTTTTGGGCTATTGTACCAACACTGTAGCATTCATGAGGGACCCACTCCCATGTAAATATGAATATTAGAACATTGTAAGATTATGAAAACACATTCATTATTTCTTGCAGGTAACACAAATGAACATATGGTTATGAATGCTGCATTCCATTTTTTTCTAATAAAAGCCCCTAAATCACACAGTGTTGCCTAAATGCAGACTTGTTAACTGGTCAGTGTAAGATACCTGAAGTGTGTTTCTTCTTACATGAAAGCTTTCTCTATAGTGATGCTTCAGTCATTCATTATGTACACCTGTTTACGCCAATCAAGGGTCATGATGGGGGGCTGGGGCCTACCCCAACAGTGATAGGGCAAGAGGCAGGGTACACCCTGGACAGAATGCTAGTCTATCCCAGGGACACATATAATTTAAAGTCTCCAGTTCACCGAAACTGCATGTCTTTGGAAGTGGGAGGAAGCCGGAGCACCCAGAGGATGACAATTAAGCCCATTACTCATGATCTATGATGCCACCATTGGGTGGGGTGTGGTGGTGGTGGTGGTGGGGTAGGAAGCACCATGTCCATCCCTCTTGCTATCCATGTCTTGGTAAGTCTTGTAAGGCACCTCTTAAACCAGTTTATGTAGCCTCAGTGAAACTTCACAGAACAGTCATATAACATTTAAGGATGTGCAAGAAGGAGAAGAAATTAAATTTGACATCTTCAACAGGAGATAACTGGACTGAGATACATAGCTAGGCAACGAATACCTGGGATTGATTCCTGGTCATGTCATCCTGTCTGTATTCTTGGACAAAACACTTCATCTACATTGTCTCAGTCCACCCAGCTGTAAATGGATTCCAGCCTTAGCTGGGGGGGAGTAACCTGCAATGGAATGGCGTCCCATCTAGGGGGAGTCATAAACACTCATCCAATTCATGCTATGGAATCCGGGGCTAAGCACTGGAAAGGAGTCCAGGAATTAGCACCGCTACCAATGAACCTCTGGGCCAATGGAGGATGATAACAAGAGAAGATAACTGGACTTTTGTGTTTATGCTCATACATCATCTAACAATGACATCATAAGTGCAATTCCTCTAAACCAGTTTATTGATTTTAATGTAACTTAACACAACAGTAGCACAGCAAGTTGTGCATGAAGGATGGTTTGATGTCTTCAAGTGGAATTGTACTTTTGCTGGGTTTTTATACATTGTATTTGTCAATTTCATGCATAAATGTTGTTAATTCATTCATATATATATATATATATATATATATATATATATGAGGATTCTGTATGTCAGGTGACTCCAGCAGTGTGTCGTCAATTAAAGCAGAGGCTCTGTGTCCACTGAGGGAGGACAGACCAGTGAGTGGTACTGAATAGATGGTGAGTGTTTAAAGGCGTTTGATGAGGCAGGCTCCACAGATAATGAAGTCTTCAGCTTTGCGGGGGATGTGTATCTGACAGTGTGCGTGCATCTTTGTGAGTCACAATCCCAAATTGTGTAATTAATTATGAGCAAATTGAAAAAGGGGTGAGATTTCAATGAAGATTGGCGAAACGTGCACAGTGAGAGGTAGTGGTGCAGAGAAAGACAGATTCAAAGATCATTCTGAGCTGTTTCAATCTTAATAAAGCAGCAGGACGAGTGCCGAGCCTGCTGTGCCCTCCTGTGGCCGCCGCTGTGAAATATTACACATTGCTCTGCTTTCAATTCCCTTAAACTGCGATTAAAGTCTTTATGGAGTTATGCTGAGGTTCAAAATCAAATTGAAGAAAGCTTTAAATATTCAGCTGTAAAAGAGGGTTAACAATAAAAGGCAGCAAAATAGAATGACATATGCAAAATATATATATATATATATATATATATATATATATACTGTACATGATAAAACACA